>NC_029781.3:77996861-78023778 GCF_000817695.3 Arachis duranensis | reverse complement strand
GCCTGGGTTGTGTATGCCTCAAGGGACTGTAATGATTCATGTTGGCAAATCAAGACTTTCAACGACGACCATACTTGTGCAAGGGAGAACACCAACAGGGCTGCTAATAGGTCTTGGGTTGCTAGTAAATTAGTGAAAAAGGTAAGGAAATACCTAATTTCAAGCAATGCGAGGCTGCTGTGTACTTTAGAACAAAGTGTGACCTTATTCTGAATAGAAATTCCATTGCAAGGGCACTAGCAGATGCAAGAAATGTAGTATACAGGGATGAGAAGGCAAAATATGCGAAACTAAGGGACTATGCTGAAACTTTACTCAAGACAAATCCTGGATCTACGGTGCAGTTATGTGTCGAACCTCAACCAAATGGAGACGTCATATTTGATAAGATGTACGTTTATTTGTATGGTTGCAAGATGGGATTCAAGGCAGGTTGTCGCCCCTTGATTGGGCTTGATGGGGCATTTCTGAAGATACAATTTGGAGGTCAGATCTTAGCTGCTGTTGCACAAGATGCCAATCATCACATTTACGTGATTGCCTGGACTATAGTTAAAATAGAGAATACAGAGACTTGGAGATAGTTCCTGGAGCTGCTTCATGCTGATCTTGGAGACTACAAAACTAATGGATGGTGCTTTATTTCTGATATGCAGAAGGTAATGTTAACTTTCATGTACTTTTAACAATCTTTGATTCTCTGGATGTAAGTGAATTTAATGGAATAATGTACTTTTAAATTTCATGTACTTTTAAATTTGATGAGAATAATGTTAACTTTCATGTACTGTTAAATTTGATGTACTGTTAACTTTCATGTTATATATGTCCCCTGGATTTTGTATGCATGATGTTGGTTGTAGATATGCACTGTTAGTTACATCCAAATAGCACAAGGGACGAATCGTGCACTTTACACATAACTGAAGGGACTAAATTGTATTAAAATACGAAAGTCAGGGACTAGATTAGGGTCACTTATTTAAACTCAGGGACTGTTCTGTGGCACGATAAAAGTGGTTACCTTAGTTTTTGTTTCTGAAACATAGTGTATCAATGTCCTGCAGGGTTTAATTCAAGCTGTTTAGGATGTGATGCCAAGAGTTCACCACCGTTTTTGTGTTTGGCACCTCTGGAGGAACTTCAACAAACAATAGAAGGAGCTTGAGTTGAGGGGACTACTTTGGGAATGTGCCAGATCAACAACATTTCAGGATTTCATCGATAATATGAACAAGATTAAGAGGGTGAATGAGGAGGCTTAGGCATATCTCAACAAATGGCCTAGAGAGTCATAGACAAAGTCCCAGTTCAGCCATAAGGCAAAACTGGACAACATTTGTAACAACGCCTGTGAGATTTTCAACGCATGAATCAAAGAGGCTAGAAGCAAACCCATCATCACATTACTTGAGGAGGTGAGAATGTTTGTGATGAGAACTATTGCAAAGAATAAGGTAAAACTGGTAAATCATGTTGGCATACTCCCCCTTGTAATTCAAAGTCGCGTAGATAAAATCAGAAAAGAATCAAAGAATTGGATGCCTATCTGGACCGGTGATGAAGACTATGAAAAATTTGAGGTTCATGGCCATCCAACAAACATGGTGGTGGATCTTGGAAAAAGGCTATGCACTTGCCAATTCTGGATGCTGGCCGGTGACACACCTCAAACTCTTTAATTTCATCATTAATATTTTGTGTATACTGAAAACTGTGATTGTCTAACACTGAATGTTTGTGTTACTAACTGTAGGCATTCCATGTGTTCATGCCTGTGCTGCCCTTGCAAGGATAAACAAGAGGCCGGAAGACTTTTGTCACCAACTGTGTACTATGGAGGCATACAACAAGACTTACATCCATCACATTAACCCTCTTTCTGGACAATCATTGTGGGAGAAATCTTTGTACACTCAACCACATGCCCCTAACATTAGGAGGAGGCCTGGAGCTTTGACAAAAAAAAGAGAAAAGATGCTGATGAGGGCAACAGTGGTAATAAGAAAGCTAAACCTAGTGAAAGTTTGAAAAGGTATTTGAAGCCATTCACATGTAGGTATTGTGGGGTAAAAGGGCATACTAAGAGAGGGTGCTCAAAGAAGAGACTGGATGAAGTAGCTGCTGCTGTTGCAGCTGCAAAGGCTGCTGCAGATAAAGCCAAGACAAATGCTGCTCCTTCTGCTTCTGAGGTCGGCCCTCAACCTCAAATTGCTGCTGCACCAGCTGATGAACCTCCTGCTGTAGAGATTGACATATCACAACCAAACTACAAAGGATCACAGGTAACATACTTCTCCACGTTACAACATAACAAAAGTATAATTTTGTTGTTATCTTGACTCATGTGTTGAACTGTTTATCTGCTGTAGGACATAGCAGGACCTGCTGCACCTCCACCATCAAGGCCACAGAAGTTGCCCACCAAAAGGAGGAGCTCACCACCACCTCAATCCATTGCTGTGGATCCAATGCAAGGAGCCAGTGTGGCTACATCTTCCAAATTGCACAATTTTATGAAGTTTGTTCCAACTCCCGGTTTCAAAGCACCAAGAAAAAAGAACAATTCATGACTTTGACATTAGGATGTTTAGGACAGTACTTTGTTATTTTGTTAAAGGCAGTTAGTAGATAGTTACTTTATTTAGGACAATTGCCATAACTTTTGTATTGCCAGCCTTGATAACTATGATGTGGCACTTCTTCTGTTCCTTTAATGTTTTGTAACTCAAATAGGTTTATCTTTGCTACTTTTGTAATTATGCATTATGCTATTATGATGTCAGATGATCTGTAATTATTTCTCTTTATGATAACCACTCAATCAAAAACAGGGCATATATCTCAAGATAAAAAACCACCTCTTACTTTCATTCATCCATGAACACATTACATACAATATTGTCAGAACTTCAAAACTTCAAAGTCATAATCAATACAACAACTACAGTGAAAAACACCACTATGCCTAAGAATTGTATCATAGATTTTTGGGTCCTCACTTCAGCTTCCAATTTTCCAATCCTCCAGGCTAAATTAACTCTGACTTGCTCATTGTCAACTGCAGTTGCATCCACTCTTCCTTCATGTTCCTCTTCTTCTTCTACATCATCAGTCCAGAGAAAAAATCCACACCATGTTTTGCTCCTAGTCTGAATATGAGATATCATAAGAAGGAAAGAACAGAAAACCAGTAATCAATTTTTCTTACCAAAAACTCACATTGTAATTTGGACAACCAAGAAGGGCTTATCTGGGTTGGTAGTTGTTCCGGACCAACGAAGCACCGGCCGGCAGCCACACCCACACCGCTTTGGTACCCGCGACGGTCTGGTCTGACTCCACATTCTCGTCGTCGATCGTGTAGAGCTTCCTTGACCCTGGCTCGCACACCCAATCATGGTTTTCGTTTCAGTTCAACGAGTAACAACAACAGAGACAATGAAGAACGTTGCTGGGCAAAAAGAAGAAGATGAAGAGGGGTAACGATGCCATGGTAGAAATTGGGATTAAAACTAGGTATAGGGACCACATTGGGTCAAATAGTTTCAATTGCCACCTCAGCTTCCCGTTATCTATGCCAGCGTGGCTTCTCAGTGCCAGGTCACTGCTGGCGGCAGTTAATTTGCCCGAAGATGTGGCTAGGGACGACCTTGGTGCAATTTTAAGAAAGTCGGGGACATAAATGGTACAATTGGTAAGTCAGGGACTAAATTAGTGCAAACCGTGAATCTCAGGGACCACTTTGGGTTTAACTCATATTTTGGGCCAAATTTAAATTACATCAAACTTGATTTCACCTTGCCATGAATACCCCTATTTGACATTATTGCTATCTACTTAATATACTAAAATTGGGTTTTCCCCCAACTAATGAAGGTGATGTGTTGATCTCTCGTGACTCCATTTTTCCTCCAAAATGAACTTTCCTATTCTCTATTTTAAATTATTTTATAAAAAATATATTTATTATAATTATATTATAATTATTGCACCAGTCTTAGTAATCATGATAAAAATATTTGAATCTAATCATAAAATGATCAAATTTTATGATATTAATAACGGACATTAATTTTAAATATTTTTAGTCATTTTAATTATATTAATTTTAAAAAAATTAATATAATTCTAATTCTCATTTATTATCCAATAATAATAATAATAATAACTTGAAAAATCTGTATATAAACTATTTCAATTACCTGTGTATTATTATTAAAATTCTATATGTTCCTAAATATAAGTCTTGAAAAACACGACATGGCACAGACTATTAGTGTAGAGTTGTTTAGGTTTGTTTAGGAAGATATAATAGAATTTATATTTCTAAATTTCAACACATATATTTCTATTTCAATCTGTGTATATCAGGTATAATATTCTTATTCATTGTCCGAAATTTCTCTAATTATGATAAAAGATAATGATTCTAATAATATTATGAAAAATTATATAATTTTAACAAAATTAATATATGATGTGTAATTACTGTATATAATAAAAATTAATTTAATAATAAATAATTTACATATTTATTTTTGTTTTACTAAAGTCTATATATAGTATTTTTCTGTGGTACATGAATCTAAATTTGAGAGCCAACTCATAATTTTATATTTATTATTTTTCTTTTACTACTTCATAAAATAAGAATGTATTCTTTGTTAAAAACGTTTTTCATCGAAGTTGATCCTTTTAAGGTACAATTTATAATTTTGATACATTATTAGTGCAAATTAGTTTTACACAAATATTCAATGACGTAATATTATATTATAAAAAATAACTATCTTTTATATTGATTGCATTCACCTAAATGATAATCCAAAAAATAGACATAATTAAACTGAGAAGTCGGTTCTCACCACGACTTTCGCTAAGGAAGTCAGAAACGAGGATTAGCTGGCAGATAATAACTACCCCTAAAATCTCTCAACCCACTTCCAGGAGCCATATTGCAACTTCCCTAAGATAAAGGGATGGTTATCCACCTTAAAAGGTGGAATTACTCCAACGGTGGTTATTGGTTCACCACTATAAATACACTGACACCCCTCAGGTATCTCTAAGTTCCAATACATTCAAAAACCTGCTTAATCCTTTGCTGACTTAAGCATCGGAGTGTCTTTGCAGGTACCACCCCCCATTCTTTTACACACAAGTCGGACGGAAGTTCCCGAGTTGCAGATCCACTTGAAGCCTCCTTCTTCATACGTTTGGGCCAACCAACGCCATCCAGCCCATTAATCTCCGACAGAAAAATAAATTAATAACCATATTATTATTTATCAATATATTAATAGTGATAATGATTACATAAAAAATATTTAATATTTAATATTTTTATATTATTTATTTTTTATATATTTTGATATATTTATAAATATTTTTATTATTTTTATATGCTATATGTTTATTCTCACTATTTAAAATTTTTAGATCCGTCACTACTTTTGAGCGTGTTTGTTAATTTATTTTTATAATTCATTGAATACAATTTATTACAGTAAATTAATTATATCAACTAATTGATTTAATTAGATTTTTAAATATCACACGATTTATTATAATTCATATCAATTAAATAATTATAATTTATTATATCAATTATTTTAATTTATTAATTTATAAGGTACATAATAGCATAGATGATTTGTTGCTTATAATGATTAAATACAATAAATACAGATTAATTTAGTTAAAAAATCACTGACTCATATGTTTTCTTATTTATTTTTTTAATTTATTAAATCCAATCAATTATAATAAATTAATTATATTAACTAATTAATTCAATTAATTATTTTTTAATTTATTTTTTTGAATTCAATAAATCAAATAAAATCAATTATACTAATTATTTGTATCAACTAACTGTTTTGATTAATTCTTAACAATATTTTTATTTTATTTATTTAAATACATGAATTATAACTGATTAGTTATTTAATTTTATTACGATAAATATCAAATTTTATTCTGAATATAAAAATATAAAATTTTATTCCTTCCATTTTTATTTTACCACTATAAAAGACCATATATGCTAGAAGAAAATATAATTCTTTTACCAATTACTCTTTCATTAGGTAACTTTTACAACAATTCTTTTTCTTCCTATGAGGCGTCGTCGCAAGAAGGCAACTATCGTGGACACAAACCACCACACACTCTTCAACTCTCGTGCTCATCATTTAGAGTAATATATGATATATGTGGTATATTATAGTGTGAAATTACTTTCAATTTATGTTATGCAATGATATTATGGTTTGATTTAAGCTTTTGTTTTAGAACTGTGTTATGATTTTATCTCATCATTTTCTCTTAGATATCAAGTTGATGTATTTTTATTTATTATTATTGAAACGGATGTGATATAAAATTTGTATAAAAAAATAAACCTCTCACACTCAATTTATTTTATTATAGTCTTTTATCTCTTCTATTTCTTTTTATTTTCTTCTTATTCATTTTATTTTCTCTTTGAATATCATATAATTTATTATAATTTATACCAATTAATTAATTATAATTTATTATATCAGTTAGTTCAATTCATTAATTTATAATATGCATGATAAATTATATTATTTGTTACTTATACATTTATTCTTCTAAAATCTAAATATGCATAATTATATTTTTAGTTTTAGTTATATGAACAAAATATTATTAATAATAACTAATAATTAACCACTCATACTTTTAATCAAAGTGTTTGGATGATTTTTATATTTATTAATATCAATTGTTGATTATTTTTCGACAATAAATTGTATTATAATTTTATGTTAGTTCATAATTGATTAATGATTAATATTCATGAAGCTATGTTATTCTAAATTTTATATTTTACAAATATTTTATTTAAATGTATTTTAAACATAAAAATGTATTATTTTAATAATATCATACTTTTACTTTTTTTAATTATTCTAAATAAATATTTTATCAAATACTAATTAAAACCATCTTTCCATTTGTTTTTACTAATTTATTATCTAACTATTGTATAAAATTAAAACCGTATTAATGACTTTAATATTAAAGTTAATTTGGCTTTTTATTTAGAGTATTTTTTTTATTTTTTTAGTCTAATCAACCAAAACTATTATTATAAATAGTCACTTCTATCTTATTTTATATTATTAACTAATTAAAATTACTAAAATTTAATAATATAATTCTATTTTATATTTTTATATTTAGTTCAATCCATCTAAGCTATATAATAATCATTTTAATTTTTATATTTTATAATATAATACTACATACATTAATAGTAAAATAACATAGTAAATTTTCATGTTTTAATATTAAATATAAAATTAATACGTGCAAAAGTTTTTAAGCTTTTAAATTAATATGAATCATTGTAAATAATACTTATTTATGGCATAAACAAAAAATACAAAATCTTAAGTTTTGCATATAAAAATTTAGGAACATGTTATATGTACAAATATAATTACATAGTATTATTTTTTTAATGGTATAGACCAACAACTCTAATTTTATTTCACGGTCAAATTAAAAAAAATCCATAATTTTAAAGGTAGTAAAAAAAACAACAAAATTAATCAAAAAATAGTTAACTTATATTATTCTATTAATTTATTTAATATATTAAATTATTTTTATTTATATTAAGATTAATTTTAAATATTTAAAAATAAAAAGTATAATTAATTATAATTTGCATCTTAAATTATGTTGAGTATATGATATTCTATTGTGCTGCTAAAAGTAAAAATGAGATAACAAATATAATTTTATCTCTTAATTCAGTATATTTATTTATATTTTATACTTTTTTTTACGATTAATTTTGTACGATGTTGGTATATTAAATAAAAATACCTGTTATAATAACAAAAATAAAATAAAATTTTAATCAATAATTTTATATTCTTTACTTTTTTTTTCAGTTTTATTTTGAATTATAATTTATTACTAAAAGATAGTAAAATTCTATTGATACTAAAATAAAGTTGCAAAAAGGTCCATAGGGTAGCATAAGTAAAATAATGTGATACCCACATTACAACATCCAAATAAAACAACCTAGAATCTAAAATGTTTATCTTTCTCTTTATTGCCGTCTATTATATTATCGATTCTATTATATAAAATTTGATTTTTTATATTTAACGATAGAGTCAACGTAGTATGTTTTTGAGAGTGTTTCTTAATTTATTTTGTTTAACTCATTAAATATAATTTATTATGATGCATTAATTATATCAACTAATTGATTTGATTAGATATTTAAGTATCACATAATTTAAAATTATGTATATTGATTTGATTTTTATGATATATAAATTTAAGGAATAAATTAAAATAATATAATTTATTACTTATTTAATTTGAATACAACAAATACAAAATTAATTTAGTCAAAAGTTTCTTATTTTCTAATCTTCTATATATAAAAATAACAAAACAAAATTGTAAAAATAATCTTTTTATCGTTTTTGCTATTTTAATTTTATTTTTTTACTTTTTTATGTGTAATTTTATTTTACATTAACTTTGTGTATTTAATAACAAAATATACTCGTATTAATTCTATCATATAATAAAATATTTTTCTCCTATTTTAATCAAAGAATTTCAATAGTTATCAACTACATCTAATAGAGTGACTGCGAAGTGAGAATTACGATAAGTTAAATCCAGGTTCAAAATGCTTAAACGAAAGAAAGAAAACAGTAGATATATGATTAGAAAAAAATATATAATATTGAGAAATATACTAAAACTGAATTTTTTCTCCAACTAATAAAAGTGAGGTGTCAATTTCTCATGAATTCATTTTTCCTCTAAAATGAAATCACTATTTTATCTTCTTAATTTATTTTAGAAAAATATCTTTATTATAATTATATTACAATTAACATTTAACGAATAATGCATGATTTTACTAATTTAGGAAAATATCTTTATTATAATTATCTAAAATCAATATTTAATACATTATCAACTAATAAAAATGAAGTGCCAATTCCTCATGAATTCATTTTTCCTCCAAAATGAAAGAACTATTCTCGCTTCTAAATTTATTTTAGAAAAATATCTTTATTATAATTATATTACAAGTAGCATTTAATGAATAATGCATAATTATAGTAATTTAGAAAAATAAAATAAAGTCCAGTCATTTATCTTTCGATTGCACACGTATATAGAACAACTTTTAAGAAGGAGTCACGTATAGTAAATATCGTCGATGATTGTAAAACTGTATACTAATATTGATAAAATATTATTTCAGGTATATGTTTTGCAGGTATCAAAGAAAAGTGTTGAGTTGTTTTTTAGTGGGTTTAAATTATTTATTGTTTATTAGAGAATTTTGTATATTAGAATTCTCTAATAATTTATTTATTTTGAGCTGATTTTGATATGTTCTTACTTGACAGTAAAACAACATATAAAAATTTATTGGTATGTCTAAGTATTACTAGGTTATTTATGGTCACATTGAGTATATATGTTTAATTTATTGAAAAAATAAATTATTTAAACTAATTAATAACTATTTTAGAGTTAATACATTTAATACTAGATTAAGAAAAAATGAATAATACGTAATATGTTATATTTTTATTAATTAAATTATTATAATTTAAATTAATCTTAACAAAAAAATTTAAAATTATAATTTTAATCTTATTACGTGATAACAGGGATTATTATACTTGTTTATTGCTTATTAGTAAGTTGTTTAAGCGTTACAACGTTGCTTTTAACCGTATTAATTTGAAATGCTAATTTAAATCAGTACCCTTTGGGCTAAGAAACTGATATTGCGGCTTTATGAGCTTGGGCCTGTTACAGAATAGATATAAATTAAGGGTTATTAAAAATTAAAAAATAGAACATCTAAGAAAAAGAATATAAAGCAGAATTATGGTCTAAAGTTATTAGAATCAATTTTTTTTATTGTTATAATTGAATCTGAATGCCATATTTTATACTTGGTTTATCGAAAACTCCGTAATATAATGACCATATTAAGCCAATTAAGGGACTCTATATCTTAATTTGCATTTATTTTTTAGACTACTTTTGGGCTCATAATTCAATATTTTTTTAATAATGATGATAGAAAAAGTATAGAGAGAGAATAAATCTAATATATAATATATATAACAAATAAAATTAAAATTATAATTAGTTAATAATTAATTTAATTAAATTTTAATAATTTTTATTTTTAAATTTTAAAAAAAATAAAGATTTGATTATTAAAAAAATTATGTATTTTTCTGTTTTTGAATAGAGTTGGCAACAAGTAAGATATGGTAGAATTTAGACTCTACCGTAACTTTACTTACGAATTGAAAATTTTATTAAAATACTATTCTATTCTACTAATAAATTGAAAATATAAGACCCTATATTTTTAGAAATTAAATAATAAACTAATTATGATTTATTTTATTTATTCATGATATTAATTTTAGAAATTTATATATAGGTTGAACATTTTCTTATTATTAATTTAAAAGTTTGAGTAATTGAAAAATAATGAGGATTTCAGATAAATGGTTTAATTTGAATAATTAAATTTTGAACTCTATTTTATGATTTTAAAGTAAATTAATTAGATTATCCTTAATTATTGAAATAGAATATTTATTTGAAAATAAATTAAGTTAATAATTAAATAGTATTTTTACAGATATTATTATTATTATTGGATTAAATTTGATTTTAAATTATCACTTTACCCTCCTAATTTTATAAAATCACCGAGTTGTTCCTAAATCCAATTATACAAAACCTAATTGAGACCCTAATCCTAGTTTCTTTAAACTAGCCGCCTTTCCACTTTTTTCCTTTCCTTTTCTTCCTAATCTAGCACACACTGCACAACAGCAGTAAAAAAATAAAAGATAGAAAAGAGAGACGGGGAGTTGGAGTGAGGGAGCTGAATGGAAAGGGAAAAGAGAGAGAGTGTTTGGGAACCGAGAGAAAGAGAGTGACGGGGAAGATGAGAGGGATTGGAAGGGAGGAGACCGCATCTGCTGCGCCGCCACTGCTATCCCGTCACTGTGGCCATCGAATCACCGTCATAGAGCTGAGTCGCGAAGAGAGAGTTCATGAGCAAGAGAGGGAGCGATGTGGAGGGCGAGAGTCGTGAGCCTGGGACTGCCGTGACCGTCGCATCGCCGCCATCGTCGCGCCAGCCACCGCTGCGGTCGGTGATGAAGCCTGTCGCCACCATCCGTGCCTCCATGGTCATCGCCGAGCTTGCTCCCTAGTTGCAGATCAGCTTGCCGTTGCAGAGGAAGGGATGCGCGCGAGGAGAAGGCCGCAGAGGAAGATGAACCATTGCTGCTAGAGGCTGCCGCCGTTCTGTCGGCCGGGATCCACTACCACTCTGCTTCCATGTTTTTCTTTTGTTACAGTAAGCATTTCTGTTCGAAACTCTCACAGCTAGTGTGTATGCGTTATGTTATGTGTTTGGTGGAAATTCTGAGGTTTTGATAATGTAGGATCGATTCCTGGTTATTGCATGTCGCGTTTGAGGTTGCCAGTGAGAGTGAAATGGGATGTGGTGGTGATTGCCAAGGTTATAGGCCGAGAGAGAACGGAGTTTGTCGCGTAATTAAATCGTAAATGAGGTAGGGGCGTCTTTCTTAAACTTATTTTTCTTTCCAGAGTTGTTATAAATCGATATTAATGCGTGAAATACATTTTTGTGATTTTGTAAGTCTTATGATTTGAATTGAGTTATTTTGGATGAATGAGATTATTAGTCTGATTGACAGATTGATTGATTGAGAAAGTTGGGTGTTTTGATTAGTTGAATGAAATTGTTAAAGTGATTTTCCTTGAGGAGGAGATTTATTATTGGTATTTAGTTTAATTTTAGAAATGGTTTGATTTTAGAAAAGATTTAATATTGAAATTTGATTTCATATCGGAATCTGATTTTAAAACAAATTTGGAAAGGATTTAATTTTTGAAAACGGTTTGCTTACCGAGAATAATTTACTCTCTTGAAAATGGTTCGAACAAGGTTTGAGGAACGGTTTGGTTCGAAACTGTTTGAGAAAACTGAGAGTTCTTAATTATTGATTGATGATGTTGAATGAGGTTGATCTAGATTGCGATTTATAGGATTGGTTGATTGGATTCTGGATTTTGCAATTTCCTTGGGTTGAGTGTGGTTGTCGTGAAAATTGTTATTGGAAGTGATTTGAATGATTAACAGGTGTTTGGTTTGGTTTGGTTGGGACCCAAAAAGGGTGGCAGTGTCCGAGTTTTACAGGAGATGCTGCCGAAATTTTATAAAGTTGGAAGTTTTATTTGAAGTAATTAATTAAAAAGAATTATGTTTTGAATTGGGATTGTTAATGAACAGAATAGAAAGAAGGATGATGAGGATTTTCTTTGAAATATGATTTTTGAATGAATTTAGAAATGAGATTTGGATTGATAAATGATGATGATATTGAGAATGATGAGAATGTTGAGATATGGATTGAGAATGTTGAAATATGATCTTTGAATTATTCATTTGGCTTATGAATTTGAAATATCTGAGATACGAGGTTCTCTGGATTAAGTGTCGTGGCTTGCCACCACATGTACTAGGTTGAAAACTCGATACTCTGTTGACCCTACGACGTAAGTGTGACCGAGTACTATATAAATTTCCAGAAATGATACCCCCGTTGAGCAATATTTGATTATTTGAGAAAAAACTATGCATAGACAATTCAAATGTTGTATTCCTTTTGACTCCCTGGTTAATAAATTGCTTTATTGACGATTTCATTTTAATTTTGCAACTCGTGTATCTGTCTAAATTGTCATCAATAAACTGATATCTTTGCTTGAATTCGGGTTGATTGTTCTTTAAATTTGTGGATTTCTTGTTAACTAGGAAACCCATCATCCTGCCACTTACCTTAACTGTCTTTTTACTAACTCACTATTTTCACTTTTTAACTTCCTTTTTACCTACTAACCATTTTAACTTTCCAACTTCTTTTTTTACCTGATTACTTTAACTTTCTAACTCAGGGCATGATATTGTTTTTCCTAATTAACATGACTTCCACTTATCATATATTTTGGATTGTGATTTCTATTTTCAAACTTTTCCACTTGCATACAATCCACAATGCACATACATTTAACTCATTTCATACTTCTCTTGCTCTTTTGCCACTCTGTGCTTATATTGCTATTATTCTATCTGCCTACTTGTTTTCCTGCTTTTATTCTTCCATTATATCCTGGAATTTTTGCTTTTCAGGATGTCTGACCCTCAAAGCAAAGGAAAGGGCAAAGCAACCACTGGCAAAAGGAAAAGAGGCGAATCCTCTATGTCCATCCTTGGCATCTTACATGATGATTCCTGGCGGGAGAAGAACTTTACCCCGCAGGAAAAGGCTTATCAGTTAGTACCTGCAGCTGACCCAGTAAAATTTGCAAACAAATACTATGAGCTGAGGTACCCAGCTTTTGCCACATCTAGAAACCTATATCCTGGAAAGGACACTCAAAATCCCAAAAGAACTCAAGCCATACACTTCAGACTAGATTAAACAGAGAGGCTGGTTCTTCCTAGAGAGAAACTTGACTGAGATCAACTCATCCTGGGTCAGAGAATTCTACTGTAACTACTTTAAAACATCCTTGGATGCAGTACAGCTCAGAGGCAAGCAACTTCTGGTTACTGAGGAAGCCATAGAAGATATCCTCCAGCTCCCACCTAAATCAAATCAGCTAGACGGTTACCAAAAGGCTGAGGAGGATATGAGATTTCTGAGATTTGACTGGGATGCAGTGAAACGGGCTATAGCTCTTGATCCTACTGTTTCATGGGTCATGGGAAAGAGCACAGTGGTACCCAAGGGAATCAGGCTAATATATCTGAATGATGAGGCTCGACTATGGCAGCAGATTCTAAGTAACTACGTAATACCGAGCACTCATGAGACAGAGGTGCCAGCTGCTATGATTATCCTCATCTGGTGTGTGATGGAGGGTAAGGACCTATATCTGCCCCGCTTCATCTGGCATTACATGACCAGGGTCCATGTCAGAGGCACCCTCCCGTTTCCATTCCTGATTACTCAGTTGGGTCGCCGAGCTGAGGTACCTTGGGAAATTGCTGATGAAAAGCCATCCGCTACGGATTGCAGGAAGATCATCCCTCACAGTAGGAAGTTTCAGGCTCTTGGCTACCAACCTCCGTTTCTCACTAAATCTGCTGAGGCAGCTATATCTTTAGCTGCCCCTTTAGCATCCGCTACCCCAGCTCCATCTACTGCACCCCTACCTACTCCTGAGCCAGTTTATCTTCTGGTGCACCGACTCTTTGACCGCTTAGACCAGATGGAGTGCCGCCACCAGCAGTAATTTGAGAGGTCTGAACGTCGCAACAGGCAACGTTTTGAGAGGTCTGAGCGTCGCCACAAGAGACATTATGAGCACCTCAAGCTGATGATCCGATCTGGTGGTGACATCCCCTCAGAGCCTAACACACCTTCAGAGACATCTGAGGAGGAGGCGAGCGATATTGTGGAGGAGGCACATACCCGGGCTGAGCAGGCTACACCACGCCATGAGGAGCCCCATCCGATCCAGCCAGCTGACCCGAAAATTCCTCTACAGACTGAGCCTCTCCTTCAGCAGACAGACCTCCTTCCACTCACAGAGACACCAGCAGTCCATCCTTCCGGAGATGACACTTCTTCACACCCAGTTTGAATGAGCATCGAGGATGATGCTATTATTTAAGTGTGGGGAGGTTGCCATCTCTGGCATATATTTTTTGGTGAACCACTACAGACACTTGTCTTATTTTGTTCATTTTCTGTATTTTATTTGCATATTTTTCTTTTGCTTTTGCTGTATTTTTGTATTCTGCACTTTGGGCTGTATATATCTTAGATATTTTAGCTTAATTTGCACTTTTAGTTTACTAGTTATATATTAAGTGGATTAATTAGTATAGTTTGCCCTTTTAGCATATGATAAGTTGGTTTAATTAAAAATAAAAGAGTAAACTAGGAACTTTAGTAAATTAAAACAATCCACACACCTTGTATATATAGTATTACATGTTAGTTATTTAACAACATTTCTTCAAGAAGGAACTCTAAGATTTTAAGGGGCACCTTAAGATTTACATTGAGTTGAATGGAAACTCTTGATTTCTACTTGCATGACATACATAACTAATATATGATTTCTGAGCTTGAGAACATACAGCCTGTGAGTTTTGAACTTAATTGTATGGTTACATCAAACCATAAATTTCATTCATGTGTGTTTCGCACTTCTTTTCTATGCTTGCAATCTTTATTTTGTTTTAATATGTATGTCTAATTATAGAATATAGATACATACCAAGAGATGACTGAGGCCATTATTTGTATTTATGCTCACTTGTCCCAAATAAACCTACCTTCTATGCCATCCTTGTTAGCCCCCTTGACCCTTTTAACTCCCTTCTATTTCATAACCACATTACTAGCTTTAAGTAGAAAAACAAAATGAAAATCCCAAGTTGAATCCTTGGTTAGCTTAAGATAGATATTGTGCATAATTTAAGTGTGGGGAATTTTATGGGAATATGGGATAATAGAAAAAAAAGTAGGGAATTAAATTAAATAAGTTATCTAAAAAATTTGGGAGCATGCTCATGTGAAATCAAAATAAATTAAATTACCATGTGCATTGAAAAAAATAAAAAATAATAAAAAATAAAAAAATAAAAAAATTTAGTATTTAAATAAGGGGATACAAAAATTACCCCAATGCAATTATAAAGAATCAATGCACATAGAACCAAAAAAATCAAAATTAAATATCGTGCATGAGCATGTAATACAAAAGTGAAAAATTTTTTTTGGGTAAGTAGGTAAGAGAACTTTGAAATTATAAAGTATGTATGTTAAGTGAGATCTTAGACTAATCAAGGATTCACTTTGTTGGCTCACTTAGCCTTATATGTACACCATTACCCTTACTTTAACCCCATTACAACCTGAGAAAAGACCTCATGATTTTTGTATGTCTATATTCTATATTTGTTGATTGGTTAGATGAAAAATAAAATTTTAGAAAGCATGACTAGAAAAGAAGAGTGTGATTAACCCCAAACACTGAATGATTAGAGAGTAAACACAAAATCCAGTGAGGGTTCAACAGCTCATTCTCATATATCCATGTTTAATTACTAATTGTCTTGCAAGTTGTGAACTATCTTAACTCAACTCAATTGTGACTGTGCTTTAAATTGATTTGGCCTCAATTGTACATATATGATTCCTTGAAGATATGGATTAATTTAACTACATGTAAGATTTATATACAAGTGAATAATAACTAGAATTGCATGACTCATTTAGGTAGCTTGCATTTAGAATAGATTGCATTGCATACGATTCCACCATTTTATCTTTACTCTTTTCTCTTGGATTTAGCATGAGGACATGTTATTGTTTAAGTGTGGGGAGGTTGATAAACCCCTATTTTATGATTCATATTGTGCTTAAATTGAGTGTTTTTATCAACTCTTCACCCACTTATTCATATGAATTTGCATGGTTTTACAATTCCTTCCTTATGATATGACATATGAGAAAACATATTTCCTATGCTTTAAAAATATTAAATTTAATTATCCTTTATTATCATACGATGCCGTGATTTGTGTGTTGAGTACTTTCAGGTTTTATAGGGCAGGAATGACTTAAAGGATAGAAATAAAACATACAAAAATGGAAGAAAAGCACAAAATGGAGTTATTGAAGAAACTGGCAGCGACGCGTCCGCGTGGAGGACACGAACGCGTGCTTTGCGAAAAGTGGCATCTGTGCGAACGCGTGGATGGCGCGAACGTGTGGCTCATGCAAAACACAGACGACGTAGATGCATGACTGACACGACCACGTGGAAAAGCAACACTCCAGATGACACGACCGCGTGCCCCACGCAGACGCGTGACGTGCGCGATTTGCAGAAATTATAGAAGTCATCCCCAGCGACTACTGGACCCTTTTTGGTCCAGATCCAAGCCCAGAGAATACAGATTAAAGGCTATAAATTGAGGAATCCATCCATTCATCAATATAGAGAATACAACATAATTCATACATAGTTTTAGGATTTAGATGTAGTTTTTAGAGAGAGAGGTTCTCTCCTCTCTCCTAGGATTAGGATTAGGATTTATCTTATTGAGATTATTTCTTCATCACAGGTTCAAATGTTCTTTTTATTTATTTTCTCAATTTAACTTATGAATTTTTCCCATGTTAGATGTGATTTTTTTTTATTAATAATTGAGGTATTTCAGACATATGATTTTTATTTAGTTTCTTATATTCTTGGCTTTAGTTGATTAATTGGCGACTCTTGAGTTATCAAACTCATCGTGATTGATCATTGTATCTTTGCTGATTGATTTAGATTCCTATAACTCTAGTCTTTCCTCAGGAGTTGACTAGGACTTTGGGTGTTAGATTGATTAGTCCACTTGACTTACCTTCATAGTTAGAGGTTGACTTAGTGGGAGCAAAAATATAATTCTCATCACCATTGATAAGGATAACTAGGATAGGACTTTGAGTTTTCATACCTTGCCAAGAGTTTTCTTAGTTATTAATTTATTAATTCTTGCAAACTATTTTTCTCATTCAACCTTTCAAAAACCCAAAAATACAGTTTTTCATAACCAATAATAAATCATATTTCCCTGTAATTCCTTGAGAAGACGACCCGAGGTTTGAATACTTCGGTTTATAAATTTTATTGATTACTTGTAACAACCAAACGTTTGTACGAAATGATTTTTTGTTGGTTTAGAAGCTATACTTACAACGCGAATATATTTGTGAATTTCTTTACCGATAGGAAATCCGATCGTCAACAGGCATGCATCATATGCATCTGTATGCTTTGCTTGGGTTTGAACTTGTTTTGGTTTGCCTAATTGCTAAACTATTCTTAACTGTTACTTGAACTATTTGCTGTAACTGCTACCTACTTGTGCTTTCCTTGTCTATCTTGCCTGTGTTTGTTCTGGCGTGCTACATTTGAGAATAAATTTTGGTGCTGAATTAATGATTATGTTGTTTGATTGCGTGGTTAGCTTCTGATCGAGATTTTCTTATAAGAAAGGAAAGGTTTCAAATTTCTAAAAGATTAAACATTGTTTTCTTTGAAAAGGTTTTGAATGGTTACCTATTGGTTTTTAAAAGATTCATAAGGCAATGATAATTACTGAGCTTGAAAACAATTTTCTTATTAAATATCTTCTTATGACAACTTTAAAACTCCGTGGTGAGACCGTGTGGTTAGGTTCTCACCCCCTACAGCTTTACCTTTTCAGGAACTAGATGAAGAGGCATTAAGGAGAGTTATACTGCGTTTGGTTTATATGTTGTTATGTTAATTAGATTGATTTCTTCCCTCGTCTTTGTTATTAGAAGTTTGTAAGAGGGATAGGAGTTGTATGTTTTATATGTATATTATTTTATGAGATATTATGTAAGGAGTTTTGTATATGAATCTATGACTGCTTATACTTTTATTAAGAAAGTATTTATTTCTGGTTTTCAAAGAAATCAGCGATACAGTGTCAAGTCACAGGCCCCTATTTTAATATTTAGTATGTAAAGTAGTCGTAATACTTCTTGCAATCAGAGTAGCACAGCTGGAAACATGACTTCTGATAGTGAGGGTGTTACATTATGGTATCAGAGCGGTTTTTCTTGTAAAGCCTGAGGAATGGACTGACTATACTTCAATTACATTCTCTGAGTGTCTGTCATGTTATAGGTCTTGTCTAAGTAACAAGAGTTAGAATTTTATGCACATGACTGCCTATTAATTAACACTGTTAGCTTACCATTGCATAACTGCTGATGTTAAGTCTGGCCAACTTAATGTTGATGGTTTATGTATATGGAAAATTTAATAGGTTATTATAGGCGAATAGAAATAATAGGTAACGTATACCGCGCGGTTTGGGGACGTTGGGAGCGATTTCTCGAGGTTACTATATTATGTGTCTTGAAATTCTGTTGATAACTTAAAACTTGTTCCTTCATCATATACCTTGAAATCTTTGTTTGGAATTATCTTCCAACCCTATCCCTTTGTTTACATGTATTTTCGTTTCATCCTAACTGTATATATCTGCTTAATTTTCTTGAGGTACCTGTCTTTATCTGTTTAAACTCTTCTTTTGGGTTCATGTACTCTTGATGTAATTTTGAACTTGTTTGATTTGTTATGCATTGTGAGCCTTGTATGAACTTTTTTTATTTAAGTTTCTTTCTCGGAATGTGAGAGGATTTCCTTCCTTTCATCTTTCAATCTGCTTGGATATTCTTGTGAGGTTTTGATTTCAAGAATGCACTCAGAATTTTGGTTTTAAACATTTTTAAAGGAATTTCGGATTCTCTCTTAAGAAATTTCAAGTAAATTTTCTCTTGTTTGATTGTATCCATAGCCATTCTTCTATTTGATGAAAATGTTTTGAATTTGTCATGTCCTTATTTACATGAATTTTTGAAAGCTTATATATTTAAGACCTTACCTTGAAATCCTCCTTTTTGAACAGAATTTGAATTCTTTTCAACTTTATCGCAATTTCATTACATACCTCTAATTAATTAACTACTTGATTATTTTTTTAAAAAATTTTTGAGGAATTACTTTTCGTCCTTAGCTCAATTAAATTTCATCTTTCAAACTTCGCATATTTTATCTTTACCTTAGAAATAGTTTTAGGTGAAAAACAACTTGATTTCCTACCAACTTCGTTTTGTTTTTATGCAAATTCTTAATTGATTATGTAAAATACCTTTTAAGGTTGTCGAGAAAACATTTCACCCTTAGCCTAGGTAATTTTCATTTTTACAAATCTTGCATAATTTAGTTCGACTTGAATTTGTTTTAATATGACACAATATTTACATTTTTAATGATTCTCTTGAATTTTGTAAAGCAATGGCCCTGTTCTCCTCTATGGTTTCTATTGGAGTTCTTTAAAACTAAAATTATTTCCTATTTGCATTTTGATTCTTTCTTCCGGTATATTTTATGACTTTTGACCATTTTTATTTGTTGGTAATTTGAACCATTCCTTCATATTCTTGTGAGCCTTGTGTTCCTATGATTTGGTTTTAGTTTATTTTGATCTAATTTACTACTACGCTTTTCTTGTACCTTTTAGAGTTCCTAAATTAAATCTTTCTTATTATGGTGTGAAATGACTCTTTTCAAAACGTTTTCTTGTGCCTATACATCGTTGCTTAGTTGCAATCTTACACTTCCTTCCGAATTCATGGAAAATACATTTTTGTCGCTTATTTTTCTCTTCTTGCGAATTGTATCTCTTTGAATGTACTTGTACTGATCTTAGTGTTACACGTGGTCCTTAGAGGTAAAAACGGATGTGTTAGCTCTTTATGGAACGACTGGTAGAAAAGAATGTTTAAGTTTTTAGTAGCTCAATTGAAAGTTTGTCTGATGTCATATGTCTAGTTGATCTTGTTTGAACTCCCTTGATTTAAGATCCTTTTTCGTACGACTTGATTTCTTTTTAAGTGCATCTTAATATTCTTGAATATTCTTATGTGATGGCAATTTCGTTTCGATATGAATTTTTAAAACAAGTTTTGGATTCTCTTCTTAAGAAAGTTAAATCAAATTTTCTCGCTTAAATTGCATTCATAGCTATTCTTTAAATTGACAAAGTTATTTTGAAGTTGGTATACACCGTTTTAAATAAAGTTTTAAAACCGACTTATAAGCAAATTTTTACTTTAGAGTTCTTTTTTTTTTAAATAAAGTTTAACTTCTTCTTCTTCCATATTTGCTATAATTTTTATACACGCTTGATTGAATATAAACCTTGAGAATTTAAAAAAAAATATTTGATTTTCTTACAACCTTGCCACAATTTCACTGTATACCTTTATTTGATTGAATACCTAAATATCTTTTAGAATTTTTGGAAATTTCTTTTGGCCTTAATATAATTAATTTTCGTTTTTTTAAAACCTCACCAACCTCACCTATTCTGTCTTTTACTTGGAAACTATTTGGAAGAAATACAATTAAATTTTCTTTTGACCATATTGCAATCTTGATATATGTTTTTGTCATCCTTTTGCAAAATGCGAATTACATATTTTTTTTAGAACATGAAGTGATCTTCCTTAAGTTTTTCATTCTTTATATTTAAATGTATTAGAAGGTGTTCTTAATCGTAAATTTTTTTAAACCTTGTGAGCATCATTACTGACTCTAATTAATCTTCTTCTATGATTTTACATTTCTTTAACTCAGCTTGATTTTGTTTCAAACTACCACACTGTTATTCCTTTTGCTGTTCCATCGCTCTTCTTTGATTCGGAGATCATTCCTGAGGTTGCCAAACTGATTTTACTTTCTGACACTCTTCATTCCTTGTGCATCTCTGATTACTTGTGACCCCCAACAATTCTTTCAAATTATTGCGGGTATTGTCCTTGTCGCTTGTCTTTTAAGGTTTAGTACCCTTCTGATTAAACTCGAGGATTGTTTTAATATCACGTGCGACCTTTAGGTATAGTAGTGCGATACGTTGATTCTTGTAAAAGTGGTTTGTGAATATGGAAGATGAAGCGGTAAGTGTGTAACATTATGAGAAATTGTGACAGTTTTGTTCCTTGCAAACAAGTTTGCGGGTGTTAGGCTTATGATCGATTATGGGGTTGTAAAGTGTTTGATGGAGTTAGGAAGTTGAAGTTCTAAAGTGGGTAAGAGATTTATGAGAGAACGTTATAGCCGTTGTTTTAATACCAACTTGCTTTGTAGCTTTTTTTGCCACATTAATTACTGCTTTGCTTTGTGAAGACCTACCTTGACTTACACTCTATTTTGTTCCTCCAAACTTTTGTAAAGTTTTAAATCCATATAACCATTTTACATCGAGTCTATCTTGTATCTTCTGCTTTGTCATACACTTTTTCCCTATAAATGTTTTAAGCTATAAGAATATCTTAGTATTTGAAACTATATATGCGCCTATGTGATGAGATTTCTGTTCCTCCATTAAATGTTTAAAAATAAAGAATTGAGACTTTATAATATTTTGTATGTAATGTTAATTTTCGAAGACGAAAATTTTTATAAGTGGGGTAGGATGTAAGACTCCAGATTTTTAGAAATTAAATAATAAACTAATTATGATTTATTTTATTTATTCATGATACTAATTTTAGAAATTTATGTATAGGTTGGACATTTTATTATTGATTTGAAAGCTTGAGTAATTAAAAAATAATGAGGATTTCAGATAAATGGTTTAATTTAAATAACTAGATTTTGAATTCTATTTTATGATTTTAAAGGAAATTAATTTGATTATCCTTAATTATTGAATTAGAATATTTATTTGAAAATAATTAAGTTAATAATTAAATAGTATTTTTACAGATATTTTTATTATTGAATTAAATTTGGTTTCAAATTATTACTTTACCCTCCTAATTTTATAAAATCACCGAATTATTCCTAAATTCAATTATACAAAACCTAATTGAGTCCCTAATCCTAGTTTCCCTAAACTAGCCGCCTTTCTCCTTTTTCCCTTTCCTTTTCTTCCTAATCTAGCACACACTGCACAACAGCAGTAAAAAAAACAAAAGAAAGAAAAGAGAGACGGGGAGTTGGAGTGAGGGAGCTGAATGGAAAGGGAAAAGAGAGAGAGCGTTTGGGAACCGAGAGAAAGAGAGTGACGGGGAAGAGGAGAGGGATTGGAAGGGAGGAGACTGCATCTGCTGCGCCGCCACTGCTATCCCGTCATTGTGGCCATCGAGTCACCGTCATAGAGCTGAGTCACGAAGAGAGAGTTCACGAGTGAGGGAGGGAGCGACGTGGAGGGCGAGAGTCGTGAGCCTGGGACCGCCGTGACCGTCACATCGCCGCCATCGTCGCGCCAGCCACCGCCGCTATCGGTGATGAAGCCTGTCGCCACCATCTGCGCCTCCATGGTCATCGCCGAGCTTGCTTTCTGGTTGCAGATGAGCTTGCCGTTGTGGAGGAAGGGATGCGCACGAGGAGGAGGTCGTGGAGGAAGATGAACCATTGCTGCTAGAGGCTGCCGCCGTTCTGTAGGCCAGGATCCACTACCGCTCTGCTTTCATATTTTTCTTTTGTTACAGTAAGCATTTCTGTTCCGAAACCCTCACAGCTAGTGTGTATGCGTTATGTTATGTATTTGGTGGAAATTCTGAGGTTTTGATAATATAGGATTGATTCCTGGTTGTTGCATGTCGCGTTTGGGGTTGCCAGCGAGAGTGGAATGGGATGTGGTAGTGATTACAAGGTTATAGGCCGAGAGAGAACGGAGTTTGTCGCGCAGTTAAACCGTAAACAAGGTAGGGGCGTCTTTCTTAAACTTGCTTTTCTTTCCAGAGTTGTTATAAATCGATATTAATACGTGAAATACATTTTTGTAATTTCGTAAGTCTTATGATTTGAATTGAGTTGTTTTGGATGAACGAGATTATTAGTCTGATTGACAGATTGATCGATTGAGAAAGTTGGGTGTTTTGATTAGTTGAATGAAATTGTTAAAGTGGTTTTTCTTGAATTATCGGAGGAGATTTATTATTGGTGTTTAGTTTAATTTTAGAAATGGTTTGATTTTAGAAAAGATTTAATATTGAAATTTGATTTGATATCGGAATCTGATTTTAAAACAAATTTGGAAAGGACTTAATATTTGAAAACGGTTTGTCTACCGAGAATAATTTACTATCTTGAAAATGGTTCGAACAGGGTTTGCAAAACGGTTTGGTTTGAAACTATTTGAGAAAACCGAGAGTTCTTAATTATTAATTGATGCTGTTGAATGAGGTTGATCTAGATTGTGATTTATAGGATTGGTTGATTGGATTCTGGATTTTGCAATTTCCTTGGGTTGAGTGTGGTTGTTGTGAAAAGTGTTATTGGAAGTGATATGAATGATTAACAGGTGTTTGGTTTGGTGTGGTTGGGACCTGAAAAGGGTGGTAGCGTCCGAGTTTTAGAGGAGATGCTGCCAAAATTTTATAAAATTGGAAGTTTTATTTGAAGTAATTAATTAAAAAGAATTATGTCTTGAAATGGGATTGTTAATGAACAGAATGGAAAGAAGGATGATGAGGATTTTCTTTGAAATATAGTTTTTGAATGAATTTGGAAATGAGATTTGGATTGATAAATGATGATGATGTTGAGAATGATGAGAATGTTGAGATATGTATTGAGAATGTTGAAATATGATCTTTGAATTATTCATTTGGCTTATGAATTTGAAATATCTGAGATACGAGGTTCCCTGGATTAAGTGTCGTGGCTTGCCACCACGTGTACTAGGTTGAAAACTCGATACTCTGTTGATCCTACGACGTAAGTGTGACCGGGCACTATATAAATTCTCGAGAATGATACCCCCATTGAGCAATATTTGATTATTTGAGAAAAAACTATGCATAGACTCTTGGGGATGCACATCGGGAGACAGTCTAAGGACAATTCAGACTTGTCGGGTTGGCTGGATAACCGACAGATGAGCTTCATCAGCCATAGGACAGGCATACATCATATGCATTTGTATGCTTTGCTTGAGTTTGAACTTGTTTTGGTTTGCCTAATTGCTAAACTATTCTTAACTGCTACTTGAACTATTTGCTGTAACTGCTACCTACTTGTGCTTTCCTTGTTTGTCTTGCCTGTGTTTGTTCTGGCGTGCTACATTTGAGAATAAATTTTGGTGTTGAATTAATGATTGTGTTGTTTGATTGCGTGGTTAGCTTCTGATCGAGATTTTCTTATAAGAAAGGAAAGGTTTCAGATTTTTGAAAGATTAAACATTGTTTTCTTTGAAAAGGTTTTGAACGATTACCTATTGGTTTTTAAAAGATTTATAAGGCAATGATAATCACTGAGCTTGAAAACAATTTTCTTATTAAATATCTTCTTATGACAACTTTAAAACTCTGTGGTGAGACCGTGTGGTTAGGTTCTCACCCCCTACAGCTTTACCTTTTCAGGAACCAGATGAAGAGGCATTAAGGAGAGTTATACTGCGTTTGGTTTATATGTTGTTATGTTAATTAGATTGATTTCTTCCCTCGTCTTTGTTATTAGAAGTTTGTAAGAGGGATAGGAGTTGCATGTTTTATATGTATATTATTTTATGAGATATTATGTAAGGAGTTTTATATATGAATCTATGACTGCTTATACTTTTATTAGGAAAGTATTTATTTCTGGTCTTCAAAGAAATCAGCGATACAGTGTCAAGTCACAAGCCCATATTTTAATATTTAGTATGTAAAGTAGTCGTAATACTTCTTGCAATCAGAGTAGCGCAGCCGGAAACGTGACTTCTGATAGTGAGGGTGTTACAGAAATTCTCTCAACATCTTAAATTCTAAGTCCTACTTTATTTTATTATATTAGCAAAAATATCAAATTTTTTAAAAATAAATATAAAATTTAATTACTCTAAATTTTATATATATTAATAAAATAAAAAATAAAAAATTAAATTTAAATTAAAATTAAAAATAATAAAATCTTAAAGAAATCCAATATAAAATTATAAATAATATGATTTTTAACTAACTTAGTGATTATTTCAAGTTTTTATAAAAAGAAAATTGTAAGTATAAGACTTACTTTCTTCACTACATACATAATTTTTACATATATATTATACAATATATTAAAGATGTGAATAAAGTAGGGTAGAGTATACCTTAAATCCGTACCCTACTCTACTCGCAAATAAATTTGCATCTTACCCTACCTACAACGGATAGAGTAGACAACCCTATTCAAACAAATTAATCCAAGTTGAATATCGAAAATAGGGTATATATTGCCAGTCCTACTCATATGTCACAATATAAGGACCATTATGGATTTGTCTTCAAGTTCCACAATTTGAGTGCGCCCGGCACAGGCACTACAACACTGCTGCATAGATGATAGTAGATCACCACATTTTCTTCTTTTCTATATTATATATTCATAGATATAAGTATAACAGAGTGAATGTCGAAGGTGTCTCCTAACTAGTACCGAAACGTGGATGTTTACCATCTTGCACGACCCAAAAAACTGTTATTTATGACTTATGAGTGTGTTCTATAATTTCCAAAAATAAATAATTATGATGTGGTCCCATGCATGCATATGGTAATCTTTTATTGCCAATTAATTGTGTTACACTTACACAACATCATCCACCACCTCTGCTGATAAGAGTAAGCTTGCGAAATCCGACAAACCCAAAAAACAATGCATGCGCATTCTAAATTTACATATTATGGGTATATTCATTGAATTTAACAAATAAATAAATAAATAATAAAGTTTATATATACGTGGGTGCAGGACGGAGCGCAATGGCTTTTGAACGGTCCAGAGCAAAATCTGCCACTGATATTAGCTGATAACGGCTTCGATGTTTGGATTTCTAATACCAGAGGCACCAGATTCAGTCGCCGCCATACCTCATTGGACCCTTCTTCTAAGGTTTACTTTCATGAAAAGAAAAAATAATTAAATTTATAACTAAAATTAAAATAAATTAAATAAAAGTAAACTATTTAATGAAAGATATCTATATATATTATAATTTGCATATAAGTTATTGAAAATCAACATAGTTCAGCGGCAAAAAAGGTTTTCTTCTCCTAAAAGATACCCCGTATCACACATTTTGGATAATTTGACTTTCTCATACCGGTTCACTCCGGTTTGTTCCAGTTTCATACCTTGTACGGTCCAAATGTTAAACCGGACCGGTACTAGGTCCGGTTCACCGATTTTTTGGTCGAACTGACCGGTCCGGTCTGGTTCTGTTAACTGTGCTCATAACCCT
>NC_029781.3:77953549-77996775 GCF_000817695.3 Arachis duranensis | reverse complement strand
CCCAGCTTCGCCGTCGCGAAACTCTTCTCCTCATCCAACGTCCAGCCCCCCGTCGCTATCCTTTTCTCCTGGATCCCTGCGGTTGGCATCGCCGCCTCTGTCCTCGTCGTCATCGGCCGCCCTGAACTTGTGTCTTTGTCTTCGTCGTCAAGCCCCCTCTCTCTCTGTCTGAGTTCACTTTCCTTCCTCCCTCGCCGTCACTTCCCTTCCTCCCTCGCCGCCGTAAGCAAAGCTGCTTCAATTTATGTTTTCTTGTTGTTTTAATTTTACTGAGTTGCTGAAATCTGATTCTGAGTTGCTGATTTTTTTGTTTTTGTTCATTTTTTTCTATTTTGTTAAATTTTGATGGATGATGTCTAATGGTGTTTTGTTAAATTTTCTAAAATAATTTTGATATTCTGAGTTGCTTATTTTCTGAAATAATTGTGTTTTGATTGGGATTATTGCTGATGTGATTCTTAATTTAGTTTGGATGCTGAATTTTAATTTTTTGCTTGGTTTTGCTGTTTTTGGATTCTCTGGCTTTGGATGATTTTAGATGCTGAGAAGTTTTTGGATTCTGAGTTTTTGTTGAATACTTAATTAGTATTGAGGATACAAATGTAATAAAATAAGATTTGCTTCAAGAAAGAGCGAAAGAAGAGGAGTTAGACTTTTGATTAGTTAGTTATTTTGTTTCAGGTCAATAGCTTCCATATATATACAAACCTTATATTTGGAAGTGTGATTTAATTTTAGTTCAAAATAATATGATCAGTGTATTGATTCTTAATAATTGTGTTTTCAATTCTATCTATGAATTCTTTTCTTTGTTTCTTATATCACAATAATTTTTCTCTTTTTTTTTATGCTCATCACCATTCTGTTCTGATTCTTTTGGAGTGTTTATTTTGATTGTCAAGAAATTGAGCTTGATTAGAGCTTAGAAATTAATTAAAAATCTTTTATTATGAATTTTTAATGATAAAATATGAACAAGTTACTATGTGAAATAGTAAAATTTTGAATTTTTCTAGTTTAGAAAACATTGAATTTGAATATTTAAAATTATATCTTGAGTTTTTAATGATTTTATGTATATTTTATTAAACCGGTTCAACTACGATTTGACTTCGTTTGGACCATTGAATCATTGAACGCTCATTTGACCGGTTCAATGTCCGATTCAGTTTTTGCAACCTTGCTGATCCCCTTCGGAGTTCCCTCTTCCTTGAGCACTCACTCACTCCCTCCCTCCCTACCTCTTCCCTCCCTAAATACGAAAAGAAACTCTAGCTTCCACCATTGCCGCCATTTTTCTCACTGCGGTTCCTCCTGTAATCCTGTTCCAGTCGTCTCTCCACTGTTCAACCGATCACCTCCAACCCCTCTGTATATTCGTAAACTGCAAGCTTCTATGCGTTGTTCGTCGCACGCCGCATTCTCATCCCTGGCATTTTTGCTCCCTCTCCCTCATACTCTGGTCATTGCTCACTGCCCAGAGTTTCATACCGAAAGTAATTGTTGTTTTTTTGTTTTTTTGTTTTGTTCATTTGTTGTTCAAATTTAGAGACGTCCCTTCCTTTGCTTGGTTAGATCAATATGATTTAGTTTATTCAAGATCTTGCTTAGGTTTTTTTTATGCATAATCACTTAGTTGAGCATTTGGTTAAATTGGGGATAATTGTGCAGAACAATGATTGGATGGAGGTTACAGATCTTGTTTTAATTAGTAGGTTGCAGTTCTAGTTTTTATTTCGTCGTTGTATTGCTATATTAACTTGTTTCGTTAAGTTTTTTATCTTTCTAACTTGTTACTTTGATAAATTGTTGTTCTGGGGCGGTTCTTGATCTTGTAAATTGTGATTGTTAGGTTGTTGTGCTGTTTTTGACATTTTAATAACTTGTTAATTTGATAAATTGTACTTGTTGTGGTTTGTTTTTTATCTTGATCTTATTATTATTTTGATCTTAGTTTATGTTGTTGATCTTAATTAATTGTTTTTGTCATTGAGTTGTTATCTGTTATTGGCTAGATGATAGTATCAATCAATTTAATTTGTTGTTCTTGTTATTGGATTTTGTTTGATCTTAATTTATGTTTTTTCTGAATTTTGATTATTGATGACAAACTATGATATTGACATTTTATGTTTAGTTGTTTCTTTTGTTATTTGACTTTTAAATTTGTATTTGGATGATATTATCAGATTATGGTTGATGTAATACTTTTGATTTAGATGACATTCTAAAGTTTAAATTAGATTATAATTATGTTTTATTTATTATTTTATTATAAAACAGTTATTCTAGTTGAACCGACAATAAATCAGTAGTTAGAGTGGTTCGATGACTCGTTCAGTTTTCAGAACCTTGGTGAGGGCCAAACTAACCTTATGAAAGCTCAAAAAAAAAAAGAAAAAAATTCTAAAATACAACGTTAGTTTAATAAATCCTTTAACAAATTCGTTGTCCTAAAACTAAAATAACAGTGATAAACGCCGCTCCATCCATCTCCATCCATCTCCAGAAACACAACACAACAGAATTGCAAATTGATTCCAATTCATTAACAAATAAAAACGACGGTGCTCCTGCAACGTACTAACCCTAACTCTCATCAAATTCAGAAATCAATCCTCATCTTCTTCTTGCCTTTCTGAGCAGCTCTACTCACTTTCCACGAACAGGCGATGGCATCGAAGGCGGTGGCTATGGCAGCTGAGAGAGTTGGTAGGGCTGCACGCCGTCAGGCCGTTACCTTAACAGACGCCGCCGCCTCCCGTGTACGGCAGCTTCTTGAGCAGCGCCAGAGGTCCTTCCTCAAGCTCGGTGTCAAGGCTCGCGGTTGTAACGGCTTATCCTACACCCTCAACTACGCAGGTTTTTCCCCTTTCCTTTTCTTTGCCTTTTTTTATACAATTATTTGTGTTATATACCTATGGTATAGGCGTAGCATGATCATGTAGCTTCGGGTTAGGGTTACGGTTTTCTTGTTTATGTGGTTTATTTTGCCATGTTAACTTTCATTTGTGAAAGAGAGGCGTATTTCAATTTATTTTGCATGTATGAATCCAATAATATCCTATTTGTTTGTATGACAGAATTTTCCTATTTCCCTGGGAAGCTTTTTCTTATTTGGTTCCCTTAGTATCTTGTTGACGCTCAATGTCATGAAATTGCTCAACCAAGCTAACACATTTTGGGGATTGAAACGGATTTATGATGAAAATGAATTAAGCTTGAAGTTCTTCGTCAAGGAATTAGGAACTAGCAGAAACAATGAAACAATTGATGACCATAAAGAGGTTAAGAAACAATAGATATCATTATTCCACTAGGTTGAGTTGCTATATGGATCAATCCACACCGTTGACCTCTATCAAAATATTGCTAACTTGTGTTATCATTTTTCCAATACATCATTGCATCATGTCATGTTAAAGATGCATAAATTACATTCGTATACTATGTTATGTTAAGGAGCTACTGCTTCAAGTGACTCCCATATGATTGCAAAAGCATGCATTGAGGTACTAATGGTGCAACCATGTGTACTATGATCTTAAATCTGATGTCCCAAATATGAGAAACATTGAAAAAGTTTTACTTTGGGGCTAGCTAGAGATGAGTGCATTTTGACTTTTTGACCTTAATAGTTTTTGGTTTGACAGATGAAAAAGGGAAGTTTGATGAGTTGGTTGAGGATAAAGGTGTCAAGATACTGATTGATCCAAAGGCCCTTATGCATGTTATCGGAACAAGGATGGATTTTGTAGATGACACTTATTGTATTGTGGTAAAGAAATATTTTTCGTTTTCGGAGCAAATATTATATATTGGGAAAATATGCAATTACAGAAACAAACATCTTAAGACCATTGTATCAAAACTGCACATTGGATTGTGAATTTTTGGCCATATTTAGTCTTGATAAGTTATACCTTGTGTTAGTTTCTTTTGATTGAAGAGTTCATCCTCTCACCAAGTTTCTTTGTATACATTTCAATTCATACTGTGGTTGTCTAAACTTGGAAATAGTAGGTTCCTCAATGATATCTGATTTCTGAATAGCAAAATTAAATTTAATATATTATTGTTGATGATCATGAATGTGACAATTAATTGTTTAGATTATTTGTGTCTGGCAAACTTCATGCTTTCACCTCAGAACAGTATATTTGGTAAATTTTGATCAACTTGTGAGTGACTATTTATTCCCTCTCGCACCAATGAATAAATTTGCTATTTACTTGCTGTTTGTTTATCTGTATTAATGGATATATATGTTCTGCTTGACTCTGTTACGTTCTGTGATTCCCCTTTTCCTCAACTTAACTTTGTGATGATAATGATAATTATAGTATTAATAATTGCTGTCTTCTTTCCTTGCTTGTTTATTAACTAATAATTTTATTTTTTATTTTTTATTTTTTTCCAGATCAGAGTTTATTTTTGTCAATCCAAACTCCAAAGGCCAGTGTGGTTGCGGTGAATCTTTCATGACATCAACAAGTAGTGGAGGAGCTAAGCCATGAAATGGTTGCAATTATTGTTTGATGATTTTAATCGATCAACATACCTGTACAATTAATGGATTTCAAAAATTTTGCGTGGGGAAATGAGGAAATGAAAGCTTTTGGTGCTCGAACTACTGGATAGTGAATTTTGAAATAGTTTCATTACACGGTTAGCTGAAGCTAATGGTAATAACTAATAAGTGCTTAGGACAACAACTAATTTGTATTATCGCAACATTCATTCTGATGATTCCGATTTCCAATGTAAATTCTCTTTTGTATAATGAAATTTGTATATTTTGTACAACAATATCATCATCATTTAAATAAAAGTAAAATACACACCATTCTTATATCTTTATATCACTCCGTTTTTTCGCCGTTTGTATAACTACAAACTTAACATTTTCCTCTGTTTTTTAAAGTCAGAGTTACATTAGCCTCTCCTACAAAATAAAAATAACTAAATAAGCTACAATCAAACTCTAATGTATATTCTTGTAATCAAGATAATACATAAATTTTAGAGTTGAAACTTGAAAGTTGTGTCACAGAATCTCTTGTATCTTTAGCCTTACCATTGGGTACCTGATTTGAACATACAGACATCACAACCTGTTTCTATAGTTTCTATTTAGATATGCACAATTAGTAATGCTTGTAAATGAGTACATCACATATGTTAACCACCTTAGATATATTGTGCAGAAGGAAACTTCTAAAATTCTACTTGTCTTCCATAACAAGTATATTTAAATTTCTATCGGTGCGTCTCTTTGCAGACTCCCAAGAGATTTCACCTTACATTTTGATCAAAATGCCAAACTTAGAAATACACATTTTGGTTATCAAAAAATGTTCGTTTAAACAATAGGGCCAGCTATAATGATCACATTAGAAACGAGTGCATATTCACTTTCCTCATCATAACATAAACTTAGAGCTACAAAAATGATGATGGACAAATCGTGTAATTTTTAAATACCCATAGAGAAGTTAGATCATCATCAATATTGTAATTAATGATAATAAATCATGCTTAAAATGTCATGCTTGGAATCCTGGTATTGTTGTTATCATATATATCCTTATCAAACGTCATTGACTTTATAGTAAAACAAGTGCGAAATGATGCACACAAAAAATATAAACAGCTATATTATACATTTGATTAACTAGTAATCCATTGGTGAACTTGCATTGGCTAAAATATCGAATCAAAATCACAATTTCACATCTTTTCTGTTCCTTGGTGATCTCTCGTTCCCTTGCTTTAATTTAGCAGGTGGAAATTTGCGTGGTCGATCAACCAAACAAGATGGAATAAGACCAAATCCAATGCCCACTTCTAGAATCCAAGGTTATGCTAGTTACGTTGCTACCACTGGCATAAAGTAGTGTCGCACGATTTTCACAAAGGACAACTTTGGTTCCTTCTCAATGCTCTCAATTTCTCTGTTGCCTTCTAAGCTTTGGTTTCAACTCTAACATTCATTTCCTTACAATTCTGCACGAGGACAACGCATTATTACATATTGTTTTGGCCTATCTGCTATTAAAAGAAAGGGTTCTTCCAATTTAACAAAGTCAACATGAAAATTTACATATAGTATCATTGGTTGACACTTACCTGTTGCTTTCTTCTCCTCTCGAACTCAGCCTACAAAACAAAATGATGATGATCATCAGTCATCAGTAACTGAAATTATTAGCAGCACGTAAACACAATAAGAAACATATCACAAGTTAATGTCTATGGTATATACCAGAGCCTGTTTAAGTTGGGCGTTCTCCTCTCTGAGGTGATTGAGTTCTCCTTCTAATTCAACTGTGTACGCCCAAAGCAGGGAAAAAACAAGTCAAAGATAAATAATCTTTAAGAATAAGTACTATTTTGGTCCTTAAGATTTAGAGCTAAAATCAAACTCGTTCCTAATCTTATTATTTAATTTTCGAAAATCGGGGATCTTATACCGATAACCATCGGTTGTAACCTAGGTCAAATTCTTTAATGAATTCAGCCCAATCAATATCGAATGAGTCCATGGAACAAGAATTCTGCACAACGTCGCTCATTTTAGCATTTATTTCTCTATACCAAGCGTAACTCTCAAGCTTTGTAGTTATCTTTTTCAAGATGTGCCAGATGCACCATTGGTGGCGAGTATTTGGTAGGATCTTGCTAATAGTACCAAATATGGCCTTGCACTAGTCGGTGATGATCCCACGTGGTACAGTTTCCACACATCTAACTCGTTGCGTGAACACTCACTCAAAACTAGGGATCTCCTTGTTCCCCAACAAAGCACAACCAATAAGTGTAGACTTCCCATGGTAGTTGATACAGACAAAGTATGCAAACGGTAGTTCATGCTTGCAAGAAACACCAACAACAATTACGAAGGTACTACAATTATGGAACATAAAGGCTTTCACAATTTACCGTAAGCACACATACCTATTTCTCTTGTATGTGGTGTCAAATAAAACCACATCTTCATAATATTCGTACAAAGCCCTACACCTTGCATTTACCCAGAGTGTGCTCCTAAACTTGTTAGCATCATCGACATTTATCGCATGAAACAAATTCAGGTTGATCTCTTTCATACGCATGAAATAATTGAGCAACTCCTTAAAATCTGCATTCTCATCAGCACAGCAGAGTTTGCTTGCGATGTAGTTCCTGACGTCTTTTTTCGAAAAATTCAAGTTCGAAGACCCACCAACCTCGTTAGCTAGTGCAAGATACGTCTTATCGTGTCTTATGCTAGCTTCATCGTTATCTGTAATCACGCACTTAGCATGCATGGTCAACTCTCTGTAGACATGATAGTAGACCGATTTCTTAGCAGAACAGGGGTGGGAATGCCTCAATTCTAATCTTGACGCCATCCAACTATCCTTCTCCCTATTCAACATGGCATACATCCTAGCTCTGTATCTTGTGGCTGTTATTCTGTTTGCCTGAGATTATGCCTTCACCCGAGACTTCCGATGTTGCAATGAATTGACTAATTAATAGGTATCTTTAATTCCTTCCTCGTTTTGCCAAAATTCGTGTTTCTGACTTTAGCACGAACCCAACTTTCTTTGCCTAATTTGCATAAAATTCTTGTGCAAGAGGCAGTGAATCAAACCGCATTCCTATGCTTGGATTTTATCTTCACTGATCCCACTGTGATCTGACAATTGTAAACCAAATGTCAAAACCAAAGATTCAATGGAACTAACAATAAAAAATAGCCTACAATCACTAGTTATCTAGTGGTAAAAACAATAACGTAGAATTCAAACCTCATGACTCACTTTTGACTCATCATTTTCCCAGCACAATCACGTCCATATCCTCGTTAACCTTCAATCGAACACACCCAAATAAATTTTATAAACTTACGGTTATTAACACATAACAAGCTACTTCATAAAAAAAATAGTGCAAAAACAACTGAGATCAAGCAAAATAGTTATTCGGACGTTTGTACAAAGAGATATCCACTCATATTGAAATATAAACACACATGAGCTAAAATAAAATAAAAAGAGGCATTCTTTGGTAAGAGTTATAGAAAAACCTCTTTATTATACTCTCAAATAACAATACCGTTATAGAAACATACAATCGAATGGAAAAAAAATTCACTTAGTATACCAAGAAAAACATTCACGTAAGACTAACTAAATACAATCCACTGGCATGAAAAAAATAGCATCCCCTTTCCCCCGTGTACCTTGGAAACATATTGAATTCCAACATTACTCACACTCAAATGTTCATTGCCTTCTATTGAATTATTATCACCCACGTCAACCAATGGGCTATTCAATCATCCTTCCGAAATTGATTACTCTATGGACGAATGCTCTCTAACCACCACGAATGACTTCGGTCAAAGATGCAGTCGCATGGTGATCTTTGCAGCAGATGACGAACAGTAACACTAATGGCGGCAAGAATGGCAGACCATGGTAGAGGTGGGGATTTGGTGGTCACGTGGCGTGGTGGTCCTTGCAACGGAACATAATCAAGTAATAAACAACAATCGCACCCCGATTAGGAACAATAACGCAAAAGGCAACAAGAATGGCGTAGCACAGTGGAGGTGGGGCTCGATGTTCACGTTATTGAGAACGTCGGTGCAATGAATCAACACAACACACTTAATGCGTGGAAGGAGGTGGAGTCATAACAAGGACGTGAATTATGTTCCAATTAGGCAGTTAATTGCAAATCCTATTTTTTCAAAAAAATCATTAATGAGAATGATTCAAATTATAATTTATCAAAATAAATTAAAATCATCATAATTAATTAAGTTGTTCAAGTTGACTGGTTAGGGAGTTGGTTTCCAATACTTTTCCTTTAATAAATCATGCCTGTTACACATACAAGTCTTTTTGGCTTACAAGTTCATACAAGTTGTTCCAAGCCCAACAAAAACAACCCTCACATTAACGTGCGTGTAAACACGTGCTCACTCAACCGTTTTAATAGAGCGTTCATATTATGAAAGACGCTTCTTCTTCTTTTTTTATCAAAACCCCAACCCTGAAAATTTAAAAGACGCTCAAAATCTCTAAAAAAACTGTCAAAATCGTCGCGAAAACTCTACAAGAGAAGTTCAAAATCTCCATAAAAAATACAGAAACAAAATACGAAAGATTATCAAGGTATTGTTTCACTAATCGCCCAGTGTTTTCACTTGTCTCTTTCTCATTTCGATCGCGAAACAATAGATAGTCATATTTCTATTTATTAAGTAGATTCATTATGTGTTCTTACTTTAAAATACATATTATTGTTCTCATCATACTGTTCAATCGGTGATATTTGTTTTATATTGTTCTTGAAGTGAGTTTTCCTCTAGAAACTGAGTTTGTATAAATAGAAACTTTCATTGTATTTCAAGTAAATTTGCGTGTAACTGGTGCTGTTGTTTTTAAATATTGTTATTGTTCTTCTGATGTCATTTTATGCATGTTTGATTGACTTGAATATCATTTTGAACTCATATAATGTCATGTGATCAACAAATAGAGGTGTATATGGCTGGTATTTTGGTGTATTTCAAGTTATTTCGAGTGTAACTGGTGCTGTAGTCTTATCTTTAGTGTAACTAGAAATAGAATATTGTTCTTGTGCTTCTGGTGTCATTTTATGCATGTTTGGTTGACCTGAATATCATTTTGAGCTCATATTATGTCATGTAATCAAAAAATAATAGAGGTGTATATAGTTGGTATTTCGGTGTATTTAAAGTGAATTCGAGTGTAACTGGTGATGTTGTTATCTATTAACTTTATTTTTTATTCCTTATAGTAAAAATGGCAAGCAAAAACCCTGTCGCACTAAAATATAATGTAAGAACATATATGTTAGACCAACTCAACTTTTTCTTGTATAAATATAGTTTATTTAAATGATTCTCGTTTGTTTACAGAGAACTCATGATTTGAGATGCTCAACAAGACTCCTTCATGATAAGTTCCAAATCATGAGCAATGAAAAGTATGCCATCGTCTAGGAATTGGGATTTGATGGTTTGATGCACATCCCTCCAATAAATGTGCTACATAAGCTCTTGAAAGAGTTGGCATATTTCTTTGATTTGATAAGAAACACATTGGATACCTGGTACAGTGTATCGAGCATCAACCAGAAAAATATAGGAGCTGCCATTGGCTTGAATGCATCTGGTAACCGATTACATAAACTATTATACTTTCATTTTTTTGTCATATATTCTTTGTAATCTATTCTTTTGAACTCATATTATATCATGAAATCAAAAAAACAATAAAAGTGTATATGACTAGTATTTCGGTGTATTTGAAGTGAAATGGAGTGTAATTGGTGATGTTGCTTTGCTGCTTTTGTAGAGACGCTCTTTCCTAGCAAAGTTAATTTAAAGAGCTTGTGAGGAGGACAAGGAAGTTTATAGAAGCTTCCAAGGCAAAACATTGAAGTAATTGACAAACTCCATGATGGAGATTGGTGTTGACGGTGACAAAGATCAGCATAGGTTCAAGAGGACGTTCATCCTCTACATTCAAATGTCGTTCTTGTTGCCGACAACCATAAACAATGTTTCTCTCGTCCACATGCTGCCAATTTTCGTGTGGACACCATACGTCAGTGGAATTGGAGTGGCCATATCTTCAACTTTCTCATCAAGGGCAGAAGTGAGTATGTATTGAAAAAGAAAAAATCTGTTGATGGCTGCCTCTATGCTCTCATGATTGTATACTTTCATGAATCCAAACACAAAAATAAACTGACAGATACAATTCTTGGACCACCTTGGTTCTGGCACTGGACTAAGGAGTTGATGCTTGAGAGGATAGAAGCTAAAACTAAGGATCATATGGTAACTCATCAGAATCCTTTCTTTAATTTTGGTGTATTTGTTTTATATATATGATGTAAACTAATGTTTTACCTATTTTAAGGCATCGTCAAGAGGGCACAGCTAAAAGAGAAATTGACGATAATGAAAGAGGAAGAAAAGAAAAGACACAAAAGAAGGACACTTCTTCAAAAAGTGATAGTGGTACTGACTGCGTCTGATTTTGAATAAGACTCAGAGTAGGCACCAAAAACAAGAAAGTAACCAACAAAAAAAAAACAAAAAAGTAAGTATTATTTTTTGGTATATTTTGTCATTTTTACTGTGTTTATTGCCTCATAATTGTTTGTTGTCCAGGACGGTATCCAAAAAGAAGAAGCACATTGTTCAGGATTCATCTTCAGAAAGCCAAACTGAATCTGATGATGGGTAAGATTCTAAAATTATCATTGGAATGCTATGTTTTCTGTTTATATCAAAATTTTATGTATTAATAGAATGTTTCCAATTTATTGTTAGAAGTGAAGAATTCGAGCAAATAATAAAAGGAAAATTGAAGAAAAAAGTTTGCAGTCCTGCAAAGAAGTATGCATTACTTTCGGGGGTATTTTATCAATTTTGTTGTGTTTGTTTGTTTGATAATTCTTTGCTTTTCAGAATGCAATCCAAAAAAGAAAGCACATTATTTAGGATTCATCTTTTGAAAAAGAAACTGAATCTGATGATGAGTAAGATACATTGTAAAACTATCTTTTCTTTTTTATCAAAATTTTAATTGTTAATCTAATCTTTTGCATGTATTGTTAGAAGTGAACAAATACAAGAATTTTTAAGAGAAGTAAAAAAGAAAAAAAAACAAATGATAAGCATGTACAAAGGTATGTTGCTTTTCGGTGTATTTTGGTAATGTTACTGTGTTTTTGTTGGCTGGTAATTATTTGCTTTCTCAAGATGCAGGAAAAAAGGACAGATATACCTGAAGGTGGGCTCCACTCCACAGAAGCTCACTATGATTCTTTCCAAACGTAAGATCCTTTATTTGATAAAAATTCCTAAATCCTGATGTAATTAATTACTCTATTTTTACTGAATAATATTTATTTTATCCTTAGAATGCCGGATGTGAACTTTGCAAGTGAAAATGATCCTGTTTTTTAAACACATACATATCAGAGCAGTGTATATATATTAGAAAAAAAGCCCTTTAATACTTTATTCAAGAAAAAAAGACAAAAAAAAAGGAAAAACTACAACTACGTAAGCTCTCATAAAACAGAAGTTGTGTTTCTATTCAATGCTTGAGGTGTATTATTGAGATGATCTCGGTGTATTTCAGGTTCGGGGGGGCAAGAAGAATCGTTAAATGAATCAGCCCAAGAAAAAAATAATAGTTCTTTAGAAAGAGATCCATTCACAATCAGAACCACTCGACATGTGAGTTTTCTAACTTACTTTAAATCTTCTATTCTTCTATTTTAAGAAAGTTTATTAACTTTTTATTTTTATCTTCGGTAGACTTCCACTTCAAATATGTGCACTTTTATCAGAGAAAACAACACCAAGCCCTCTACAAAATCAACCAATTGCTGCAAAGTTTCATAGCAAGGGATTTACATAAGAAACTATTAATGAATAAAGAATAATAATTTTGATGTATTTGGTTTGTCTTTGGGTGTATTTGTGCATGGTTTAATGGATTACATGTCTTTTATATAGAGGTGTATTTGGTTCTTATTTCGGTGTAATTCTTGTGAATTGAGGTGTAATTTTTTTTAAAATTTAATTCCTTTTCTATAATCTTGCAGCACTCCACAACCCTATGAACCTGCTGAAAACATACTAACAGAGCCAGTAGCTCCTTCTAAAGTTTAAGTTATACACAATATAACTCTATTTCAATATTTTTTGTCTATTCTTATACTATTTTATATGTCACCATGCAGTCATCCACCCCCTCAAGTTACTACTGCATTAATGATGGATGTCAAGGCAGCATCATTTGTAAAGCATGACTTTTCTGTACCATCATTCAGCCTTGGCTTTTCTGAATCGAGTCAGGAAGATACACTGACTCAGGAGGGTTAACCGGCAGTTGAAAAGGGAAAAACTCAAGAGAGCCCGATATTAGTTGAAGAATTAGAAGATCTAGTGGAGCAGGTTATAAATACTAGAGTTGCGGCAGCATTAAATTTTGCTAAGGATAAAGTCCCCCACACTAAAAGGTTTAGCCTGTGAGCTTTGATGACAAGTTCAACACTCCTGTTAGACAGAGCGAATAATCGGAGACCTTAAGGAAAAATGTTATCTCTGGACTACAAGACCTATGATGATATAAGTAGTAATGAGTAGGATATAATATTCATCCTCAACCATCAATATCCACTAGAAATAACAAGAGGGTACTTTTCATCTTTAAAAGCCAATATATATGTTGAAAATCTTGTAATCTTAGAATAGCATTAATGATTTTATTATGAGTTGTTGTGCCATATATGTAATAACTTTAGATTTTTTTTTCTAGATTGTCTCTATAATGTGTCTCCTTCTGAACAAAATAAAGAATTAAAAGATTTGAAGAACAAATATATTGTCTTCCTCTGATATTGTGATAAGGTGTAGCAAACTCAAATTTGGTGTATTTATGTAATATATTGTGTGTTATAACTATTTCTTTCGGTGTTATACAAATTCTACAAAATTTGGCTTTGAAAAATCATAAGGGCAAGTTCAAACATCCAAAAACTAACAAGCCCTTCGATATTCAAGATTATAAGATATTCATCCCATATCTAGACAAGAAAAAGTTGGCATCCAATCAATTTGGAAGTTTTCATTTATAAAGCTTCTTAACATAATTCTTTCATTAAGTGCCAATTAAACTAAAAAAAATTGTTTTCTCTGGCCAAACTATAGATATTTGTCCCAGTTTACTATGTGGATCATTGGTGGATATGGATGACAGATGTAAAAAACAAAAAACTTTATGTCCTTGACATATTTCACAAAAAGTCTCCTTCGAAAGAAAGAACGACACTTAATAAATTTGTTGTAAGTTGCTTTTTTCTCTATAAATTCTGTGGTTTCTGTCTGTTGTTAGCAATATAAAAATTTGGTATAGTTCTGTTTGAAATAAGGTGTACTATTGGTTTATTTCGGTGTAATTTGGTATTAAATGTAGTTTTTCTTATATTTTGCTTTTTTTGGTTTTTAGGTCTACATGATTTCAAGAATGAGGGTATTTGCTGGAGACAACCTCTGGCGAACAAGGATGATGAAATTGAAGTACTATATGTTAACATCGTCGAGCAACATACTCAGTATAAATCTTTCTATCTAAGAAATTTTGTGTTTTCTCTTATTGTCATATTTTATTTTGCTAATTTATTTTTGTTTTTAGCTATGATTGTGCCATTTATGTGATGAAATGACTTGAGGTAATTGAACCACGAAACATCAAAAAGGACAAATATGAATGAGAGAATTGGATACAGGTAACTATCTTTAAAAATAGATAACTCTATATTACTAAATTAACGAAGCTTAATAAAAGAAATTTTTTTAAACTGTCGGCAGAAGTGGATCATTTTAGAGTTGAATATACTTCCTGATTCTACTTGATGAAATCAATCAACTCAAAGATAAAGCCATTCAAGAAAGTGAAGCCATCAGATTGTCCAAGTCATCTGCAGCATTATTGAGTCCTTATTGTGAATTGCGTTCAGAAGATATCAATAGTGAATAGTTTGAATATCATAGATTGTTAAAAATTGTGTATTAAATTGTCTGTTTGAACACATACTTTCCATAAATTGTATAGTTTATGAATATTTAATCCAAGTTTTTTATAAATTTTCTTTGCAAAAATAAACTTCTATGAAGTTGTATGTGCTGTATTCAAATACTATTAATCTGAATGAATACAGGTTCAAAAAAATCTAGGAAAATAAAATTAAATTGACTAATACGCCGAATTCCTTTTATAATACATAAAAAACTAACCGAAATACACCGGAAACACGTGTATACATATTTTTCTGTAAAATTTAACCAGGAGATATGGAAATTAAAAAATTTGAATTGTTACCCTCCTTAAGTTTAGTCTATGTATTGTATATTTAAAATAAACAAATTCCTTCAAATAGTTCAAAGAAATAATTTCCAAACAAATAGTAACATGTCAAAATATAAAAAAGAAGAGCATGCAGAATACACCGAAAAATGTTCTTTGGTACACCGAAATAGTATCACGCTACACTGGAAAAACTATCCTATGCTACTGAATCTCTGAACTGATAATTCATAACATGTCCATGATATTGGCTAGAATTTAATTGCACCACTGAACCACCATAAAAAGGTTCAACTGCAAAAAATAAATTACATAACAAAACTATTAACAAAAATAAATTCAATTCCACCTGTTTAAAGAACATCACTTTTACCTCGCTTAGAGCTTTCATTTTCATTTTCTTTGAAGTATTTGTAATCTGTTTTTTCGTCTTTGATCCTAGTCTATTTTAGGACATTCTCTTGTTCTCACTCATGGAGAGCTTTGAAACTCGTTAATATCTTCCAAGAAAGCATCTTCGTGAGATAATGAACATTTTTTCTTGCTTTTGGCTTTGTATTCTTGCTGTTCAACCATAGCATTATTGTAAGCACGGTGTAGAATCAGTCAGTTCCTCAGATTTTGATGCAAATTCACAGATATTTTGTGACCAAACACCAAATCATCAAATCTCTTGCTTATTGGCTCCAACAGAGGCTCGTCGTGGCTGCTCTTAATATGTGTGTGCCTCTACTTTACGTTCTTGTTCTATCGTTCCAATATATATCTAAGTGACACTTTATTTACTTACTCAAAGCTTAACACGCTCAGAGAATGACGGTACAATATCCCCCTTAACTCGAATAATAAGCACTGACATTTAACTTTAGCTGATACCCTATCATATGTAACCGCAAACTTATTGAATGTTGAGTTAGAAACATGTTCTACAACTTCATATACTGTATATCCTAGAGCGAAGTGCGTTGATCTTGTGATGCAATTCACCTTTCCTCTGGATTGTGTTTGGGCTTCCTTGAATTTCTCCTGAGTATAAACGTGTTGAAACTGAGTTTCTATTGAGAATTTTATTGCACATGGTATGACGGTATGAAAATTCCTCTCTACTTCCTATGCAATTATTGTACTGTTTGACGAATTGGATAAATGAGTTGTTGCATGTAATGAACTTGTTAAAAAAAACATGCATGTTCTCGCTCCTTTGCTGCTTCTCATCTCGGCCCAGAAATGGTAATCGAGATAAGTTGGAATCCATAAATAACAATCTTCAAAAAGCTCTACAAAAACACTGAAATCAGAACTATAATAAACAAAAAAAATATACAATTTACACCTCTACTGCACACGTAAAACACATGCTGACATTAACAACATCACTTAATCCTAATAAAAAAACATTACTTGAAAGCCACTTGTTGTCCCAAGACCATACTTCATTAGAAAATTATTCCAATTCCTATCAAATGATTCTTTTGTAAGAGAGTTCCAAATAATACGACCCATCTCGTGTTCGATTTCTTTGTGTCGTTTGTAGCCATTTAATTTACTTGGAATCTTCTTTATGATGTGCCAAATACACCACCAGTGAATTGTTGTGGGCATACAAGCCTCAATAGCCCTTTGCATCGATGCGCATTAATCGGTAAGAATGCCTTTCGGAGCATTTCCTCCCATGCAACAAAGCCAACATTCAAATAACCATTTGAATGATTGAATATCCTCGTTTTTCATCAAAGCACATCCCAGAAGTGTTGATTGGTCGTGGTGATTCACCCCAACAAAAAAATCAAAAATCAGATTATACTTGAGTATGACGACACAGAAACGAAATCATTAATCCACCAAAATAATATCTCTTTACACCAAAAATGGTACCAAATACACATAAATCAGAACAACATATTACTTGTTTGTATTGTAAGTGGTATAGAATGAAATAACATCTCCAAAATACTCACAGGCAACCCTGCTTCTTGCGTCGGCCTAAAAAGCAATCTTAATCAACTGATCAACCTCAAGTTCAAGCACGAAAAAGAAATTCAAATTATTCTCTTTCATTCTTAATAAGTATTTGCCAAATTCTTTTGCATCATCTAGTTCCAACATATTCCGCACTTCTCTCGTGATGTAACTTCTCAAATCTTTTTCAATAAAACTTAACTCACGATAACCCCCTACTGCTGCGACAAATTATTGGTATATTTTGCTTGGTCTGATTTTGGCTTCCTCGTTATTCTCTATTGTACGTCGTATGGACATGCTTATTTCCCTGTGCTATTTAAGCATATCTGCTTGATTTGCACAGCAAGGATGTGAATAATGCAACACAACCTTCGAAATGATCCAAACACCAACATCCTTCATTATGTGCATATAAATTCTTGCAAGTCAATTTAATCCAACTAAGGGATTTGTCTTCTCAGTTGGAGATATGTTCGATTTTCATTTTCCCTCTCTGCTACATGTCAATTGTGTAATACCCTAATTATCCAAAAGTCATGCTTCCGGCTGCACCACTCTTATAGCTCGGGTATTACAACGACTCTTATACTATTTAATACTAAAATATGAGCCTATTTAAAACTTTAAACCGTATAACCGCCCCGAAATACTTTTTGGTAGGTAACATACATCCATACATTCAATACAACTTACAAAACTCACAAAGAATACATATGTATACATATATTAATAATTTTACAAGCATAAACTAATACAATTCCTATCCCTCTTACAGAATGTATAAAGATAAAGGCGAGGGAACAATAAATAATAGTTAAAGCAATACAAAACATTACGACAACAACTAGATAAACTCTTAGTGACTTCTGCATCCATATCCTGAAAAGGGAAATTTGTAGGGGGGTGAAAACATCATCCTCAAAAGGGTTCTTAGTAGAGGATTTTTAAGAATTACTATAATAGGATACGCGAGATAAAATCATTACAGTGATTAATAACCGCCTTATGCTTCTTTTCAAAGCAAAGGTTTACTATAAAAGAAAAGTCTGAGATCTTTTCCAAAAGAGGAACTGTTCTTTTCTTAAAAATTCAAAAGCCTTTCAAACGGTTTATCTATGCTAAACCAAATTAGTTTTCCATACTTTTCCAAACAAGAAACATCAACCAGACATGGCCTTCGCCCACCTCATGATCAACCACGACTCTAGGCACAAACAACCCAAACAACAACCAATCACCATAGTCCAACAGAGTCTCAGTCGCAAACACAAATAAGAAAGTTTAAGCACAAACAAACAGTTGCTGCAAGTAGAACAGTTAGCAATTAATTACAAGTAATCACAAAGGCAAACCAGGTACAATATGCACACTCAAACAATGTCACATAGATGCATATGATGAATGCCTGTCATAGTAGTTGATGATATCATTTGTCGGTTATAAAGCCAACCCGACAAGTCCTGGTAGATAACCATTGGACTATCCCTCTGTCGTGCATCCCCAACTCAAGTTATTCACAATCATAATCATAATTCACATCCAACACCATCACTGGTATATATTCACGGGGGCGAGCTCATCCGAAACTTTCACAGTGTCCGGCCACACTTACGACATAGGGTCAGCAGAGTATCGAGTCTCAACTTGGAGTACGTGGTGGCTAGCCACTGATTTCACCTAGGAAAACTCGTATCTCAGATAATTGGAAGTGCAACAATCACTTTATCAATTCAATGACCATTCATATTCATGCTTAGCCATCTGGATCATAACATATTCCACAACCAGCCATGATTCATTATCATATACAGTCATTCCGTCTCATAACATATTCCACAAACAATTATAATTCATTATCATATACAGCCATTCTGGCTCATAACATAATAGCACTTCCACCATCCAACATCATAAAACTCATAAAATCAACATTCAAGCCATAAATCACTTTTCTCAAAGCACTTTTCTTTGAAAATCAAATTCAATTCATCTTAGTCTTAACTTTAAAATCTGCATTCTCCAATCATTTCTAGCTTATAAGCCATTCTTTCTCAAAAGAAATTTCCTCTTTCAAAACAAGCCAAATTTCCACAACATCCTTCTAAAACTTCAAACAATTCGGCAACTAGGCTAAATTAAAAATCTCTTATGAAATCTCCAAAAATCAATCATCCCAAAACTGAATTTGGTAACAGAAATTTCTCAGCAGAGTCTTAAGAACTTTAGAGAAGGACAACCTATCTCAATTTCTTAAAAATTCATTGAAACTCTTAAAATCATAGATTCCTGGTTCAAGTAAATAAAAATTGAATTCATTATAAAACCAAGTCATATAAAATCACAAGTCCCAATCCAATCCAAAATCAATTCACTTAAAACGGAACCAGTCCATTTGAATCAAAACCACTTTCAGGTTTCTTCTTGAAACCAATTCTTCCAAAATGTCACAAATGTAATTATTCAATTAAAGGTCCAATTTCCTTTAAAATAACTAAAATTTTCTCTGAACGAAATCTTTAATTCTAACTAAAAGCATAGGCCCTTTTTGCATTAAAAATCAATATATGAACATAATACTTCCTTTCAATGATTCAAAATGGGAAAATAATTCCTTTCTAAATAAATCGAACTCCAGACATATAGTTTTCTTAAATAAATTAAACTTGAAAACATAACTATTTTCTTAATGAATCAAATAATACAATTTCTCAAATTCAAACCTTTCTAAATAATTTTTCAAACAAAGGCTAAGATTTTTATAGAAATTTTGGCAGCACCTCCCCTAAAACTTGGACTTTTGCCATCCTTTTCGGGTCCCAACCAAACAATTCCACAATCCTTTTCAACGGTTCAAAACCCAAAAAAATCAGTTCAAAAGCAGCTAAGTCCAACATTCGTCTCATTTTCATTTCTCAAGGAAACCGTTTCAAGATCAAATTATTATTAACTGATTAAAGTTGATTTCAAAACTTTAAAAACACATCTCTAAAGAAATACTCCAAAAATAGTTCATTTCACAAAACTCAACAATAGTCCAGTCAAATAAGCATTCACATCCATCCAAGACAATCAAACAATACACAGGGCTTATACAATCACCAAAGGCACATTTCTCACATCAGTATCCATATAAACAATTCCAGATGAATAAATTGAGTTTTCTGAAAAAAGGCCCCTACCTCGACTATCGAATCTCGAAAACTCTAAAACGCATCACAACTCGTTTTTTCTCAGCCCGAAATTGTGGCAGCCGCAATCTCTGCTCCAAACCACTTTCTCAGCAACCACAACGACTCTAATTGTAACATATAATAATTAGGACTCAACCCCACGTTACCAAAACTCGTATTCATTAACCAAGCATAATAGAATACTAACGCGAGGCTTTTTGAAATATAATCACTTACGGAAATAAAATGAAGCAGCTGCGATTCCGAATCGACTCGGCAATAGTTCCAACAATAACCCTAAGTGACAGTCGCGAGCAAAAATTCCGGTGACGGCGACTGTAACAACAATGCGATGTTAAAGACCTTTCTGGAAATCCAAAAGAACATAATCAGCGGTGGTCCTGGAAGTCACAAAACCACTCCCGGCGGTCAGAAACACAGAAATGAAGCTTCCTTCTCCGGCAATGACACCCGCGGCGGCAGGAGCAGCGGTGGCTGGTGTAGGTCTCCCCTTTCTCTCCTCTACTCCCATGCTTTCTCTCCCTCTTACTCTGTGTGGCTGGACAGGCTTCTTCTCGATGGCACGGCGGCGACTCCATATGCGGTGGTGACAGTGTCGGCTTCGCCTCCCTCCATGTGCATCAATCGCCCGTCAATCTCTCTCTCACCCTTCGCGGGCTCTCTCCGGTGGAGGCTCAATGGCAGATCGGCGGCTCTGTGGTGACGGTGTGGCAGGATGCAATGGTGGCTGAGCGCGGTGATGCATCCACACGCGACTGTGACATCGACAACCTCATCTCTGCGCGCGCTCTCTTCTCTGACCATGGCTATTGGTCATGCTCCTTTCTCCCTTAACAACAACACGAGGCACAGGCTCCATGGACCGGATGATACTGGCGGCGACGGCACGGCTTCTTCCGTGCAGCAGTTCGTAGTTGGACAGTGGCATGACGTGAACAGCAAGCTCAGCCGGCGACTAGGGATGCGGCTGGGCGTGGCGCAACTGCACGTCTCCTTCCTCCTTTCCCTCTTCTCTTCTCCCGTTCTCTCCATCTCCCTTTCTTGCTGTGTGCATGCGTGTATTCCGTTGGGAAAGGGACTGCAGCTTGGGGCGAAAGGGTATTAGGGCTTCTGGGTTTGATTTTTAGGGTTAGGGTTTGATTTGGGGTAAATTTGAAATTAGGGATTTTTGGGGTAAATTAAGCTTTAAGGGTAGTTTTGAAATTTCAAATAAAAATGGGGATAATATAGTAATTAGAAATAAATTTTAATCCAACAATAATAATGTATAAAAATACTATTCATCAATTTCACAATTTATTTTCAATAAAATGTTCAAATCCAATAATTAGAAATAATATAATTAATTTTTTTATTTTCCAAAACAGTAGTATTAATATTTCAAAATATTAATTATTTAGTCTAAATTATATAAAATTCTTATTATTTCATAACTACCAACTTTATAATTTATATAGAAAATAATTCAATAATTGTAAAATTGGATAACAATCTTAATTTATTTCAAATTCAATTAATCGAAACTTGCTTTAATTATCTTTAATAAGGAAATTTCTGAAATTAAAACTGTAGATAAAACTTTGATCATAATAAGATTTTTTCAAAAGTTCTGGGTCTTACAAATTGGTTCTTAATTTCCTTTTTCTTTTTATTTGTGCTCTGAATTCTTGTAGAAAAACCAGCAACTTTTGAATGATGCTTGTAGAATTTTGCAGCATCTTCAAGCATGTTAAAAATCATCCCAACCTTTGGAACAAGCTGCTCATCAACATTGCAAAGAAACTGAAAAATACACGAAAAATAATCCATAATACACCATATTAAAAGCTAGCCTACACCGAAGCTCATCATAAAAAATAATAAAATCAGATTCAGAACTCATCATCAAATAGAAACTAAAATTATTTAACTATAGAATCATAAACTAGAAACAAACTACATTATCTATATTCAAACCACACCTCACTGCCTGATTCGATTCAAAACAATAATACAATTCACCCTCGTTCAATTGAAAAGTATGAACCTGTAAATACACCGAAAAGTTTCCACAATACACCAAAATAGTTCTGATATACACCGAAACAAGAAATACAACAGATTCATCAGAATTCCTACATTACATTACATTCAATTCAAACAATCAATGATAAAAATAATTTTCACAAGCGAAAACAACATTATTCACCTACAAATCATAAACTACTAATGAAAGCATTAACTAGAATCGAACCACACCACAACCACTTCATTAGATTCAAAACAATAATCCACTTCGCTCTAGTTCAATTGACAATCTGAACTTGAATTATTCATTATCTTCAAAATTGATTTCAGCTCTTGATTTAAAAACAAACGTAGAGAACGAAGGAAGTCAAGTAAAACGAAGAAAGAGAATGCAAAGAGAAAGCACAGAACAAAGGAAGAAAAATGCAGAAAACGTAGAGATGGAAGATAAAAAACGCTAACAAAATTCGAAAAAGGAAATTAAATCCTTTCGAAAAAGGCAGTTATATATTCGCGCGTTGATTGAAAAACTAGTTAGATTAATGGCACGTGAGGTAAATTAGGTTAAAGAAATTTGTATGGACTTATATAGAAAAATGACTTGTATGTCGAGAATATTTGTTAATAAATACTACCCTTATTTGAGTTCTTTACTCAAATTTTATTATATGGATTTGCAGTATATGTAATTTTATTTTATTGTATCAATTTATCTATTCTTGAAAAAAAAAAGAAATTAGATGGGTTGATCCTCGGATATATATATATATATATGACAAATGTTTAGCTTCTATTATATTTTTTACAGACATTTCATATCTTTCTGCTATCTCTTACTTCTCTAAAAAATATAGCTGAATGACCAGTAACAATCCATTCATAGCTGAATGGCCACCAATAAGCGGGGTGGATTAAATATCTTGATCCACTTGAGTTTGATGGAAGCGGGTTGGCCTGCGTTTTGAGGCGGGCTAGGATGGGACATGACGAGTAGCTCGTTTTGCCAACCCGTATGTAGCATAATCTAAACTATGTTGATTAATCTTTGTCGGAAATTTTAGACAACGAAAATTTGCATACTTTGAAAGATGAGTTTGCTGAAAAGGTCTTTAAAGTGGTGACTGAAACTTTGATAGAATTTCCTCACTACAATCTTCATGGTAGATATCCAATACCAAAACTCTTAAATTTCAAGGAAGGGAGAAAGACATCTTTGCTGGATGATGTTTTAGATACCATCAAGGAATGCAGAGCATCATAACGAAGGAAAACTTGAGCCTTTTCTTTCAGTGCTTGGAACTAGAATTGAGATTCATGAACTAGCTAGCGAATGCTTTGATTTTTTCTTTTCTTGTTTTGATATTAAGATGGGGCTTAAAAGCACAAGAAAGACAAATTCAGAAATTACAAATTATTAATCGGGTAAGATAGTCACTTCTATAATTATCTAAAATGCTTCTCAATTCAATTCTATGGTAAAAACACAGCTAAATTGTTTTGCAGATTTTCCTTCCCTACTTGTCTTAGGACAAATAAATAGATTTATCTAGTTTATTATGTTTTTTAATTTATCTTGTTGAATATAGGACAATTTAATTTTGGGTATTTGAGAATGTTTATAATGCCAGTATTAAAACGACTAAAAAATCACATTCACGATTAACTTTAAAGAGTGAAATACAATTTTATGATTAGGATTTTTTTAATTGAAATGGAAAACAAAAACTAAACTTTCATTTAATAAAACTAAAATACCCTTTTTAAGATCAAGGCTGTTTCATTTGTTTTGTAAATTTGAAATGTGAATTTATTATGTCAAACTGTCAAAGTGATTGAATATATCGCTTAGAATAAATTTGTAAATCACTTTAATGTCCTTCTAGGATTAAAATATTAAGAACCTGTACTAAAGTTGAATTTAGAAAGACCAAAATATCCCTCTGATTAAAGTTATTTGATTTCTCTAAAAAATTAGACACAATAATTTGAATTAAAACGACTAAAAAATAAAGAATAGTTTTAAAAAAACTTAAACAATTGCGATCCTCGCCGATCACACTCTACAATTTCATATACCATTTTTTTCTTGGATAGATATTTCATACTTCAAATACAAATTAAAGAGTATTAGCTCTACAACATGGGCCTATTGGATTTGGAGATTGGACCATTATGTAAGAATATTTTTACTTGCCAAAGATTCATGAATTGTGTAAAAGCTATTTACTACTTAGAGATCGTTTTCGTTTGTTCTTTAAACATATATTAAGATTACTAGTTAATAATATTTTTATTAAAAACCAAAAAAGTTTTAAGTTAACAATGAATTATTAAAATAAAAATATCGATTATATTTTACTAATAACGATTTAATTTAATATGTACTTTTAGAATATATGTTAACTCAACCTTTATTTTTTTATTATTACTACTAAAATTTAACTCTTTCAATGAAAACAAACAAATATTTAGTAAATGTAAAGTGCTGTTTTTGGAAGAATAAGTCTGAATCTGTGGTACATTAGAATATTTTGGTATTAGCTAGTGTATAAATATATGCTAATCGTAATTATTGGCCAAATATTTGTCCAAATTGATTCAAAACTATTGGTCCTCTAATACTACTGTTTTACCAAAGAAAAATAATTGTTGTTGTTTTCTTACTTTACAAAAACATCAGTAGTTTATACTATTCAAATCTAAAGAACTTGGATATATAGGGGTTTTGAGGATTTTATGTTTTGAAAGATTCTATTTTCAAAACTATATCTTTGCATTATTATTTTATTGTTAAGAAGCCAATGTCACATTGATATCATCCATTTAATGGGTGAACGCGGATCAGATAAGATTGGATATGACTAAAATTTCGATCAAATTCACACTAAAATTATCGGATCGGATCGGATTTAATATCCGCAGTTTTTAAGCTTGGATCACATTCGATCCGCACATTTGCGAACCGGATCGGATATCGAATATCGGATATATCCACAAAATACAAAAATATTTTTAAAAGCTTATTTTTATTAAAAAATATCAATAAAATTTATTTTTTGTATTCTTTTAAATATGTTTACTCTTAAAATAATATTAAACATATATTTCTTAAATAATAAATTAAGATAATACAACATATATAATAATTATTAGTTAAAATAAAATATAAAAAAATATTTATTTATTATTTTCTTTATTTTTGCGAATACGCAAATATGCGGATCGGATATGCGAATATCTACACAAAATTTGCAATCCGATCCGATTAGTGTGCGGATCTGATTCGATCCGATCCGATTGCCTTACGAATCAAATTTATATCCGCAATTTTTGAATCGAATTCGGATAAATACCGCGAATATGCGGATTAAATTCGATTCGTAAACACCCCTAATCCATTCTCATTAATAAAATAAGGCTAACTAAAGCATATGGAGAAGAAAGGATGAGGAAGCAACCTGTGTTAAGCCAATTATGTGGTAAGAAACCTTTAATTGAAGGGAAATCCGTCTTTGCTCCTTATCAATGGATAAGTAATGATGGAATATATGAATCAGTGGATTTTGCTAGCAAAATTCAAGAACAATTGCGTTCCGGCTCTGAATAATTGACCCCACTCAAATGGTTTCTTATGCTGACACCGAATATTAGATATAGAGCAGCCAAAATATTTTTTTTTTAAGAACAACTTTCATTCACGCCAAACCACAGTTAGAAATCGCAATAAGAGCTTTAAATCTACATTTAAATTATACACGATGAATTAAAATCAGAGAGAAAACGTAATATTTAATTAATAAACAGGAATACTACACATATAAGTCATTTGGTTTATAAATCATATAAATTGAAAAAAACTTAACAAAAAATATGCTAACTCATATACGATTATTATGGCGTGCTTCGCGTTCTTCCTTCTCCTCCTCCTCCTCTTCCTTCTTCTTCTCCTTCTTCTTTTTCTTCCTCCATAAGAACGAGTTTCTTGTCAAATTTGTTCGATTCCCTTCGTGCGTTCTTTCTTTGTCTTTTCATTCGTTGTTTAATCTGCGTTTATCATTGGTATTCTTGCTTCGTTTTTTTCGATTTTCATAATTTCTAAAATCAAGCTTTGAAATCGTTTTAAAGATAATGGAACTTTAAAAATACACCCAAGCGATTACAGAAATACACCCAAACAGTTACAGAAATACGCCTAAACAGTTATAAAAATACACCCAAAGGATTACAGAAATACACCCAAAGAATTTAAAAATACACCCAAAATTCGTTAAAGTACACCTTATACATAATTCAAAACTCTTCCTCTTTCTCCTCCTCATCTTTTGTTGTTTCTTCTTCTTCTTTATTTTCTTATTTCATATTCTCAAAATTCTTTTTGGGAGGAAAAACTCAAACAAAAAAAATACATAATGCTACAAAATCAAAAGAAGAACGAAGAGAAACACGGCGATGAAGATGAAACACTTCAAAAATGAAGAAGAAGAAGAAGAAGAAGAAGAAGAAGAAGAAGAAGAAAGAGGTACAAAAAAAAGAAAAAGAAGGAGAAGAAAAAGAGGAGGCATGAAAAAAGAAAAAAAAAAAATAATTTATACGACTTGTACGAAAAAATGTTTATATGTAGAGAATTTTTTTATTAAAAAAATCTTTATATATAAAGACAAAAAAAATCTCCGAATAAATGTGATCACTTCTCATATTTGTAAAATAAATTTTAAATAATATATTTTTCATAAAATATCTTCTTTTCCTATTAGAATTTCTGTACTACAGAAATTATGTTTATATATTACACTTTTTGTTTATATATATATTATAGCACAAAAATATATATTAGAAAAATGCTACGTATATGAGTGAGTGAAAATGATGAGAATAATTTTTATTGATATTAGATTAATTTAATTAGATTTAGTTGATAAAAAATTATACGGGTAACATTATTCTATCATAGCTTTATAGCCATGATATTCTAGTGTGGAAATAAGCCCCAATTTTTGGATGTAAAATAATGTGACCTTTTTCACTTTAGGGTTGGTAATTTATTCTTATTTATCAATTGGACGCGTAAATATTTGGTAACCGGCTTTGAGTCACCCCACCGTGTGCTTCAAGTTAATGTCAGGTTTGGATGCAAAGTAACCCTATCTACCCTTGGATGCAAAATTGCAAATAAACATTGCATTCTTCGCTGCCTCATTGGCAATTTGGCATTCAGGCGTCAAACTAAGTTAGCTACAAACTTAAGTTGTTATGTTATGATGATATTGCTTTAAGGCCACATAGCCACTTTTTTTTTCTGTGCAAGATGGATTCCCCTCGTACATAACAGCTAACAATAATAATAATGGTAGTTATTGTCATCATGATTACTCTTACATAAGTTTATCTCTTATCATCATTAATATCAAGACTTTTAACATACATGAATAGGTCAAACGAGTTAGGTTTTCCCATACATAAATTTGTATTGGTGGAGTTTGTTCTAGCATTATTTGCTAAAGAAGGCCAGGGAACTACGAGTTAAGGGCTAGGACTCCTATGTTTGAATTAATGCAACGAGAAGATATTCATTATCCGAGTAAGTTTTTATAAAAATGGATAAAAATCGGATAAAATGGATAAGAATAAAAAATTATTACAATCTATTGACAGCAAATTAAAATTAGAGTAAAAGATAAATAGGTCTCTAATTTTTTTAAATGCGGATATTTTTGTCCCTCAAAATTTAAAAATACATTTAAATTTCTCATCTTATAAAATACATGACAATTATACCCTTCCGTCGAATTGGGGCTCAAAACGACAACGGAGAATGCTGACTTGGAAGGGTGGAGATTGAACTGTCCATTTTGGTTGATAATGTGGACGGAAAACAAATTATTAATGGACAAATTAACCTTTGTGCTTCAAATTATTAATAGACAAATAAAGTGAAAAATTTAAATGTATTTTTCAATCCAGCAGTCTATTTAACAGAATAGCAACAACTGCTTTCTCATTAACCAAACAACTTTTCAACTTCTCATCCTTAATAAACTCCTTTAGTCTCCAAAGAGCAAATGCAAATTCTTCATCATTACCATTCTTAAGTTGCAATACAACATCTTGACATCTTCTATGGTAACATTCACTATTTCCTCTTTTATTTTTCCTCCACCATACACATCATTTGCAAACTCTAATGATACTGGACTTGAAGGTAGATTCATGTTCCCACCAAATCTTGCATTCATAAACTGTTTTGCAATGTACCAACCTTTTTTCTAAAATCTATGGACAATTCAAGGAGCAATAGGCCTAGTGATTGACCAATATCATGTGTTGTGTCTTCAATATGTTTGATAGGGTCTTTTAAGCTAGAACTTTTTTTCAAAGTTTTAGCACGGCTAAGCAAGTTTCGATCAATTCTAAAAATTTTCTAATGGATGGCTTGTTTTCTATAACTGTGATTTTGTCACTCAAATCACTGAAAATTGGTGCCATTTTCTCAACCAACATGGCAAATTTGGTAAAAACATCTATCTCAATTGGATTTTTTGGAGGAAAAAAAAAAGAAAAGAATAATCAGTTACACAATTAATAAACTATAACTGAGAAACACATGATAAAGAAATTAACTTTATAAGAAACTAATGGGAAATTGTGAGCAAAAACAAAAGGAAAAAAATGAATCACATAGAGAAATTCAAGAAATTTAGAGAAAAATTGGATTGAACCTGTTGAGAAAATGCAAGAGATGACGCCATTAACAATTTGTTTTAGAATAATAATAATAATAAATTAATTTGTATTCCATTCATAAGGCTTTTTTTTCTTTTTGGTTTCACAAAATTCATGGTGCCATCGTCAACAACAAGAAGAACAAAAAAGAGTACCGGCGCTTAAGAGCGCGGTTGCGCGGAGATGAGATTTGAAGTGCGGAAGCATTGTCTAGAAAATGGCAATCTTGCTTGTTGGAGGGGATTGATGTTGCATTGACCATGGTGTTAACATTTGAGAGTATAGAAGGAGAAGAAGAAGAAGAAGAGGAAGAGATGGCTAATTTTGAAGAAGACGAAGAGGAACAAGAAGAAGAAGTGTTATTAGTGCTTGAAGAGATATGAATCATGTTCGAGAATATGTTGTTGCAGCTAATTGAAGAAGAAGAGGAAGAAGAAGAAGAGGAGGAGGAAGATCTCATGTCATGTTGAAGGGGTGCACCACCATAACTGTTATAACATGAAGTAGGCAAGGTAGGCGACAGTGGTAGCGGTGGTAGCGGTGGTTCTTCGAAGTAAGAGGAGGAAGAAGTAGGAGGGATGTGGAGCTTGTGAAGGAAAGGATCTCTCATGGTTGAGAATGGATCCCAAAGTAGCAGGGGGTGGTGTCGTTTTCAAGTTGTTGTTGCCAGTGATATGACGAGGGTAGTTCATCGGAAGCGGTAGTAGCACCACCGTATGGTCCTCCACGGAGTATAAAAAAGGACCGTTTTAAAGCATAAGGACCAATTTGTCCATTAATAATTTGTTCCCATCCACATTATCAACCAAAACAGACAGCTCAGTCTCCACCTTTCCAAGTCAGCATTCTCCGTTGCTGTTTTGAGCTCCAATTCGACGGAAGGGTATAATTGTCACGCGTTTTATAAGGTGAGGAATTTAAATGTATTTTTCAATCCTGAGGGACAAAAATGTCCGCGTTTAAAAAAATAAGGGACCTATTTGTCTTTTACTCTTAAAATTATACATCATAGAAGTCGACAGAGATACTTAAAGGTCAAATATTAAATGGGTAAAAAAATAGGATAGTCGAATTCGTAAAGAATGAAATGCAATTAACATGTGAAAAAATAAAATTAATCTGAATGAATAAAGACTAGTCACACCATAGAGACTATTACTTGATTCTCAAAATATGGTGAGAACGTGAGTAATTAATTTTGGAGAATAAGTAAAGCAAGAACGTGAATATAAGATTAATAGCTGTTAAAAAAAGCTCAACATAACAAGAATTTCTTCTCTATAAATAGGAGAAGCAAAGAATTAAAGGAGATTTCATTCAACGTTACAAATCTCACTAAAATTTTACAAAATTTCTAATCACATTGACGCTATGAAAGATCAAGAAGTATAAGTGCATGTAAGTAATAGGAGTCAATTTCTTTATTTCTTTCTTCATTGTTTCATTTTTAGTTTAGTCCTTTCTTGTTTCCAATTTATCTCTTTCTTTTACTTCTAGTATTCTAGCATGTTTCATTCCTTTCTTTTAATTTCAGGTTTAGGTTTTTTTATTCCAATTTGTTTTTTTTTAATTCATAATAAACATTTGTTTATATCAATTTGTTATTAATAATACAAAAGCTTCATTATTTCTTTACTATTTGCAAAATTAACATAGATAAATTTCGAGCTGAACTTATTTCTTTAGAAAAATCGTATCTGCTTTCCGAATTAAATCATTGATATAAGTTTGATCAATATCTATGTCGAAATCGAGCAAAAATTCATCAAAATTAATTGGCACTTCCAGTGAGACCTTGGATTGATTTTACTACCTAACTTTGCATGCAATTACACAGTAAAAAGATAATAAGTATGTCTGACAAAGCATCTACTTTGAGAGAAGGGTCGAATGGAGACATTGGACATGCTGGAGAAACTATCATGACGTATGCAAAGGTCAAATCGGTGTCTCTAAGTATTAGCAAAAGTCGAAGAGCAACCCAAGTTGTTGCTCTAGGAGGAATTTCATTGACTACACGTACCATGTGGCCTTCTTATGGGTTCCTATTAAATTACTCTCCACCTTACGAAAGTAGTCAAAACCCATGAATGAAAGGAGCATGAGGTGTATCAATAAGAAGTAAGAACTAATCCTCTTTACAACGGTCTCTCTCCTCTAGGATATCCTTCAATGGATATACAAGGAGGTTATAATCATAATGGATTTAACTATAATGCTTATCAGTACTTAATGAATAATCCTTTATATTTAGAGTTTATACCAATATCTTTGCAGCCATTATTAAGTGCTCTTCTGACACAAGGCTTGGGATTAAGTCGGCAAGGTGTATCGACAATGGGTGATAGATCCATTTTTTTAGAAATATCATAGCAAATTCATATCGAAACAACACTTCTTAGTATAGATCAAAGGTCACTGATTTTAAAGCTGAAGCAATGTTTATCAACTTTCAGATAATCTTTTATCTAGGAACTAATATATGGGAGTTAACTTAGACATTCATGTCAAAAATAACGAACTAGATTTTCTAAGAGGTGCAATTCTAAAGACCCTATTATTAAAATAAGAAGCTTTAGTGTTTTTACAAAAGATTAAAAGAAAGTGGTTGGCAAGTACAGGGAAAAATAAAGAGATAGACGCTATTTGTTCTTGGGTAGAAAAAAGCCCTAAGAAGGAGTATATTATGAAATACTTTAAAGGGTAAGAATACCTGGCTGTAATAAAATTTAGTGGTTTCGACAGAATGATTGGGATCCCTTAAAGTATCATCATTATAGTAAAATTGGGCTACATCAACTACAAAAGGAGGATGCGATGGATGTGATGGTGTAGAAGAAGAGACTGATCAAAACCGATAAAAATGGATCCAACCGAACCACTCTAATGAAAATTTTAAAATTGATGAAAATATGGTTTGAACTTTTCACTTTGTTATTAGATGCTATCCTAACCACTAAATTATATTATTCCTTGTTATTCTATGTGTAATTATTATGTATATAGTAAAACATACAATAATTTTATTAATATTATTTTAATTTTATATTCACTTATATTTAAATTAATTATATTTTTATTATATGAAAATAAAATTAAAAAATCTTTATTATAGAAATATACTAGAATTTTATATATTTATTTAATGATAACTGGATTATAACATGTTGATTATAATTTGTTGAAACTTTATTATTTTTAAAATATTAGTAAAAATATCTATTTTAAATTTTAATTTTAGACTTTTAACTACTTTTTTATTTATGTAGGACCGGTTCTACTGATTCAACCAATAATTTATCGATTAAACCAATAAATCAATAAACCAATAGAGTGACCGATTCAATCACCAGATCGATTCTTACAACTACAACAGCAACAGAAATAAAAGCAGCCAAAACCACAGAAGAGAAATCCATGCCAGCAACAGACACTGAAAAATCTATAGTAGAAGTAGGGTGTAACATTCCATATTTTTGAAAATTTAATAACGAATAAGCTATGATTTATTTTATTAATTTGAACATTTTAGAAACTACTTTGTTCAAGGTAATTAAATTGAATTCATGATACTTTGAGTTTAAGTTAATTAATGTTTTTATATTTTTTATTGTAATTAGATATTTGACATAATTGAAATTAAAATTTCAGTAGTTAAAAAATATGGAAATTATACTATTTATTTTAAGTAATTAAGGTTTTGAGTTTAATTTTATTTTACATAATAAAGAATAATTAATTTGATCATTTTAGATTTTAAATTAGAATAATTATTTGGACTCATTGTATGTTAATGAATAAAATTTTTTATGTATTTTAAAAGTAATTTCATTGTATATCGTAATCCTAAATTGTTGTTTTATCCCAAAAAAATTGTAAAATTGTTATATTACTGGTGCATATTTCTCTTAATTCTAACCATAAGTTTCTTATTTTTACACACACCGCTATTATCTAACGCATATATCCCTTTACCATTCACACCATTACACACACATATACACTTAGCTCTTACTTACACACACGCGCAACTCCTTCTTTACTATCACTCACTCACAAAGAAAGAATAAAAATAAAGAAGAAAGGAAGCATAGATGAGAGAAGGGAAGAAGAAGAAGAAGAGAAGAGAGATTGAACAGAAATGAGAGCGAGTAAACGAGAAAATAATGGAGGAAGAGAGAGAGATGCGCTCGTCAGAAGAGAATTGAAAGAAAACAACGTCGATGTGATTCATTGCCATGGTTGCTATCATGAATGAGGAGAGTCAGAGGAACAGTGAAAGAGAAAGGGGAGATTAAACTAGAGAGAGGAGCACGAGTTGAGAGCATGAAAAGGAGGAGGAGGCAAAACATAATGGAGAAGAGGGAGAAGGGGGTTGTCTCTGCCGCTGCTAAGCTGTTTCCATCAAGACCATTGCCAAACAGAATAGAGAAGAAGGGTGTGAATGGGAGAGAGGAAGGGGAGCTCCGATGGTGCTCATCGTTGGAGCTATTGATGCTCCATTCTTCCTTATTTCCTCTGCCTCGAACTACCCTGGACTATTGGATTCGCCATCATCGTTGTTACTGTGGCCATCTCGTGTTGCTGATACTCTGTTGAAGCTATTGTGAATGCTGCTGACGTTGGTTAATTGTGGAAGATGAAGCTACTGTATTGTTGGTGCAGTCCAGCTAGCTGCTATCGCTACAATCTTGTCTCTGATTTTTCTTAATTTTGACAAATTGAGATAGGGGATATGTTTTTAAAATTATAGATTTTAATTTAAGAATGTCTATTAAATAATTACAAATAAGTTAATAATAACTTGTGTGATTGAATTCTATTTAAGGTTGTGAGTTGTGATTGGTTTAGTGTTATTATGAAGATGATTTATGTAAGAACTCGATTTTTCTACCTCAAAAATTTTGTCTGTTTTCTAAAAATAATAATTTTCATAAATTGATATATGTATGTGTGTTAGATAAAGATTAATACAGAGGAATATAAGTTAACTTATCTCGCCAAGTTAAAAATTTTACTCTATTTTAATTGATGACGAGACTCGGTAATTTAAATTTACCGTTATGCTTAATTATTCTTCGGAATAGTTATTTTCATAAGTAAATTACTCTAATTATTTAATTAAAGAGAAATATAAATATATCATTAGGTTTAGTTAACCATGAACCAAAAAATATTGAACCATCTTTCCTTCTAGTTCAACTGAACCAAGAATAAGGATTTCAAAATCATCAGAAAGCTTAACCAAGCTTCATGCCCTAACTCACTTCTTCCTTCTTCCTTTCTTCTTCTGATGACCAAATCCAAAGGAGCCTCCAACTATGGTCACCTCTTGCCCATTCAACACGTTACTTGCGTGTTGTTGAGGAAGGGAGCCACAAAGCTTTCTACCCCAACTCACCTCTTTTCCACCTCCTCTATATATATGAACTAAGCTTCTTATTCTCCTTTATATAACAAAAATGCACAATAAAAAGAGAATATAGGGACAGAGGCGAAGCCAAGAGAGAAAGAGAGAGCAAGAGTGGCAACCGACCAAGGAGAAGAAGGAGGAAGCACAAGTAGAATCATCATTATTTTCGTACATCACCATTGGAGAAGAAGAGAAGGACAATCATGGAAAATGCTACCTGAAGCCAGAGGAGGAGCTCTATCCCTTGTGCCTTCTGATTTCTCCAACGTTCTTCTTGATGGGTAAGAATAAGGAGCTTCTGTATTTTTCTGTTCTTCTCTAATTCGAAAGCTCTATCCTTATTCAGCTTCCTCTCTTTGATTAGTGACCAAACCAATCAAGCTCATCCCATTAGAAGAGTAAGAATCCTTCTCTTGCTCCATATGAGGTTCGGCCATTTGGCCCTACAATGCAACAGATTCTTTTAATTGTGTTTGTTAGAATTTCTTATTTAAGATAAGCAGAGGAGCATAATTTGGTTTGTAATTCTTAAAGAAAGGTAAGGGGTTAGGATTATAGATTAGCTATATGTAAATGTTAGTTGTATTTTTTTATGATGATGATCTAGTATAATTGATGTTGTAATAGGTTGCTAAAATTCTGTTAGTAGGGTGTACATGGCCTAACCCGAAAACCCGGCTCAGACCCGAACATTTTAGGAACTAATTTGGTGTGATTTTACTGGGTGTAGGACCAAGTAAGGGTCTCAAAAATAAACTCGGTCATTATTTAGGGTTGGGTCCGGGTCAAGAACTCAGCTTCACCCGACCCATATACAACCTAAGAAAACTAAAAAAGGTATATATGTTTTAAATTAATTCCAATATTGTGTTATATTAATTATAAGCTTACTATTTTATTTTTAATCACACTTGTTGAATTAGAAAACATATCAAAGAAGCATCAAATTAGAATTTATGGATAAATTCAAGTTCAAATATGGATATCAATTTCTCGGTAACAAGTTTCTTCTTTATAAATAAGTGCATCATAAATAAGTTTCTTTATAAATTATCGTTAAAGCTTTAAAGACTCGATTTTCACCCGGTTTAGACCCGGTATAATTGTGGCCCAAAAATGTTTAGGTTTCTTTGGGTCTAGGGCCGAGTTTGGGTCTAAAACATAGACCCGATGTATATTTAGGGTCGGGTTCGGGTTAGGATAAACCCGGTTTCACCTGACCCAAAAATTAGTTGAATTGTTGTCGTTGGATATAGTGCAGAATTCGATGTTGTGAAATTTTAATCATATTATGTAAATTGTGTAATTTCTTGATGTATATGGAACTGAGACACTTGGGCTGAGTTATGGCATAAGTCATGTAGATATGGTAATGAGTAATGACAATTATTAATTGGTATAGGTTAGAAACATTAGAGGATCCAATTTGGTTGTTGAAAATTAGGGAGTTTTGCTGCAGAAGTTTTGAAACAGATTAGACAGCGACTCAAAACCAATTTTGGGGCTAATGTAGACTTGTATTCTGTACCAAAATATTTTTCTAATAGAATTCAAGAAGTTTACTTATCTATAAAAGTTTCAGAAATTTTTCCATGTTTATTGAGAGATATGATTTTTCAAATATTGGTACTTTAAGCGGAAAATTCTGTCTTCTAAATTATTGAACAGTTTCTCTCAATCTATATAACTTTTGATTTATTTAACATTTTGAATTGAAACAAAAAGGATATTAAATATATGTGTGTCTAGTTTAATGGGTTGAAATTTCAGATTCATATCTATTTTAGAGAATAAATTATGTTACCTGGAAAGTAGGTTGCTCGCTGGAATTTGCAGAAACAGTTTTACCAAAAACATGGCATTACTTTTAGGTGCATAATTTATTCATATGAAGTTGAAATTTAATTTAAATGAAACTTAAATGAGTCTAGCATATCTTCACAAAAATTAAGAAGCATTAAGTTAAAATTGGATTTTTAATGATTTTTCTAAAAAGCTTGCTCCTTGCTATTTTTCTGGAATTTTAATGAGTAGTGGCAGAACTTCAAAATTTTATATAAAATTCGATTTTGACTCAAATGTTATAAAATTAGACTTAAATTAAATCTTAGGGAGTATATTTTAGCCCCATCAAAAAATATGGCTCGTGCACGAAACTTTCTTAATGTATAACCACTCTACAAGAAAAGTGTGTGCTGTTCGAAAAATACCAAAGAAGCGGTCACAATTTTCTTAGCATTATTTTATCTGATAAATATAAAAAATATTTATTCTTATTTATTTAGAAGCTTGAGTTCGATACAGACGCGTGGACATAAAGTTTGTGCAAATCTGAGTTCGTTTGTTATATTAATTATTAAATAGAAAACTGGTCGCCAAGGAGGTATTAGGCTAAACAAGTTAGGAAATGAATAAGGTTGTAAGTTGTTAGTGAAGTAATTATATTAAAGTACCGGAAGTAAAAATGAACTCCATGAAGTTAAGAAAGCCCAGATGCCTTATATCCGAGCCAAATAAATGTATTGACTCGGAAGGGACTCCAGTTAGGAAAAACGTACTTTTCGGGCATAGTTGCTAAGTAGGGACGCCCACTGGTAAGTGGCATTTGACTGATATGGGTTCGCCCATATGGAACCTTATTTTTCACTGAATGCACATATGCTATAGCAATTATATGATTATGATTTTAGCCTGACTGACACGAGTAAACCCGTGTGGCTTAACTGATATGGATCCATCCATGTGATACCCCTACTGACTGATTCAGTGGAGAAACTATATTCGGAATCTGTTTTGAGTAACGTCATGCTGCGGATAGACAATCGATGCGTGAACTCATGATCTGCACTAGGAACAGGCATGTATCATTTTGTTTACGCCTGTGAATTTCTTGTGGTTGTTTACTGCCATTTTCTAACTGTTTATGACTAATTTTGGTTACCTGCTATATATTTGTACTCTATTATTTCTATGTGGCGATTTTCTGTTTAATGAGAACTTAAAGACAAAGACCCTAGGATCCCTTTTTTTCCATTTTACACTAATAGAAACCTTAGGTTCTCACCCCCCTTTTTTTCACGTCTGTAGATGGAGACAAACTTGGCAGTTGATGATTTGAGTTCAAAGGTGTTTGTAGGAGTTACTAAAGAATCCTCAGAGGATCACTTTTAAAGTAGATGACAGACACTTTTTATCTGAATATGTATGACCTTGTTTCTTAGTAATACATTTCCCTCTCTTTTGATAGTATTTTGAGAAATAGGATCTTCTTATAGTCACCATAGACGACTCCTAGTCTAGGAGACTCGTGTGAGAGTTAAAGCCGGTAATATCTTTTGGTTATATATGTTTATGTATGTACATCTATTGGCATATATACTCTTGATTTTTTTATTTACATTTATGTATACACTATTTATCTCTATATCACTATATTTGAGTGTTGTTAATACTTTATTTAAAAAAATTAACCGTTACGATATTTATCACAACGTGCGAAAATAATCACGCTATTATGATAAAGGCTCATATAATATTATAACAATCTCTCGAGTCCAGAGTCCTATAGGTCCTTACTACGAGTAATGCCTGATTATTAACATTGGTCATGACGTGTCAAAAGTTGGATCGTTACAAATGGTATAAGAGTAGTTCGTCCTTCGTAGAGCCTTGAGATGGACTGACCATGTTTCCTAGCATACTCTAATTTTTATATTCCATGCAACTAGGATATTTTGTAATATATTCTGCATGAAGGTCTTTGAGCATCCATTTCAGTAATGTTAACACTTGATACTGATATATTAAAACTGATCACCTTAATATTGATTGTTGGGTATGAATAGGACTTAAATGGCTGCGAACAGATGACGATGCTCTCGACGGGAGGAAATGAGTGAGGAGAGTTTTCTCGACGCAACGACTATCCTCGAATCCATAAACGATATGGCCGCTGCTAAATGCGATTTAGTAGCTACTACCAATCATGTAGCTGAATGTCTCGATCATCATAACGGAGCTGGAAGTAGTCATAGAAATGGGAACGGTGATGAAAGAGAAGGTGGGGCACGCAACGGTAACTAACCAATGACACCAGCTTCTTTCTTAAAGATAAACCCACCGTAGTTCAATGGAAATACAAGTGCTATACGAGTTGATAATTGGTTCAAGGAGATTGGGCAATCCTTACGAGCACAACAAGTCCCTGAAGGACAGCATGTAGAATTTACTGCTTACATGCTGAGAAATGATGCACAACACTGGTGGTAATGAGTACTTCAATTACTAGGGAGAGAAGTTGTTGACATTACTTGGAAGGAATTTTCGACTGAATTTTACAAGAAGTATTTTTCTCAGTCATTTCTCACTGCCAAGGAACTAGAGTTACTCAAGTTAAGACAAGAAAATCTGACAATCACTGAGTATACCTGCAAGTACGAAGAATTATGTCGATTCTCGAAAGTCTGTCAAGGAGCACCGGCTGCATTTGATATATGGAAGTACATCAAGTTTGAGGGAGGACTTAGAGAGGAACTACTAACTCATGTGGGTCCAATGGAGATCCAAAATTTCGCGAAACTAGTTAACAAGATCCAACTGACAGAGAAATGCATAAAAAAATTAGCAATAGCACAAACTACCCAAAGGGACTTTTCACCAAGAAATTTCAATTGTAACCTTACCCCTCAAGGAAGGAACTTCAAAGCGATAAGGCAGCCTATTCGTCGTCAGAATCCATAGAATGGTAATTTTCATCTTCATCTTAGTATGGATAACAACGATCAGTGCCTAGATTTGGCCAAATAGCCACAACCAACCCAGTCAAAACCAGTATGCACTATATGTGGGAAGAGTCATGGAAGCAGACCCTGCCTACTCGAAATAGGAATTTGTTATCGATGTGACGGACAAGAGCACAGAGCTAAAAATTGCCACCAATAAACAGTCGAACCTATTTTTTCCAGACCTCAGCAATGAGGAATGGTGTTTTCTTGAACGCTAAAAATGTCACTGGAATTGATTTCCTTACTCGAAATAACAAAATTTTGAGGATAAAATTTTCTTTTAGGAAGGTAGAATATAAGAACCCAATTTTTCTACCTCAAAAATTTCGTTTGTTTTCTATAAATAATAATTTTCGTAAATTGATATATGTATGTGTTAGATAGATATTAAAATCGTAGTTGTCAAAACCGAACCGGTGATCGAATCGTTCAGGTTACTGGGTCAGTAGGTCAATGGTTCAATCGGTGGGTCACTGGTCAAACCGGTTAACCCAGTATAATTAAATAATTATATAAAATTTAATTATTTTTCTTTATTATAAGTACTTTTATTTTGTTTTTATAAAAATAATTTTCATTTTCAAATTTTAATACTTTATTAATTAGTTTATATTTATTGTAGTATTATATTATTATAGGTGAAAACTCACATACAGTTGTTTTCAATATGAAGTTGATATTTAAGAACTGTTAGATGATTTGATAAGTTTGACTAAATATCATCTAACGCTTTTCAACTATCAACTTCATATGAAGACAATTGCATGTGAGTATTTGATAAACCACAATTTTATGGTTTATTTTGTAATAAATTTGGTGGATTTTATTATTTTTTCCACATTTATTCAATGAAATAGTATAGTTTTATGAATTTCTCCTAATTGTGCTTTATGGTTGAAAACATGCTTTTTAGACTTTTAATTAGTTAAATTCAATTCAATTTGATTTCACTCGATGCCTTGATATGTGTTTTAGTGATTTCAGGCTTAGGAGGCAAGGATTGGATCAAAGAAGTGAAGAAAATGCATGCAAAATAGAGAATTCATGAAGAAATAAGGATTTGGTGAAGTCATGGTGACGTGTACGCCTGACCCATGCGTACGCGTGATCCACACGTACGTGTGACAAGTAGCACGTGACCAGCTTTATGAAACATGCTGGGGGTAATTTCTGCAGTTGCCAAAGTCCAATCCAACTCATTTCTGAAGCTATTAGAGGCTGAATTCAAGATCAGACAAAAAGAGAGAACAATTAGGATAGCTTAGTAACATGTTTTAGGTCATATTCTAGAGAGAGAAGCTCTCTCTTCTCTCTAGATTTAGGGTAGATTTCTCCTAGGTTTATATTTTAATTGTTGCCTTGATTTAGTTTCCTTTCAATTTATTGTTCTTACATCTTTTCTCTTCTAGTTTTACTTGTCATTTCCTTTATTTTGTTGCCTTTATGTTTATGACATTTTGTTTATTTTGATTTTCAATTAATGCAACTTATGTTTTATGTTTGTTAATGTTTAATTGAATTGTTATTATTGTTTTCTTGCTTTGGGTAGTTGTAGAATTTATATTTCTTGCCAATTTACTATACTTTTCATTTATGCTTTCTAAGTGTTTTATAAAATGCTTAGTTGGATTTTAGAGTAGATTTTCACTCTTGGATTGGATTGAGTAATTTGGAGACTCTTGAATTGTCAAAGTCTCTTGTTGATTGGTGATTGAAAATTGCTAGTTGGCTTGAGCTTCACTAAATCTAGTCTTTGATTAGGACTTGTGAACTTAAGTTGATTTTGCTCACTTGACTTTCTTTCAATTGTTAAAGGATAACTAAGTGAAAGCAATTTACACTTACCATCACAATTGATGATGATAATGAGGATAAGGATTTCAATTCTCAACCCTTGCTAGGACCTTTCTTAGTTGTTAGTTTTATTTTCTTGTTCAACGAACCCAAAATCCCAAAAATATACACCCCATAACCAATAATATGCACACTTTCCTCTAATTCCTTGCGAGACGACCTGTAACACCCTAATTAACCTAAACCTTATCTCGCGTCGTAAAGCAAAGGTTAATCAAAGGTTACGACAGTTCTAAGCTTATACATATCATATATAGAAGGAATTAATAATATCTACAAGCTCGATGAAGAATATAGCTCAAAGATAGGATTTGAAAAGCGCAAAACGTACTAGCGAAGCTACTAACTTAAGGCACAAGGAATAGGTATGGCATAACAAAATATCATAGTATAATAGTATATATCATAAGACGCTAGCCACCGCTCGCAGAGTTTAAGCCAACTAGCCATATACAGACAATACATGAACCCAGACAGTAAAAATAGCTTATACAAATTTTGTTCTCTCGGATACAAGCCTCTAGGCTAAACAAAATACAAAAATGAGAGACCTAATTCAAAATAAATCAAAAGACCTAAAAGGAGTATCCAGATCCTCCGCTTCTGTCACTGATGAGCGGATAATTTATACACTTTTTGGCATTGTTTTTAGTATTTTTTTAGTATGTTTTAGTTAGTTCTTATTATAATTTTATTAGTTTTTAGTTAAAATTCACTTTTCTGGAATTTACTATGAGTTTGTGTATTTTTCTGTGATTTCAGGTATTTTCTGGCTGAAATTGAGGGACATGAGCAAAAATCTGATTCAGAGGCTAAAAAGGACTGCAGATGCTGTTGGATTCTGACCTCCCTGCACTCGAAGTGGATTTTCTGGAGCTACAGAAACCCAATTGGCGTGATCTCAATTGCGTTGAGAAGTAGACATCCTGGGCTTTCCAGCAATATATGATAGTCCATACTTTTTCCGAGATTTGATGGCTCAAACTGGCGTTCCAATTCAGCTCAAGACTGTCCGGCGTTAAACGCCGGAACTGGCACAAGAATGGGAGTTAAACGCCCAAACTGGCACAAAAGCTGGCGTTTAACTCCAAGAAAAGTCTCTACACATGAAAGCTTCAATGCACAGCCTAAGCACACACCAAGTGGGCCCGGAAGTGGATTTTTACGTCATTTACTCATTTTTGTAGACCCTAAGCTACTAGTTATCTACAAATAGGACCTTTTATAATTGTATTTGACATCCTGGAATCTTTTGATCACTTTAGATCTTAGGATTATTTTTGGACGTCTAGTTCTTAGATTATGGGAGGCTGGCCATTCGGCCATGCCTAGACCTTGTTCTTATGTATTTTCAACAGTGGAGTTTCTACACACCATAGATTAAGGTGTGGAGCTCTGCTGTACCTCGAGTATCAATGCAATTACTATTGTTCTTCTATTTAATTCACCTTATTCTTGTTCTAAGATATTACTTGTTCCTCAACTTGATGAATGTGATGATCCGTGACACTCATCATCATTCTCACCTATGAACGTGTGCCTAACAACCACCTCCGTTCTACCTTAGATTGAGTGGATATCTCTTGGATCCCTTAATCGGAATCTTCGTGGTATAAGCTAGAATTGATGACGGCATTCAAGAGAATCCGGAAGGTTTAAACCTTGTCTGTGGTATTCTAAGTAGGATTCAAGGATTGAATGACTGTGACGAGCTTCAAACTCGCAATTGTGGGGCGTTAGTGACAGATGCAAAAGAACCACTGGATTCTATTCCGACATTGTTGAGAACCGACAGATGAATAGCTGTGCTGTGACAGAGCGCGTTGAACATTTTCATTGAGAGGACGGGACTGTAGCCATTGACAATAGTGATGCCCAATGTGAAGGGACAAAGCATCTCCATACGCTTATTTGAAATTCTCACCAATGAATTACATAAGTATCTCTATGTTTATTTTATGTTTTATTCATCTTTTAATCATTAATCCTCCATAACCATTTGAATCCGCCTGACTGAGATTTACAAGATGACCGTAGCTTGCTTCATACCAACAATCTCCGTGGGATCGACCCTTACTCGTGTAAGGTTTATTACTTGGATGACCCAGTGCACTTGCTGGTTAGTTGTGCGAAGTTGTGATAAAGAGTTGAGATTGCAATTGAGCGTCTTGGCTAGCCATGTCTAATTTCTTTAGACTAAAGCTTTAGACTAACATTGCATGATTCCTGGAATTCTTGTTAAAAATTTGGAATCTCTTTATTTTCTTTTCCACTCAATTTTCAAAAAATCCAAAAAAATTACAAAATCATAAAAACCAAAAATATTTTATGTTTCTTGTTTGAGTCTAGTGTCTCATTTTAAGTTTGGTGTCAATTGCAA
>NC_029781.3:77952055-77953407 GCF_000817695.3 Arachis duranensis | reverse complement strand
TTGTTTTGTGTGTTTTGTTGTTTCTCATATGCATTCTCAATTTGTTAGTATCAGTAGTATACAAACTTCTAAGTTTGGTGTCTTGCATGCATTATTTATTTGATTTTAGTTGCATTTTGATTATTCCTCATCATTAAAAATTCAAAAATATTTTCAAAAGTGTGTTTTTTTCTAGTCAATAATACAGAGAATTGAAGATTCAGAACATTCAGCAGAGGAATTACACAGAAAAAGCTAGGCGTTCAAAACGCCTAGTGAGGAAGGAAAACTGGCGTTTAAACGCCAGCCAGGGTGCCTGGTTGGGCGTTTAACGCCCAAAAGGGTAGAGTTTTGGGCGTTAAACGCCAGAATGGATACCATTCTAGGCGTTTAACGCCAAGATGGCACAAGAGGGAAGATTTTATTTTTAATGCAAATTTTTTTCAAGTTTTCATAATTTTTCAAAATCAAATCTTTTTCAAATCATATCTTTTCAATCATATATTTTCAAAATCAATTTCTTTCCTTTTTCAAAAATACTTGCTAACAATTAATGATTTGATTCAACATTTCAAGTATGTTGCATTTTCTGTTGAGAAAGGTTTAATGTCTGAATCATATCTTTTAAATTTTTTGTTAGCCAAGTCATTAATTTTAAAAATCAAATCTTTTTTTTAAATTGTTTTTCAATCATATCCTTTCAATCATATCTTTTTAAAACCATAACTTTTCAATCATATCTTTTTAATCACATCTTTTTCAAAATAGTTTTCAATCAAATCTTTTTTATTTCTAATTTCAAAATCTTTTTCAAAAATCACTTTATTTCTTTCCCAACTTTAATTTTCGAAAATCATTCTTCAATTTTTTTCAAAATTTCTTCAAAATCTTTTAATTTATTTTCGAAAATTCTTCTCCTCTTCTCACATCCTTCTATTCATGGACTAACACTCCTCCACTATCAACAATTCGAACTCTATCTCTCTTGATAAGTTCGAATTCTTCTTCTTCTACCTCCTCCTTCTTTTCTTCTGTTCCTCTGACATCTCAAGGAATCTCTATCCTGTGACATAGAGGATTCCATATTTTCTTGTTCTCTTCTCTTTCATATGAGCAGGAGCAAAGACAAAAGCATTCTTGTTGAGGCTGACCCTGAACATGAAAGGACCTTGAAGCGAAAGCTAAGAGAAGCTAAAGCACTACTCTCTGTAGAGGACCTAACAGAAATATTCAAACAAGAAGAAGACATGGCAGCCAAAAACAACAACAATGCCATCAATGCAAGGAAGGTGCTGGGTGACTTTACGGTACCTACTCCCGACTTCTATGGGAGAAGCATCTCTATCCCTGCCATTGGAACAAACAACTTTGAG
>NC_029781.3:77949152-77952032 GCF_000817695.3 Arachis duranensis | reverse complement strand
AAACAACTTTGAGCTTAAGCCTCAATTAGTTTCTCTACTGCAACAGAATTGCAAGTTCCATGGACTTCCATTAGAAGATCCTCATCAGTTTTTAGCTGAATTCTTGCAAATCTGTGACACTGTCAAGACCAATGGGGTTGACCCTGAGGTCTACAGACTTATGCTATTCCCTTTTGCTGTAAGAGACAGAGCTAGGATATGGTTGGATTCACAACCTAAAGAAAGCCTGAACTCTTGGAAAAAGCTAGTCAATGCCTTCCTGGCAAAGTTCTTTCCACCTCAAATATTGAGTAAGCTTAGAGTGGAAGTCCAAACCTTCAGACAGAAGGAAGGTGAATCCCTCTATGAAGCTTGGGAAAGATACAAACAATTGATCAAAAAGTGTCCTTCTGACATGCTTTCTGAGTGGAGCATCATAGGTATCTTCTATAATGGTCTGTCTGAACTGTCCAAGGTGTCATTGGACAGCTCTGCTGGAGGATCTCTTCATCTGAGGAAGACGCCTGCAGAAGCTCAAGAACTCATTCAAATGGTTGCAAATAACCAATTCATGTACACTTCTGAAAGGAATCCTATGAACAATCGGACGAATCAGAAGAAATGAGTTCTTGAGATTGATACTCTGAATGCCATATTGGCTCAGAATAAAATATTGACTCAGTAACTCAATATGATTTCTCAAAGTCTGTCTGGAATGCAAGCTGCACCAGGCAGTACTAAGGATGCTTCATCTGAAGAAGAAGCTTATGATCCTGAGAACCTATCAATGGAAGAGGTGAATTACATGGGAGAACCCTATGGAAACACCTATAATCCTTCACGGAGAAATCATCCAAATCTCTCATAGAAGGATCAACAGAGACCTCAACAAAGTTTCAACAATAATAATGGTGGAAGAAATAGGTTTAGTAATGGCAAGCCTTTTTCATCATCTTCTCAGCAACAGACAGAGAATTCTAAGCAGAACTCCTCTGACTTAGCAACTATAGTCTCTGATCTAATCAAAACCACTCAAAGTTTCATGACTGAAACAAGATCCTCCATTAGAAACTTGGAGGCACAAGTGGGTCAGCTGAGTAAGAAAGTTACTGAACTCCCTCCTAGTACTCTTCCAAGCAATACAGAAGAAAATCCAAAAGGAATGAGACTTGGGAGGATGAACCCCCTTTGCTCACCAAAGAACTGGATGACTTGACTAGGCAGAAATTACCTCAAAAGAGGTAGGATCCTGGGAAGTTCTCAATACCTTGTACAGTAGGCACCATGACCTTCAAGAAGGCTCTGTGTGACCTAGGGTCAAGCATAAACCTCATGCCTCTCTCTGTAATGGAGAAGCTTTGGATCTTTGAGGTACAAGCTGCAAGAATCTCACTAGAGATGGCAGACAATTCAAGAAAACAAGCTTATGGACTTGTAGAGGATGTTCTGGTAAAGATTGAAGACCATTACATCCCTGCTGATTTCATAGTCCTAGAGACTGGAAAGTGCATGGATGATTCCATCATCCTTGGCAGACCCTTCCTAGCCACAGCAAAGGCTGTGATTGATGTTGACAGAGGAGAATTGATCATTCAAGTGAATTAAGAATCCTTTATGTTTAAAGCTCAAGGATATCCCTCTGTAACCATGGAGAGGAAGCATGAAGAACTTCTCTCAAAATAGAGTCAAACAGAGCCCCCACAGTCAAACTCTAAGTTTGGTGATGGGAGGCCACAACCAAATTCTAAAATTTGGTGTTGAACCCCCATATTCAAACTTTAAGTTTGGTGTTGGGAAATTCCAACATTGCTCTGAGTATCTGTGAGGCTCCATGAGGGCCCACTATCAAGCTAGTGACATTAAAGAAGCGCTTGTTGGGAGGCAACCCAATGTTATATTTATCTATTTTTCTTTGTTATTTTATGTTTTCTATAGGTTGATGATCATGGGAAGTCACAAAATCAATTGAAAAAAGCAAAAACAGAAAGAAAAATAGCACACCCTAGAGGAAAACTTGCTAGCGTTTAAACGCCAGTGAAGACAACAAATGGGCGTTTAACGCCCAGTCTGGTACCATTCTGGGCGTTTAACGCCAGAAAGGGGCACCAGACTGGCGTTTAACGCCAGGAATGGGCAACAAGCTGGCGTTAAATGCCAGAAATGGGCACCAGCCCGGCGTTTAATGCCAGGATTGGCAGAAGGAGCATTTTTGCTCGCCACTTGGTGCAGGGATGAATTATCCTTGAGACCTCAGGATCTGTGGACCCCACAGGATCCCCACCTACCCCACCACTCACATCCATCCTTCATAAATCCCCACCTACCTCATCCTTCAAATTCAAACCACTTTCCCTCCCAAACGCACCCATAATAGCCGAACCTTACCCCTCTCTCCATCCCTATATAAACCCATCTTCACTCCTTCATTTTCACACAACCTACACACTACTTCTCCCCCTTGGCCGAAAAATAAAGCCACCTCCATATCCTCTATTTCTTCTTCTTTTACTCTCTTCTTTCTTTTTTTGCTCGAGGACGAGCAAACCTTCTAAGTTTGGTGTGGTAAAAGCATTGCTTTTTGTTTTTCCATAACCATTTATGGCATCTAAGGCCGGAGAAACCTCAAAGTGTGAACCCGGACCCAAAGAATTGGCTTACAATGGTTCGGGAGAAATGCTTAGATTTTAGTCCGAAAAATGTAAGGAGATGAACACCCTTACACTAGAAGGGTCAACTTTGATCAAAGGTTGGACCAAGTCCTCATAGACATTTGTGAAGAGGGCGCTCAATGGAAGAGAGATTCAAGAGGGAAGCCGGTTCAGTTGAGAAGGCATGACCTCAAGCCCGTGGCTAGGGGATGGTTGGAGTTTATCCAACGCTCAATCATTCCCACTAGCAACC
>NC_029781.3:77948425-77949116 GCF_000817695.3 Arachis duranensis | reverse complement strand
GAAGTTACTATAGACCGGGCTATCATGATTCATAGCATCATGATTGGAGAGGAAGTAGAAGTTCATGAGGTTATATCCCAAGAAGTTTATAAGGTGGCGGACAAGTTCTCTACCTTGGTAAGGTTAGCCTTCCCTCATCTCATTTGTCACCTCTGTAATTCAGTTGGAGTTAACATAGAGGGAGACATCCTCATTGATGAGGACAAGCCCATCACTAAGAAAAGGATGGAGCAAACAAGAGATTCCACTCATCATGAAATCCCTGAGATGCCTCAAGGGATGCACTTTCCTTCACAAAACTATTGGGATCAAATCAACACCTCCCTAGGAGAATTGAGTTCCAACATGGGACAACTAAGGGTGGAGCACCAAGAACATTCCATTATCCTCCATGAAATTAGAGAAGATAAAAGAATCATGAGAGATGAGCAACAAAGGCAAGAAGAGACATTGAGGAGCTTAAGCACTCCATAAGATCTTCAAGAGGAAGAACAAGCCGCCATCACTAAGGTGGACCCGTTCTTTAATCTCCTTGTTCTTTATTTTTCTGTTTTTCGAATTTTCATGCTTATGTTTATCTATGTTTGTGTCTTATGATCATCAGTGTCTTAGTGTCTATGCCTTAAAGTTATGAATGTCCTATGAATCCATCACCTTTCTTAAATGAAAAATGTTCTTAATTGAAAAAGAA
>NC_029781.3:77946848-77948265 GCF_000817695.3 Arachis duranensis | reverse complement strand
TGTTGGCTCTTGAAAGAATGATGAAAAAGGAGACATGTTACTGAGGATCTGAAAAATCATAAAAATGATTCTTGAAGCAAGAAAAAGTAGTGAATACAAAAAAAAGAGAGAGATTATGTGCGAAAAAAAAGAGAGAGAAAACAAGCAGAAAAAAAAACCAAAAGGCAAGGGTAAAAATAAAGTCGTGATCCAAGGCAAAAAGAGTGTGCTTAAGAACCCTGGACACCTCTAATTGGGGACTCTAGCAAAGCTGAGTCACAATCTAAAAAGGTTCACCCAGTTATGTGTCTGTGGCATGTGTGTATCCGTTGGTAATACTGGAAGAGAGAGTGCTTTGGGCCACGGCCAAGACTCATAAAGTAGCTGTGTTCAAGAATCATCATACTTAACTAGGAGAATCAATAACACTCTCTGGATTATGAGTTCCTATAGAAGCCAATCATTCTGAATTTCAAAGGATAGAGTGAGATGCCAAAACTGTTCAGAGGCAAAAAGCTAAAAGCCCCGCTCATCTAATTAATACTGATCTTCATAGATGTTTTTGAAATTCATTGCATATTCTCTTCTTTTTATCTTATTTTATTTTCAGTTGCTTGGGGACAAGCAACAATTTAAGTTTGGTGTTGTGATGAGCGGATAATTTATACGCTTTTTGGCATTGTTTTTAGTATGTTTTAGTTAGTTCTTATTATATTTTTATTAGTTTTTAGTTAAAATTCACTTTTTTGGACTTTATATGAGTTTTTGTGTTTTTCTGTGATTTCAGGTATTTTCTGGCTGAAATTGAGGGACCTGAGCAAAAATCTGATTCAGAGGCTGAAAATGACTGCAGATGCTGTTGGATTCTGACCTCCCTGCACTCGAAGTGGATTTTCTGGAGCTACAGAAGCTTAATTGGTGCGCTCTCAATTGCGTTGGAAAGTAGACATCCTGGGCTTTCCAGCAATATATGGTAGTCCATACTTTGCCTGAGATTTGATGGCCCAAACCGGCGTTCCAAATCAGCTCAAGACTGCCCGGCGTTAAACACTGGAACTGGCACAAGAATGGGAGTTAAACGCCCAAACTGGCACAAAAGCTGGCGTTTAACTCCAAGAAAAGTCTCTACACATGAAAGCTTCAATGCTCAGCCCAAGCACACGCCAAGTGGGCCCGAAAGTGGATTTTTATGTCATTTACTCATTTTTGTAAACCCTAAGCTACTAGTTATCTACAAATAGAACCTTTTACTATTGTATTTGACATCCTGGAATCTTTTGATCACTTTAGATCTTAGGATCATCTTTGGACGTCTAGTTCTTAGATTATGGGAGGCTGGCCATTCGGCCATGCCTAGACCTTGTTCTTATGTATTTTCAACGGTGGAGTTTCTACACACCATAGATTAAGGTGTGGAGCTCTGCTGTACCTCGAGTAT
>NC_029781.3:77937002-77946760 GCF_000817695.3 Arachis duranensis | reverse complement strand
TGGTATTCTGAGTAGGATTCAGGGATTGAATGACTGTGACGAGCTTCAAACTCGCGATTGTGGGGCGTTAGTGACAGACGCAAAAGAATCACTGGATTCTATTCCGACATGATCGAGAACCGACAGATGAATAGCCGTGCTGTGACAGAGCACGTTGAACATTTTCACTGAGAGGACGAGACTGTATCCATTGACAACGGTGATGCCCAACATACAGCTTGCCATGGAAAGGAGTAAGAAGGATTGGATGAAGACAGTAGAAAAGCAGAGAGACGGAAGGGACAAAGCATCTCCATACGCTTATCTGAAATTCTCACCAATGAATTACATAAGTATCTCTATCTTTATTTTATGTTTTATTCATCTTCTAATCATTAATCCTCCATAACCATTTGAATCCACCTGACTGAGATTTACAAGATGACCATAGCTTGCTTCATACTAACAATCTCCGTGGGATCGACCCTTACTCGCATAAGGTTTATTACTTGGACGACCCAGTGCACTTGCTGGTTAGTTGTGCGAAGTTGTGATAAAGAGTTGAGATTGCAATTGAGCGTACCATGTTGATGACGCCATTGATGATCACAATTTCGTGCACCGATCACCAACCAGACAACTCACCATGGTGGGTTATGACCTGCATCTAAAAATAACAACAGAAATATGGTGGGAGAACCGGAGGTTCTCAGTATGGTAACAGTGCCCAGTGATGTAGATATAAGACCCCGGGATGCCAAAGGCAATCCTAGACTCCATATCCATCACAAGAATTCAAGCTTTAAGCATTCTAAACCAAATAAGCATAATAGGTAAAACCTTAACAAAACTTAAAACCATAGCACCATAAAATGGTAATCTATCTTAGGGGGTTTCTAATCTAATCAAACACCACTGTCCCACAACCTTCACCAACTGATTTTTCATGCGATCCCATTGCCACTGCCTTCCAAACCTACTCAATCCCAGTAGAAAACACAAATATATACAATACAAGTAAAACACAGATAGAAGCATATATAGCAATTAATTCAAATAGCAATTATACATGTTATACAGATAGGAAAATAATATCAAGTTGGCAAAGCATACAAACAGATAGAAAATGCACATGATGAATGCCTGCCCTATTGGCTGTGATATCACATTGTCGGTTCAACTACCAACCTGACACATCTCCATGGAGATGTTGCCCTTCGGATTCTTGGTGTGGGAACCCCCGAGATATAGTGCTCGGATCACTATCCAGGGTTTTGCGCCTATACGCTCTTATGATCCGAAGGGATGCGAGTGGGATCTATTGCCACCGACCTCACATCTAAGCGTAAGCGGGACGAACCACTGCCCTTACGTCGCCGCCGCTACCTTGACAGGCGGAATCCAACCTCGGCCCCTGTCAGGTGCATAGCGTCTCATAATCTCAATGAAAAAGTAGAGCAGTGGTTTTCGAAAATATTTTTAGTACAAGATGGATCCATCACTTCCTTCAGAGTCTTCGACTCTTTTCAATCCACTGCTCATTCACATTTCAGTTTCGAACTCAACAGTTCCTTAATCTTCATCTTATCCATCAACCATTCACCACATAATATTGGACCACTTTCAGTACGTCAGAAACCTAAGCCTCCATTTTCTAAATTTTCCAAATAATAGCGGCTAAAACCCTTAAATCTTTTTCCATGTTTGAGTATCCAAAAATATGCCCAAAAATCTTTAAAAGGTGCTATAGAATCTTACAACCTCGTCGGGAGGTAAAATAGGTGAAAACAAAGCAAACCTCATTAATATATTCACAATCAATTAACATCAATATCTCATTTATCAACATAATTCACTCCCCAACTTCACAAATTATTCATCCTCATCATACCACTATCAATTATCAATATCAAACTCAAAAATCATCATTTCATCATACATCATTATACAATAGCATCCAACAACTCATCAACCATTCAAATCCAATCCTATCCTATGGATCACTAGCCTAAGTGTCCATGAATATTATATACTACATAGAGGAAACTAAAACCATACCTTGGTCGATTCCATTTATGAACCAAATAAGCTTTCAACCAAATTCCAACCATCAATGTAACTCCAACAAGTACCAACAAGCTCCAAACTCACAATAATCAAGCTATACACATATAAATCACCACAAAATCAACCTGGGGTTCCATTTAAACATAATATCACAAGGTTTTAGTGGCTCTTACCTTTTCTAACAGATTTGATAGCAAAAATCCAATGCTAAGCAAGGATTAGTGTAAACCTAAACATCCAAAATCACAAAAACTCATTTAACTCAAAACCCTAAAAACCTGAAATTTAGAGGAGAGGAACTGGGAAGATTTTGAACTTTCCTTACCAGTTTCCTACATGGATTTTGTAGAGCTCTTCACAAGAAATGCGTAGCCACTGACGGCATGCAAATCGGAGCACCGTAGCTCAAGATATTAGCTTGGAAAGATTGAAGTGAATAGTGCTCAAGGGTTTCTCTTCTTCCCCTTCTCTTCAGTTGAGTGTGTGTGTGTGTGTGTGTTTGAGTGTCTTATGAGTGTTTGGGTTCATTAATGAACCCTTATATATGTTGGACTTGGGCCTAACTTGGGCCCGGTTCAACCCGTTAGTGTTTTTAGTCCGTTTGTCCCAACTTCGGGCCAAACTTTTAACACTAACGCCCGGTTTTCCATCTCTATTATTTTTCTAAGGTTTTCGGCTGTTTTCACTGCTTCTCACGCAGCATCGAGCAGACTTGAACCGGTTTAACCGGTTCGACTTTCAGTTCGCAGTTTTTCACGGTTTTTCGCAGAAAACACATTTTCTGACTCGGAAGAACCTACTGAGTCCGAAAATCATATTTAAATCCCCAAATTCTTATCCTAACTTTCTGGAATTTAATTTGGGCTTTAAATATATATATATATATATATTCCCCACGAAGCATCCTACTTTCAGCATTACCAATCCAAGAAGTTGCCAACACACCTCGTTCTCCAATTCCCAAGTATGCTCTCCAACTCCTGCTCTTCTCCAAGCACCCTTAACCAATGAATATCTCTTTCCTCGCAACTTCTTCACTCGGGTGTCGTCGATTCTTACTGGTGTCACCTAGAATGTCAAGTCCTCTCTCAACTCGACCGACTCAGGCTCAAACACATGAGCCGCATCCGACGTGTACTTATGGAGTGGTGATACGTAAAATACGTTATGCAAGTTAGACAGAGGGGGTGGCAAAGCTACTTGATATGCTACCGGCCCGAATCGCCTTAGAATCCCGAATGGTCCTATACACCTCGGATTCAACTCTTTGGTCTTAATCGCTCTTCCAATCCCGATTGTCGGTGTAATCCTCAGAATTACTTGCTCTTAACATATCTTCAAATGTCTGAAAAGTCCATTCCGACTGTCCATCCATTTGTGGATGATATGCAGTACTGAGACATAGCTTCGTACCGAAAGCTCTTTAGAAAGCTCTCCAAAACCTTTATGTGAATCGGGGATCACGGTCCGATACTATACTCGACGGAACACCATGCAACCTTACTATCTCCTTTATATACAACCTCGCCAACGCCTCCATAGAACAGTTCACTCGGGTAGACAGGAACGAGCGCATTTGGTTAAGCGAACCACGATCACCCAAACCGCATCAAATCCCAACCTAGTCCTCGGTAACCCGGTCACAAAAATCCATCGTGATTTCTTCCCACTTTCACTGAGGAATCTCAAGAGGCTGTATCATTCCTGACGGCTTCTGATACTCTATCTTTGCCTTCTGACACGTTAAACACTTGGATACCACTGCAGCTACATCACCTTTCATCTTTGGCCACCAGAACATCTTCTTTAAGTCATACTACTTCTTCGCACTTTCAAGATGAATGGAAAACCCACTATAGTGAGCTGCCAACAACCAGTCTTGCCTCAACCTCCCGACATCCAGTATGCGAATCCTCCCCTTATATCTCCACAATCTTTCATCATCCTTAGTGAAATTGTCACGCCTCTTATCACCAACTGGTTGGAACAATTTCTGAAGCTTCTGCTCATCTTGCTGAGCCCCTTTGAATCTCTGTCTTAAATGTACATGAAATTTGCAACTGGTTTAAACAAGCTCTTCTGGCAACCTCATCAATGTCTAGCTTAAGATCCACAACTTATCCACTAGCTCCTCTTCTTTGATTCTCATCCATGCAATTTTTAAAGATCCCCGACTCAAAGCGTCTACGACAACCTTTACCTTTCTAGGGTGATCACTCATTTCAAAATTGTAGTCCTTAAGCAACTTCATCCATATTCTCTAACACATATTAAGCTCTTTCTGATCAAAGACGTACTTGAGACTTTTATGATCAGAAAAGACGCTAAACCTTACTCCATACAAGTGGTGTCTCCAGATCTTCAATGCAAACACAATTGTCGCTAATTCCAAGTCATGAGTTGAGTAATTCACCTCATGCGGTCTCAGCTGACGCAATGTGTAAGCCACCACATTCCGGCGTTGCATCAACATGCAACATAAACCCTTCAGAGAAGCATCACAGTATACTTCAAACAGTTCATGCGATTCCAACAGGATTAAAATAGGTGTTCAAGTTAACTTCTGCTTCAACGTTTGAAAACTCTCCTCACACTCCGACATCTACACGAAGACACTTCCTTTCTTGTCAACTTAGTCATCGGTAGTGTAATCTGGGAAAATCCTTCAATGAATCTCTGGTAATATCCGGCTAAACCCATGAAGCTCCTGGCTTCTATCACCGTTGTCGGTCTTTTCCATTCCATCATTGTGTCCATCTTAGAAGGATCTACCATTATTCCTCCTTTGCTTATTGCGTCACCTAAGAACTCCACTTCCTCCTTCCAGAACTCATACGTCGACAACTTAGCATATAACTTCCGCTGCGTCACTCAGATTATCGTCATTAAGAATCCAAAAATTTTTCTTAAACCAAATACCGATTTTGCAATATTTGTCAAAACCTTTAAAACAACTTCAATCTAAATGAGTCCATTGTTAAAACCTTATCAAAGGAGTCAAAAACCATTTATTTGTAAATCAAACATTTTAAAGCATGATTTTCCTAAATTCATTGAAACATTTAAATCAAAACCTTTCCATTTGAATTCCTTTTGTTAAATTAAAATTTACAAGCCAAAATCACAAGTGAACAAAATCTTAGGACTCACTTTTCCATTTTAAATCATATCATTTGATCAAAAGTTCCAATATTAGTTTCAAAACCAAATAATTCAAAACAGTTCATTCTAGAACAGATCACTATTGAGTTTTCTGATAGGAGGCAAAATAGTTTACTCGAAAGTTGCCTACTTCAAATCATGATTTTCTTAAATTAAAACTTTTCAAATTGAATTCCATTCGATAAGAGAAATTGGAAACCGTTTTCACAATTGAATAAAATTAGAGAACTCACTATTCGTTTAAACCATATCTCTTAAATCAAGAATTTCGACTAACTTTTAAAACCGAATTATTTAAGCCAAAGTTCTAAGCCAGATTAGAAATCATTCTAAACCTTAAAATCACAAAAATCATAGTTAAAAACCGCAAAGGCGTCAATCGGCACCTCCGTTGCTACTAGTGCTGAACTGCACCCATCACCCATGCAGAGAACCGTCAAGAATATTGGGTCATCTCTCAAAGGAATTATAGGGTAGTGTTCTTGTTATTGGTTATGGATTTGTATATTTTGGGATTTTGAGGCAAGAAACAAGAAAAGTAAATGACAAGGGAATTTAAATGTTAAAACGATCTTGGCAAGGAGTGGTGTTCAAGGACCTCTATCCTTATTACTAACCACAACATGATAATTGCAAGGATCAATCCCACTAAGTCGTTCTCTAACTAATAGTAAAGGAAAGTTAAGTGAGCTATATCAACCCAAGTCCATAAGTCCTAGCTTTCCACTAATTGAATTAGTGAGAACTGGAGTTAATGGCTATCAATCATCAATCACTTAGACATTAATAACTCAAGAATTCCCAAGTTACCTTCCCAAGCCAAGAACATGAAATTCTACTCTAAAATCCTTCCAAACATTTCATCAAACACTTGGAAGGCACAAAAGAAAAGCATAGTGATTCAACAACAAGAATGAATTCTGACAACAATTGAATACAAGGGATTAACAACAACAACAATCAAAGAAATCACAATTGACATGAATTACCTCAAATTGCATTAAAAAGGAAAAATAAAAGAACAAGAGTAGATCTACAACAAAGTATGAGAATTACAAGAATTAAAACACAAAACTAGATGGAGAAAGAGTAGAGGAGCAAGAATTGATAAAGAAGAAGTGAATCAAAGCATGAATTAAGCCTAGATCTATAGAGGAATTAAACCTAATCCTAATCCTAATTCTAGAGAGAAGTGAGAGCTTCTCTCTCTAAAAACTAAACTAAAACTAGATCTAAAGTGTAATATGTGAATAATGGAGTGAATGATCCTTTTTCCTTCAATCCTTGGTTCATTTTATCTTTTTCCACCAAAAACTCAGCTCCAAATGGGGTCAAAAACCCTCCAAAATCGCCAGGCACGAGTTTTACTAAAAGAGTCATGTGCGGCTTTCGGCGCGTACGCGCACAGTGCTCGTGCGGGCCCATGGAGATTTTCTCAATCCGCGCGGAAGCGTACGCTGCGCACTCACGCCCATGGCGTTTTCCAAATCTTTGGCTTTTCATGATTTCTCCTCTTTTCATGCTTTCCCCTTCACTCCTTTGATCCATTCCTAGCCTTATTCAATCTGAAATCACTAACAAACACATCAAGGCATCTAATGGAATCAAAGAGAGATTTAAAATCATTAAGTTAAAGGTCTAAAAAGCATATTTTCACATCTAAGCACAAGTTAAAAGACAATCACAAAATCATGCTATTTTATTGAATAAATGTGAGGAAAGGTTATCAAAATGCTCTAAATTTAACACAAGTTAAACCCTAAAAATGGGGTTTATCAACCTCCCCACACTTAAACCTTAGCATGTCCTCATGCTAAACCAAGAATGAAGTAAAAGGGTATGGCATTTATTCAATGGAACTAAACTAAATGCAAACTACATAAATGCAACTGTCTATATGAATGCAAATGCTTGGTCAAAACAAATCAACTTCCAAGGGAGCATATGCTAGTACCAGGGCTTAAAGCAATAAGAATCAAATCCAACCCACAATTGTATTGAACTATAAAGAAGGTTCACAAACTTGCAAGAATGTAGATGATAGTAGTGAATACATGTAATTGAGCAATCGAACCCTCACCGGATGTGTATCACTCTTGTCGCTCGGTGTTTAAGGGTTGATCCACTTAATTCTCCCCTAATCATGCTTTCCAAAATTTGTTCCTCATCTAACAATCAACAATCATTCAATGCATGCATACAAATATCATGAGGTCTTTTCCAAGGCTGTAATGGGGTTAGGGTCAAGGTAGGATCACATATGGTTAAGTGGACTAAAATTTGAATCTTTGATGAGATTAAACATTCCCACCTAACCTATGCAATGATCTATACAAATTCAAAGCTAACCTAACTACCCGTCTTTCACTTTTCACATACTCGTGCACTTTCATTCCATTTCACAACACTTATGCATTGACCTTTTATTGAGCTACACTTTGGGGCATTTTGTCCCCTTCTTATTTTTTTCTTTTTTTCTTTTTCTATTCTATTTTTTTCTTTTCTTTCCTTTTCCATTTTTTTCTTTTATTTTTCTCATATTTCTTTCTTTCAAGCAATATACAAGAACATCAATGCATAAGGTTTGACATTTGATTAATACATGAGTATGTACCCAATTCCCAAATATAGAAATACAAAACACTCTTTTGTCCCAACCAATGTTCCCAAATCTCCCCAAACTTGAATAATAAACACTCTCACTAGCCTAAGCTAATCAAAGATCCAAATGAAGGACTTTTATTATTTTTCACTTTAGGCTTGTAATGTACTAAAACAAAAAATAATTGGGTTGAGCGTAGGCTCAAAGTTGGTTAACAATGGAGAGTAAAAGGTATATTTGGGTAAGTGAGATAATGAAATAATAGCCTCAATCATATAAATGCATGAATACAAGGAATAAATGGACATATAGAATTAGACAAATCAAGGATTACAATCATAGGAAGAGAAAAATAACACACAAGAAGGGAAATAAGTGGTTATAAGATGTAACCACATCCATAGGCTCAAATCTCACTTGCTTGTGTTCTTAGCTCAAAACATGATCCACAAGATATAGAATTCAAGTAAGTTCAACAAAAATTTTCCAATCAATTGGGGTGGTTGCCCTATAGAAAAATTCCTTGGAAAATTTCATCATTTTTGACTAAGCTTATTAATGCAATGTTGTGATCGAGAAATTCTATAAATTCTCTAGTTTATCCCTTTTTTTCAATCAAAATTAATTTCTTGTGCAAAAAGGGTTAACTAGGTCTCAACAATCCAAAATATTTTTCTAATCACAACCACAAGCTAAAACAACTATATAAAGCAAAAGTGTAAAATAAAAAAAACAAACAAAAGTATCCACAATCCACAATACTAATATATACAATGATCCAAAAGGTGCAAAATATACTAATATACACAATCCATTCGATGCCGTGATTAGTATGTTGAGTAGTTTCAGATTTTCTAAGGCGGAATGACTTAGAGGATGGAAAAGAAAACATACAAAAATGGAAGGAGAAAGCAAAACGGAGCTTTAAGGAAACTGGTGTTCACGCGATCGCATGGACGACGCGATCGCGTGCCAGAAGCGAAGATTCAGCGACGCGGCCGCATGACTGACGCGACCGCGCGCCTTAAGCAGAACGCACATGACGCGGTCGCATGACTAACGCGACCGTGTGGCAAGGAAAAGCTCCGAATGACGCGACCGCGTGACCCACGCGGACGCGTGACAAACCGCAACTTGACGGTTTGTTCTGTATCGAATTTAGAGTATTTTGATAACCTTTTGTCACATTTAGCCTATGAATTAGCATGGTTTTGTTATCTCTCCCATATTCGTGCTTAAGCGTAAAAACATGCTTTTTAAGCCTTATTTTGATGAATTCCAATTTCTCTTTGATTCCATAAGATGCCTTGATGTGTTTGCTAGTAATCTCAGGTTGAAATAGGCTAGACATGGATCAAAGGAAGCAAGGAAGGAAGCATACAAGTGGAGAGAAGCATTAAAAGCCAAAAGAATCGATCCAGGCCATACACGCGCACGCGCACAAGGCGCTCGCGCGCACATTGCGAAACAGGCCAAGGACGCGCACGCGTACCGTGCGCGCACGCGCCGATGATGGCACATGGCTTCATTTATGTAACACGTGCCTGGCGATTTTGGAAGGTTTTCAGCAACCAATTTTGGCGCCAAAATGCATATAAGAGCCAAGGATTGAAGGGGATTGACACACTAACACATATACATACACACACACTAGGATAGATTCTATTCTTGTTGTCAATTTACTATGCTTTTCTTTTATGCCTTCCATGTGTTTGATGAAATGCTTGGTTGGGTTTTAGAGTAGATTTTGTTCCTCTTGGCCTAGGTAGAGTAGTTAGTGACTCTTGAGTTATTTAATTTCTTTGTTGATTGATAATTAGAAGTTGCTAATTGATTTGAATATCTCTAAAGCTAGTCTTTCCTTTAGGATTTGATTAGGACTTGAGGAATCAAATTGATTCATCCACTTGACTTTCCTCCATGGTTAGAGGTTAACTAAGTGGGAGCG
>NC_029781.3:77929953-77936826 GCF_000817695.3 Arachis duranensis | reverse complement strand
TTTAGGGGTTTGTTTTAGTGACAAACAACTTTTTGTACGAAAGGATTATTGTTTGGTTTAGAAACTATACTTTACAATGAGAATTTAATTGAGAAATTCTAAACCGTCAAAAAATCCAATCGTCAAAATGGCGCCGTTGCCGGGGAGTGCAATGGTGTTGTGTTATTGGTTGTTGTATATATGTGAATAGTGTAAATATCTTGCTTTTGCTTCATTTGCTAGTGTAGAATTTTATTTTCCCTTTCTACCATGAATTCTCACTTTGGCTATGAGTTTGGTTCCACTTATGTTGTAGGTATGAGAGCTTCAATGAGGAGGTGTATCAAGGATGGAACAATCAAAGGTGGGAGGAGCCATATGCATATGATCAATCCTCATGGCAACAACCTCCACCAATGCACTATGAAGAAGAGCCATCCTATGATGCATACCAACCCAATGGCTATGGTGAACCACCTTGTGATTTTCAAGAACCACCACCATATGCCTATGAACCACATCCTCAACATGAGCCGCAACCATTCTCACAAGCCCCTCTATACCAAGCACCTTCATATGATCCATATCCATCATATGACCGATCATCCACACCATACTTTTATGACCGTTATGAGCACGAACCTTTAAAACCACCACAAACATATCAAGATCACCACAAAGAACCACCTCAATACACACCATCTCCACAACCTTACCAAGAAGAACCACCTTCCTATTATGAACCCTCTCTCCAAAATGACGACCCTTCTTACCCACCACAAGCGCCAATAAACGATTCTCTCACTTTGTTACTTCAAGGACAAGAAGCCATGAAGCAGGATACACTTGAGTTTGTGACCAACTTGACCAAGGTAGTGTCCACCTTAGCCTACCGATGTTTGAAAGCTCAAGGTACTTCCATGATCCCATGTGAAAAGTCAAAAGAAGAATAAAGCATGAAGGAGAAATTGGAAGATTCGGTGGGGGATGGAGGATACCATTTTGTGTTGGAACAATTGGAGGAGCCAATGATCATTGAAGAAAAGGAAGAAGTGGTTGAAAATTTAGGGGATGTTGAGAGTCCATGGGAATGCAGCATCATGGAGCACTTTTCCAAGACGCTTGAAATTGATGTTGAGGAGGGTGCGCAACCTTCAAGGCATACCATCATTGAAAACTTGGAAGAAGCTTGTCAAGACATGGATTTAATCGTGGATGAATTTTTATCTACAATCGAATCCTCTTCCAATGGACATGAAGTTGAAGCTATAGAAGAGTGTGTACAACCTCCCACGGGAAATGAAAATGACATGGTGTACATTGAAATTGAAGAATATGAAGAGGTTGATCGAGAGATGAATTCATTCATCGATAAATTCTTATCCAAAGTTGAATCACCTCCCATTAAACAAAATGTCAACACCAAGCCATGTGAAAAAAGAGAAAAGGTTGAACTCGAAGAAGCTTGTGAAGAGGTGGAAACAACCAAAGATGAGCACAAAGAGGTAGATCTTGCATTGTCTAAGTGTGGGGAAGCCTTCCTTCCCAAGTCACCATCTGACACAACATTTAAGTGGGTAAAATCTCTATCTCTAAGCTTTAATTTCTCACTTGAATATGGTTTGATTGAAAATGATGGTCAACTTAGAACTCTTTGTGGAATTAAAAGTAAGAATGAGTTGTGTAGTGGTTGGAGAGTAGGTGTTAAGCTCATTAAGGTCAAGGCCTCAAGGTATAGGGGTGATGTTGGGACAAGGATCGCCTTGTATGGATCTAGAAGGAAGTGTTGGTGGAGTAAAGAGAATTCCGTGTATCCACCACATTTATGTCAGCCACCCATCCGACAAAATCATGGAACTCAACTAACGGATGGATGCGAAAATAAGATGTGGGATCCCGGTTCGATACGTGAAGACCAAATATGGGGACTCACATTTTGGGTAGAAATCTGCCCAAGCTTAATAAAAATGGTTGGAAATTCTGTCAACCAATTGAGGAGCATGGATCCTTGGAGATTCAAGGATGAATACAAACATAAGCCACCATGACAAAGAGCTTCTCAAATGTCCAACTTAAAGACTTAAACTAAAAGTGCTAGGTGGGAGACACCCCACCATGGTAAACTCTTTCCAATCTTTTACATTCCCTTAATAAGTGATTTGAGTTACCATTGTAGGTAGATGTTTCATACAAATTTGTTTGTACAATTTAATTGTTAGCTTAGTCATATACATGTTGTGTTTAGTAGTAGATGAATAATATCAAAATTGCATTTTTTTGTGAATTGTATGATGGTTGAGTGAATAAGAGTTGTGAACACCAAGGGGAGCACCCAGCAATTTGTTTCTGATAAAAAAAAAAAGGGTGGACGCGAGCGCACACTGCACGCGCAAGCGTCCTTGTGAGCATGCACCACGAGCCAAACACCAGAGAGTTGGGCCATCCTTGGGCACACATTATGCCTTGATCCCAACTCGATCCACGCGGACGCGCACAACGTGCGTGCGCGCCGTTTTTAAGAACATAGACATTCAAGCGGACGCGCACATGCCGCGTCCACGCCGATTCGCTGCCGCAAGATTTCGAGCCAAACTCCAGAGAGTTGAGCCAGCTCTGGGCTAGCTTTAGGCCCCAGGCCCAACTCGGTCTGCGCGAGCGTGCACATCGCGCCAACGCGCCATCCCATACCTTAGCAATGTACGCGCGCGCGCACTTGCCGCGCTCGCGTCCATGCGTGCTGCCACCAATCTAGGCCAAGGACCCGAGAGTTAGGCATGCCGCAAGCCCACTCTAAGCCTCAGGCCCGATCTGATGCACGCGTGCGCGCACAGAACGCGCACGCGCCCATACCTCTTCTCCCATGCACGCCAGAGCGCATTGCACGCTCACGCGTGGCCCTCCTAATTTTCTCACTGCGCACGGACGCGTACATGCCGCGTGCGCGCCGATCTGATTGCGCGACTTCCAGGCATTCTCCAGAGAGTTAGGCCTGGGTTGGGCCAACTCTATGCCTCTAGCCCAACCTCATGCACGCGGGCGCACATTGTACGCGCACGCGTCCCTTTCTCATGTGCCCACCCACGTTCGAGCGTACTGTACGCGCACGCGTAGGTCCCACGTTTTCTCAATGGACGCGGACGCGCGAGGTGCGCGCTCGCGTCGATTTAAAATTAGGGATAACCCTAATGCGCGACGCATACTGCGCAGTCGTGCACACCACCAAACCTCCATCTTCTTCTTCCTCCTCTCTCGCCCCCAACCGCCGTCATAGTAGCAGCGCCGACCATCTCTCTCCCTCTGTCTCCCCGCTCACCACCGTCCCAACGCCGGTAGCGCTCTCCGCCACTACCCCGTCGCCACTGCCGGTAACCCACTCTCGCTCTGCCCACACTCGCTCTGCTCTCTCATTCCCCTCTTCCACCATCACCAACCCACCCTTGCTCAGTTTCTTGTTTTCTGGCCGAACCACCGCGCCGGCAATCTCCACCGCCACCGACCACGGCGGCGCAGTTCTTGGCCTCATTCCTCTCTCATTTCTCTTCCACTATTCGTCCCTCTGCTCCCAGGTTCTTGCTCCGTTTCTGTATTTTTTTCTGTTTTCTTTTATTGCTCATGTATATTAGTTAGTACATTGCATGTTGGTTAGGTTGAATTCAAATTTTGTATGCTAGGTTAGATAGAAATAATTGCGGTTAGGTAGCTAGGGCTGGATAGAGGATTCTAGGCCTGATAAGTGCTCCGTTTGTGCTTAAATTGTTGTGTGCTTATTTGGATGTTGTTTGTTGATTTTGGATTGATTTTGTGCATCTCATGTTGCCTGAATGATATACCACTGTTGAGATTTTTGATGCTTTGCCTATTTGATGTTGTTTTCTATGCTTCTTGTGCTGATTTGCCATCCGGGAACGTCCTGTTTTAAGCCGGAATGCTGCCCGATTTGCAAGGAAATTGGTTTCATTTTGATCTTTATTTCAAACTTGGGCAACTTTCTTTTTCTTTTGATTTCCCGGATTTGCACAATATTTGTGAACATGAGCGACAACTTTTCTTTTCATTATGCATAAATATCATCATATCACTAATCTACTTTTCTAACCTCATTAATTTCTTTAACCATCTAACTTTCGCTTACTCTTTAACAATTCTTTCAAAATTATGATGATATTCTTGCATATTGAATATGAGTTGTTACTTTTAATGAAACTTGCCTTCTTGGTTTATTTGTTCACTTTTGCATATTCATTGCAACATCATGGTTGTTTCTTTTTGTCATTTGTCTCCTGAACATGCTTTATTTGTTAAATGCTAAATGTTTTCTATATTCTATCATATTTTTCAGGATGTCTGACAAAGGCAAAGCCATAGCCACTACCTCCAAAAAGAGAAAACACTCTACCCCTTCTCTTCCTTCCACATATAAGAATTATGCCAAGAACCCACTGAATGATGTGGACAAAGAAAATCAGCAGTTACCTTCCACCAATCCGAACAAATTCCCTAATCTCTACTGTGAGCTCCGGTTTTCTAAATATCGGACTACAAAGCTCAACATTGAGAAGAAGCTACTTCTCCCGATGGATGTGAGACGTTCTATTTCCGGTCGGATCATTGATTTGGGTATTGACTTTGTTGACTGGGATTTGGGGGATATCAATGTTTCTTGGGTGAAGGAATTCTAGTGCAACTTCTTCCGTCCGACATTAGATTCGGTTCAGGTGAGGGGTAGGGAGATTATGATCACTGAGACTGCCATTGAGGAGGCGCTACAGTGCAGGCATGTCTCGGATGAGTTGTGTGCCCATCAGCAGGCTGAGTTAGCCATACACAGCATGACCTTTGATTATGAGGCACTCAGGACTGTTATTGGGTTACCAGAGGCTACTTGGGTTATGGATGCCAACAATACCAAGCCGAAAGGGATGTTATTTACTCATCTGACTAGAGAGGCCAGGACTTGGCAGATGATCTTTGCTTGCTATGTCCTTCCCACCACCCACTTCTCTGAGATTCCTATGGAGATGCTTCTACTTATTGGGTGTGTCATGGAGGGGAAGGAGGTCTTTTTCCCTAGGCTCATCCGGCAGTGTATGTGGCGGGCGCATATTCGTGGCCTACTCCCATTTCCTACATTGGTCACGAGTATGGCGGCCCTAGCCGAGGTTCCTTGGTTGGATGATGATGTGCGACCCCCACCCCCTGATGCTGATGACAGGGAGGTTACTATCCCCTGGGGTGGTTGGGTGCACGAGAGGCCACTTGCTAGACGCCGTTCTCGGGCCAGAGCTGTTGTGGGGACACCTTCACCTTCGGCCCCTACAGCTGCCCCATCATCCTCTACAGCCGCAGCTCCTTCATCATCCACTGATCCACCAGCAGCACCTGAGCCTACATATCTCCTAGTCCAGCGTCTTTTCCGGTTCTTAGAGCGTGAGAAGCGCCATATCCGACGCCGCCTGGATCGGATAGACCAGATGTTTGTGGCCCAGGGCCTTGAGCTACCCCCTCTTCCCGATTCTCCGGCCTCCGATGAGCAGGATCATCAGGAGGAGGCTGCGGAGCCACCGGTCCAGCAGGATGCCCCAGACACTACAGAGCCACCAGAGACTCAGGAGGAGCCGGTCCCACAGTCAGAGCCTGAGCCTATCGTTGTACCTCCCACTGATCCTCCGGTTTAGCATCGAGGACGATGCTTGGTTTTAAGTGTGGGGAGGGCACCGGTAGCACTATTTGGGAACCGGTGAACTTTTCAGCCTAGTTATCTCATTTCGCACATTTTGTATATATTTGGATGCACTTCTAGTTTGCTTTGGATACTTTTATTGCTTATCTTGGATTTTAGATATTTTGATGCTTTTGGATATTTTTAGATATTTTGGATGTTAGATTTCGTACTTTTAGTTGGATTCCTCTTTATACATTTTTGTTTATTTCTACTTTTAGTTGTGGTTGTGATTAGAAATCATATTTTGGATTGCAAATATCTAGTCACCCTTTTTGCATAAGAAATTGGTTTAAAGTGAAAAAAAAAAAGAAAGGAAAAGGGTGAACTAAGAAAATTTTTGAATTTTTCAATCACAACAATGCTTAGTCAAACATTGAAATTTTCCAAGAAGTTTAAATATAGGGCATTAACCCGATTGATTGAAAGGAAAATTTTTGGTAAAACTTGCTTGAATTTCATACTTTGTGGAGCATGTATTGAACTAAGAACACAAGCTTGTGAGACTTGAGCCTATTGATGTGGTTACACTTTATAACCACTTATTTTCCATTCTTGTGTGAAATTGTTCTCTTTTTATGATTGTAATCCTTGATTTGCTTGATTCTATATGTCCATTTATTTCTTGTATTTATGCATTTATATGATTGAGGCCATTACTTCATTAGCCACTTACCCAAATAGCCAACCTTTCATTCTCCATTGTTAGCCAATTTTGAGCCTATGCTTAACCAACTTGTCCTCAAAATTAGCTCATTACAAGCCTAAGGCGGAAAAACCAATAAAAGTCCTTGTTTGGATCTTTCAAGGCGAAAAACCAATAAAAGTCCTTGTTTGGATCTTTGATTAGTTTAGGCTAGTGAGAATGTTCATTATTCAAAGTTGGTGAGGCTTGGGAACATTGGAGGGGATAAAAGGGGTAGTACACTTTCATGTTTAGGAATTGGGTACATACTCATGTATTAATCAAATGAATAGACCTTATGCATTGATATTCTTGTATATAGTTTGACAAAAGAAAAAGAAATGAAAAAAAAACAAAAGAGAATAGAAAAAGAAAGACAAAAGAAAGAAAATAATAAAAAGGGGACAAAATGCCCCAAAGTGAAGTCAATAAAAAGGGATCAATGCATAGGTGTTATGAATCAAATAGGAAATGCATGAATATGTAAGAG
>NC_029781.3:77928934-77929823 GCF_000817695.3 Arachis duranensis | reverse complement strand
CCACTTAACCATAAATGATCCTACCTTGACCCTAACCCCATTACAACCTAAATGAAAGACCTCATGATGAATGTATGCATGCATTGAACAAATGTTGATTGTTAGAAGAAAATCAAATTTCGGAAAGCTTGATTAGAAGAGAATCGAGTGAATTGACCCTTAAACACTTGGGTGAATAGAGCGGATACACAATCCGATGAGGGTTCAAAAGTTCAATCACATGTGTTCACCCATATTATCTATATTCTTGCAAGTTTAAATTCTTATTGATAATTCAATACAATTGTGGTTGGAATTAATTCCTATTGCCTAGCCCTTGTGCTTACACATGCTCTCTTGGCAATTTGACATGTTTGAATTTAGCATTTGCATTCATCTTAGGGTAGTCGCATTTAGATAGGATTCATATAGTTTAGTTGCATTCAATAAATGTCATAACCTTTGGTTCCTTCTTATTTTAGCATGAGGACATTCTAAGGTTTAAGTGTGGGGAGGTTGACAAACCCCAATTTGACGGTTTGTTCTGTATCGAATTTAGAGTATTTTGATAACCTTTTGTCACATTTAGCCTATGAATTAGCATGGTTTTGTTATCTCTCCCATATTCGTGCTTAAGTGCAAAAACATGCTTTTTAAGCCTTATCTTGATGAATTCCAATTTCTCTTTGATTCCATAAGATGCCTTGATGTGTTTACTAGTAATCTCAGGATGAAATAGGCTAGACATGGATCAAAGGAAGCAAGGAAGGAAGCATACAAGTGGAGAGAAGCATTAAAAGCCAAAAGAATCGATCCAGGCCATACACGCGCACGCGCATAAGGCGCTCGCGCGCACATTGCGAAACAGGCCAAGGACGCGCACGCGTACCGTGCGCGCACGCGCCGATGA
>NC_029781.3:77928590-77928881 GCF_000817695.3 Arachis duranensis | reverse complement strand
AGATTCTATTCTTGTTGTCAATTTACTATGCTTTTCTTTTATGCCTTCCATGTGTTTGATGAAATGCTTGGTTGGGTTTTAGAGTAGATTTTGTTCCTCTTGGCCTAGGTAGAGTAGTTAGTGACTCTTGAGTTATCTAATTCCTTTGTTGATTGATAATTAGAAGTTGCTAATTGATTTGAATATCTCTAAAGCTAGTCTTTCCTTTAGGATTTGATTAGGACTTGAGGAATCAAATTGATTCATCCACTTGACTTTCCTCCATGGTTAGAGGTTAACTAAGTGAGAGCA
>NC_029781.3:77924646-77928329 GCF_000817695.3 Arachis duranensis | reverse complement strand
GTTTGTTTTAGTGACAAACAACTTTTTGTACGAAAGGATTATTGTTTGGTTTAGAAACTATACTTTACAATGAGAATTTAAACACGCCCCAAAAAATTACAGAACACGCCCCAGCGAGTTCTAAACCCCTTTTTGGCCCAAATCTAAGTCCAGAAAGCATAGACCAGAGGTTATAAAGTGGGGGAATGCATCCATTCATAAGAAGGCACTCATAATTCACTTTTTATGTTTTAGATGTAGTTTTAGAGAGAGAGGTTCTCTCCTCTCTCTTAGGATTTAGGTAGAATTTTTAGAAATTAGGATTTAGAAGTTCTCTTAGTTTTAGGAGTGACTCTCGATCCCAGGTTCAATATTCCTTTTACTATTTAATTTCTCTTCTATTTTCATTTACTCTGAAGCTTTTATTTATGTTTGATTATTGTTGCCTAATTAGCTTATGAATATTTTCCATGTTAGATTTTACTACTTTGAATGAATTTGAGGTATTCCAGATATTGATGATTTTAATTTAGCTTTTTACACCTGTTGGTCTTGGTTAAGAAATCAGTAACTCAGGAGTTATCTTAGTTCAACTTTTTCCCCTTTTGGCTTTGGTTAAATAATTGGTGACTCTTGAGTTATCAAACTCATTGTTAATTGAAAATTGGAATTCATCCACTTAACTTACCTTCATAGTTAGAGGTTAACAAAGTGGGAAAAAAAATTCAATTCTCATTACAATTGATAAGGATAACTGGGATAGGACCTCCAGTTCACATACCTTGCCAAGAGTTTATTTTACAGATATTTATTTATTTTTATTGCTTTAAAAATATACTCGTACCTTTTACCTTAATCCAAAACCCCAAACACACTTTTTCATAACCAATAATAAGAACATACATCCCTGCAATTCCTTGAGAAGACGACCCGAGGTTTAAATACTCGGTTATCAATTTTAAAGGGGTTTGTTACTTGTGACAACCAAAACGTTTGTACGAAGGGATTTTTGTCGGTTTAGAGACTATATCTACAACGCGACTGTTTTTATGAAATTCTTTACTAGCAAAAATTCTAACGTCGAAATGGCGCCGTTGCCGGGGAATTGCAAACTTGTGCCTTATTATTGGTTATTGTAAATATTTTTCTAAAAAAAATATATTTTTCTTTTACTTGTTTATTTGTTTCTCCTTTTTCCCCCTTATTTCTGATAACTACTATGAATTCTCACCCCTCCCGCTTTGAGTTTGGTTCTAACTTTGTTGAAGGAAATAGAAACCACATCAGGAATATGCATCAAGGTCAGACCAATCAAGGATGGATGGAGTCAAGAGGATCTAATCAACCCTTTAGGCAACAACACCATCCTAGATATCATGGACAAAGACCAGGCTACAATGCATCCCAAGCTGATAGATATGGTGGACCACCTTGTAGCTACCAACAAGCCCCACCCTATGCTCAGAGATCATCCTTTCAACACAAGCTCGACCCACCACACTCACAAGCCCCTTTCCGCCATTCACCTCCATATGACCCTAACCCTCATTCACCATACCAACCACCTTATGAACCAAATGAACCCTCCTATCTACTCCGAACCTCCATGGAGAAAGCACTTGTCGATCTAAACTCTACTATACAAGCTCTCGCCGCCCAAATCGGATTACCAAATCCCTTCAACAATCAACCCTCAAGCTCTGGTACACTTCCTTTTCAACCACAGAATAATCTCTCCATCCCATCACCATCATCCATGGAAGAGCACCCACATCCATTAATCCAAGAGCAAGATGATCCCAATTATGCTATTGATATGGAACAGGAAAAAAGGAATCATCTTCGCGAATCCATACTTCATAAAGAGCTAGAGGAGGCCCTACGGGTAAGGGTAGGAGAGACCCTTGAAGATGAAAGAATAGTTGAAAGGAGTTGTCATAAAAAGAAAAACATCGAGGATGAGTACGATTTTATACTTAAACAACTGGACAAAGCAGCAATTATTAAAAAGGAAGAAGTGGTTGCAGACTTAAGAGATGTTGTACCTCCATTGGAAAGTCCAGCCACAGAGCCTCCGTCCACGGAGTTTGATGTTGATGTTGAGAAGAGCGTACAACCTCCGAGGCAGCTCATGGTTGAAGATTTTGTAGAGGTTGATCAAGAGGTAGAAGATGTCAAAGAAGAGCACAAGGGAGTGGAGCTTGAAATTACCTTGCCAAAGTTGTTGGAAACCCCTCCCCCTAAGTTTCCATCATCCTTTACAACATTCAAGTGGGTAAAATTCATATCCCATAGCTTTCTAACTCCACTTGAATATGGGCTACTGGAGACGGATGGTCAACTTAGAGCTCTTTGTGGCATTAAGAGTAAGAGGAAGATGGCCAGTGATAAGAATTGTCAAGCAAGGTTCAACATGGTTGTGTGCTCAAGGTTTAAATGTAAAGGTTAGTGTAAAGCTCAATTGAATGGGTCTAGGAAGTTGTTTGGCCGCTTACGTGAGAATTCAGACTGCTTGCCACCCGGAGGGAACAATATTGCTCAACCAAAAGACGGGTGCAAAGGCAAGGTCTGGGACCCCGGAATCCATTCTATCAATCACCACTCTTGGGGCCTGGTCACTTGCTTTAACTTACTTGAAGGCTTTCTGTGCCTAGTTTGGGACCCCGGAGGACACTGGAATCACAAACATTGGTGGAGATTCCTAGATCAGTACAAGCATAAACTACCATAACAGGAAGCTCACCAAATGTCCAACTTAAGGACTTTAACTAAAAGTGCTAGGTGGGAGACAACCCACCATGGTATGATCGTCCTTTTTCATTTTTATTTAGTTTTATTTGTTTTTGAATTTTATTTTATTTTGTTATATTGAACCTGGAGTTTTGCATCACATTCATATTAACACTACATTCTGCATTTTTCAGATTATAAAAAAAATGAGCACGCGACGCGACCGAATCAGCGACGCGTCCGTGTCGCAAGAAGATGGGAGACAATATTAATATGAACAGAGAGTTTCGCAGGAGCAGGGCTGGAGGCGCGCTTTTAGCACAAATTGACTCCACGCGAACGCGTCACCCACGCGTTCGCGTCAATTGGAAAAATAGTCTCCCACGCGACCGCATCACCCACGCGGCCGCGTGACCTGAAATCGGCGTAAAAAGGGTGTATGGCCGAAAGTTGAGCTAAAATTGGGCTGGGCCCGTGCTAGCAGCACAAGCCCTGCCACGCGAACATGTCACCCACACGTCCGCGTCATATTGGAAATAAGGCCACCCACGCGATCGCGTCGACCACGCGACCGCGTCACCCTGGATTTTGGCAATACCAAGTTTCGAACAGAGAGTTGTGCGACCGCGAGGCTGCACTCGCGCCACTAGCACAAATCGAGTCACGCGATCGCGTGCCCCACGCGTCCGCGTCACCCAACCTTATCGCGCACCACGCGACCGCGTCACCCACGCAACCGCGTCGCCAACGTCGCACAACCTATCCAGATTAGTGCCAATTTTCTTATCCTCTCTTTTCTAATCCTAATTTCTTCCTTCTCTCTCCTTTCTCACTTTCTTTTTCTTCTTCTCCTCCTTTTTCCCTCTCATTTTATTTTATTTTATTTGCATCCTTTCATTCATTGCATATTTTTTATTTTTCTAAATTTATTCTTTTACCATTGGTGTTCAAATGTTTTTATTCAACTGTTATTT
>NC_029781.3:77922919-77924637 GCF_000817695.3 Arachis duranensis | reverse complement strand
AGGTAATATTATTTAAATCAATGCCAATCTTTTATACCTGTATTACTTTTGTATTGATTTTTAATTTATATTATCTTTCCTTCCCCACTCTCTCCCCCATTGTTGCATATTCTGCACCACTGGTATGCCATGGCTTCTATTCTTACATATTGTAGCTACCATGTGAATGAGACCTTTTTCATCTGGCATTAACCCAACCATACTCTATCTTTTAATTTCTATCTTTATTTTTGGGTTACTTTTCTTCCCTTTTTTCTTTCAGGATGGCCACCAGGAAGAGAACCGGAAGACGATCACATGGGAGAGACAAACAAGCCTATTTTACCCCTTTGTTCTTTATTTTAGCACATCATTAACTCTAAGCGAAAAACAATAATGTCCTTAATTTGAATCCTTGGTTAGCTTAGACTAGTGAGAATGCTTATGAATTAAGTGTGGGGAAGAGTGGGTTTGGAAACATCTGGTTTGAGAATTGAGTATGTTAGAATTTTCAGAAAATGTGAAAGAAATGTTTAGGACATGTTCATGCATTCAATAAATTAATCATATGCATTGAGAAAAACAAAAAAAAATATAATATATAAATAATTATGAAAAAAAAAAGAAAGAGCAAAATAAGTGATAAGGGGACAAAATGTCCCAAAGTAAGTGGTGAAAGCAATGCATATGAGTTGTACTTGAAATTAGAATGCATGAATATGTGGAAAACATAGTTAATGGGAAGTCAGATTTTATATTATGATTACATGGATTGTCCTAAGTTAGGTGGAATAGTTTCAGTTAATTAAGGATTCAAATTTTAGTCCACTTAGCCAAATACAATCCTACCTTGACCCTAGCCCCATTACAACCTGATGAGCGGATAATTTATACGCTTTTTGGCATTATTTTTAGTATGTTTTTAGTATGTTCTAGTTAGTTTTTAGTATATTTTTATTATTTTTTAGTTAAAATTCACTTTTCTGGACTTTACTATGAATTTGTGTGTTTTTCTGCGATTTCAGGTATTTTCTGGCTGAAATTGAGGGACTTGAGCAAAAATCTAATTCAGAGACTAAAAAGGACTGCAGATGCTGTTGGATTCTGACCTCCCTGCACTCGAAATGGATTTTCTGGAGCTACAGAAGCCCAATTGGCGCGCTCTCAACGGCGTTGGAAAGTAGACATTCTGGGCTTTCCAGCAATATATGATAGTTCATACTTTGGTCAAGATTTGATGGCCCAAACCGGCGTTCAAAGTCACCATTAGAATTCCCAGCGTTAAACGCCGGAACTGGCACAAGGATGGGAGTTAAACGCCCAAACTGGCATGAAAGCTGGTGTTTAACTCCAAGAAGAGTCTCTACACGAAAATGCTTCAATGCTCAGTCCAAGCACACACCAAGTGGGCCCGGAAGTGGATTTTTATGTCATTTACTCATCTTTGTAAACCTTAGGCTACTAGTTCTTTATAAATAAGACCTTTTGCTATTGTATTTTCATTTTTGGATCATTTTTAGATCTTTTGATCACGTTTGGAGGCTGGCCTCTCGGCCATGCCTAGACCTTGTTCTTATGTATTTTCAACGGTGGAGTTTCTATACACCATAGATTAAGGTGTGGAGCTCTGCTGTAGCTCGAGTATTAATGCAATTACTATTGTTCTTCTATTCAATTCGGCTTATTCTTGTTCCAAGATATCACTTGTTCTTCAACTTGATGAATGTGATGATCCATGA
>NC_029781.3:77891743-77922745 GCF_000817695.3 Arachis duranensis | reverse complement strand
GACCCAGTACACTTGCTGGTTAGTTGTGCGAAGTTGTGTTTATGCCATGGTATTGAACACCAAGTCTTTGGATTCATTACCAGGGATTATTTGAGTTGTAGTGATCACAATTTCGCCCACCATAACCCTTAAAAGACCTCTTGATTTGTGTATTGGTGCATTAAATTTTTGTTGATTGTTAGATGAAGAGCAAGCTATAGACAGCAAGATTAGTAGAGAATTGAGATAATTGACCCTAGACACTTGAAAGTTAGAATAATATACACTACCAAGGGTTCAGTGCTCAATTCTATGTTCCCTGCTTTCATGAGCTATCTTCTTCTTGCAAGTTATTTGTATTCTATTTTGTGATTTGAATTAGTGAAATCCAGTTCATATTTTTCTTGAAGAACTTATTTATTTTTAACCAAGTAGGTAAAAACAATTTGCATTTAGTTGCATTTAATTTAGGTTGCATTGCATTCCATCACTTTAACCTTAATTATTTACCTTGGATTTAGCATGAGGACATGCTAGTGTTTAAGTGTGGGGAGGTTGATAAACCTATATTTCGTGAGTTCTTTTGTGCTTAATTTGAGTGATTTATATAATCCTTCACCTACTTATTCACATTAATTGCATGGTTTTACTTTCCCTTCCTTATTATGTCGTATTGTGAAAAACTTGTTTCCTAAGCTTTAAAAATTAATTATTTTAATTACCTTTATTTCCATTTGATGCCGTGATTAGTATGTTGAGTAGTTTCAGATTTTCTAAGGCAGAATGACTTAGAGGATGGAAAAGGAAACATACAAAAATGGAAGGAGAAGCAAAACGGAGCTTTAAGGAAACTGGTGTTCACGCGATCGCATGGACAACGCGATCGCGTGCCAGAAGCGAAGATTCAGCGACGCGGCCGCATGACTGACGCGACCGCGCACCTTAAGCAGAACGCACATGACGCGGTCGCATGACTGACACGACCGCGTGGCAAGGAAAAGCTCTGAATGACGCGACCGTGTGACAGAGGCCACGCACCAAAAAATTACAGAACACGCCCCAGCAAGTTCTAAACCCCTTTTTGGCCCAAATCCAAGTCTTTATTTTTCCAATTAAATTTATGAACTCTTCCATGTTACAGATTACTCTTTTAAATTAATGCTATTTGAGATATTTCAGTTTGATGATTGCTTTTTTTATTGATATAAATAATTTGGATTTTCCTGTTGCCCAATTGGCTTATGAATATTTTTCATGTTAGATTTTACTGCTTTGAATGAATTGAAGGTATTTCAGATATTTATAATTTTAATTTAGCTTTTTACATTCTTGGCTGTGGTCGATTAATTGGTGACTCTTGAGTTATCAAACTCATTATTAATTGAAAATTGGAATTCATCCACTTAACTTACCTTCATAGTTAGAGGTTAACAAAGTGGGAAAAAATCCAATTCTCATTACAATTGATAAGGATAACTGGGATAGGACCTCTAGTTCACATACCTTGCCAAGAGTTTATTTTACAGTTATTTATTTATTTTTATTGCTTTAAAAATATACTCGTACCTTTTACCTTAATCCAAAACCCCAAACACACTTTTTCATAACCAATAATAAGAACATACCTCCCTGCAATTCCTTGAGAAGACGACCCGAGGTTTAAATACTCGGTTATCAATTTTGAAGGAGTTTGTTACTTGTGACAACCAAAACGTTTGTACGAAGGGATTTTTGTCGGTTTAGAGACTATATCTACAACGCGACTGTTTTTATGAAATTCTTTACTAGCAAAAATCCTAACGTCAATGCCGAAGAGACAGGAAGAGGTGGTAGCTTAATGCCCTATGCTACGAATGCCTGGTCCACTCAGTCCAAGCGTCGCATAATACGGCACTCACTGCGCTCCATGAAATGGAATAGACGCTGAACCAGAAGATAGGTCGGCTCGGGTGGTGGTGGTAAAGGTACTGCTACTACTGAAGAAGATGGTCCAGCTGCGGTTGCTAATGAAGGGGGTCTAGCTGCACCTACTACTACTCTAGCTCGAGATCGGCACCTGGATGGGGGTTTCTCATGCACCCACGAACCCTAAGGAATAGTAACCTCCTTGTCGTCCTCGTCTAGTGGTGGTGGTATCGCGTCATCATCCCTCCATGGGGCACCTGCTAACTCAATCATCCGCGTGACTAATGTGGAAAATGGTAGTAGGCCCCTGATATGTGCTCGCCACATACCTCTCCTGATCAACCGGGGGAAGTAGACTTCCTTCTCCTCTTTGACACAACCGATCAGGAGAAGCATATCCATCGGAATCTCAGAAAAGTGGATGGTGGGCATGACATAATAATGGGCAAATAGTTGTTGCCAAGTCTTAGCATCTCTAGACAGATAAGCAAATAACATATTCAATCTGAAATCACTAACAAACACATCAAGGCATCTAATGGAATCAAAGAGAGATTTAAAATCATCAAGTTAAAGGTCTAAAAAGTATGTTTTTACATCTAAGCACAAGTAAAGAGACAATCACAAAATCATGCTATTTTATTGAATAAATGTGAGGAAAGGTTATCAAAATGCTCTAAATTCAACACAAGATAAACCCTAAAAATGGGGTTTATCAAAGACAGGATTTGAAAAGTGCAAAACGTACTAGCGAAGCTACTAACTTAAGGCACAAGGAATAGGTATAGCATAACAAAATATCATAGTATAATAGTATAATATCATAAGACGCTAGCCACGGCTCGCGGAGTTTAAGCCGACTAGCCATATACAGACAATACATGAACCCAGACAGTAAAAACAGCTTATACAAGTTTTGTTCTCTCAGATACAAGCCTCTAGGCGAAACAAAATAAAAAAGTGAGAGACCTAATTCAAAATAAATCAAAAGATCCAAAAGGAGTATCCAGATCCTCCGCTTCTGCCACCAACCAGACAACTCACCATGGTGGGTTATGTCATGCATCTGAAAACAACAACAGAAATATGGTATGAGAACAGGAGATTCTCAGTATGGTAACAGTGCTCAGTGATGTAAGATATAAGACCCCGGGACGCCAAAGGCAATCCTAGACTCCATATCCATCACAAGAATTCAAGCTTAAAGCATTCTTAACCAAATAAGCATAATAGGTAAAACCTTAACAAAACCCTAAACCATAGCACCATAAAAGGGTAATCTATCTTAGGGGATTTCTAATCTAATCAAACACCACTGTCCCACAGCCTTCACCAATCGATCCTCCATGCGATCCTATTGCCACTGCCTTCCAAACCTACTCAATCCCGGTAGAAAATACAATATATACAATACAAGTAAAACACAGATAGAAGCATATATAGCAATTAATTCAAATAGCAATTATACATGTTATACATATAGGAAAACAATATCAAGTCGGCAAAGCATACAAACAAATAGAAAATGCACATGATGAATGCCTGCCCTACTAGCTGTGATATCACATTGTCGATTCAACTGCCAACCTGACACATCTTCATGGAGATGTTGCCCTTCGGATTCATGGTGTGGGAACCCCCGAGATATAGTGCTCGGATCACTATCCAGGGTTTTGCACCTATACGCTCTGATGATCCGAAGGGATGCGAGCGGGATCTATTGCTACCGACCTCACATCTAAGCGTAAGCTGGATGAACCACCGCCCTTACGCCGCTGCTGCTACCTCGACAGGCAGAATCCAACTTTGGCCCCTGCCGGGCGCATAGCGTCTCATAATCTCAATGAAAAAGTAGTGCAGTGGTTTTCAAAAACATTTTTAGTACAAGATGGATCCATCACTTTATTCAGAGTCCTTGACTCTTTTCAATCTACTGCTCATTCACATTTCAGTTTCGAACTCAATAGTTTCTTAATCTTCATCTTATCCATCAACCATTCACCACATAATATTGGACCACTTTCAGTACGCCAGAAACCTAAGCCTCCATTTTCTAAATTTTTCAAATAATAGCGGCTAAAACCCTTAAATCTTTTTCCATGTTTGAGTATCCAAAAATATGCCCAAAAATCTTAAAAAGGTGTTATAAAATCTTGCAACCTCGTCGGGAAGGTAAAATAGGTGAAAATAAAGCAAACCTCATTAATATATTCACAATCAATTAACATCAATATCTCATTTATCAACATAATTCACTCCCCAACTTCACAAATCATTCATCCTCATCATACCACTATCAATTATCAATATCAAACTCAAAAATTATCATTTCATCATACATCATCATACAATAGCATCCAACAACTCATCAACCATTCAAATCCAATCCTATCCTATGGGTCACTAGCCTAAGTGTCTATGAATATTATATACTACATAGAAGAAATCGAAATCATACCTTGACCGATTCTCTTTATGAACCAAATGAGATTTCAACCTAATTCCAACCACCAATGTAACTCCAACAAGCACCAACAAGCTCCAAACTCACAATAATCAAGCTATACACATATAAATTACCACAAAATCAACCTAGGGTTCCATTTAAACATAATATCACAAGGTTTTAGTGGCTCTTACTTTTTGTTAACAGATTTGATAGCAAAAATCCAATGCTAAGCAAGGATTAGAGTAATCCTAAACATCCAAAATCACAAAAACTCATTTAACTCAAAACCCTAAAAACCCAAAATTTAGAGGAGAGGAACTGGGAAGATTTCAAACTTTCCTTACCAGTTTCTTGCATGAGTTTTATATAGCTCTTCACAAGGAATGCGTAGTCGCTGACGACATGCAAATCAAAGCACCGTAGCTCAAGATATTAGCTTGGAAAGATTGAAGTGAATAGTGCTCAAGAGTTTCTCTTCTTCCCCTTCTCTTCAGCTGAGTGTGTGTGTTTGAGTGTGTTATGAGTGTTTGGGTTCATTAATGAACCCTTATATATGTTGGACTTGGGCCCAACTTAGGCCCGGTTCAATCTGTTAGCATTTTTAGCCCGTTTGTCCCAACTTCGGGCCAAACTTTTAACACTAACGCCCGGTTTTCCATCTCTAATATTCTTCTAAGGTTTTTGGCTGTTTTCACTGCTTCTCGCGCAGCACCGAGCAGACTTGAACCGGTTCAACTGGTTCGACTATCGGTTCGCGGTTTTTCACGATTTTTCACAGAAAATATATTTTCTGACTCGGAAGGACCTACTGAGTTCGAAAATCATATTTAAATCCCCAAATTCTCATCCTAACTTTTCGGAATTTAATTTGGGCATTTAAATGATTTTATTCGTGAAAATTCTGGTTCTTACACGATTCGAGATTTAAATACTGTCAGTTTTCATTGGGTTTGGCTTAAGTTACAAACAAATTAAACTTTGATTGAGGGTTAATTGTTGGTTTAGAACTATACTATGTGACTTTGAATTGGAAAAATCCTTTGGTGAATTCTTAACCGGCATTTATCCCCACATCAAGTTTTTGGCGCCGTTGCCAGGAATTGCAATGTGCGCTTATTGTTGGTTATTGTATATGTGTTAATATTGTGAATAGTGCTTGAGTATTTTTGTTAGTTTTTGCTAGTTGTAGGATTTTGTTCTTATTAGCTTTTAATTTTTTTTCTCTTTTCACTATGAATTCTCACCCTTTTGGTTATGAGTTTGGTTCAAACTATGTTGTAGGGAATGGAAGCTACAATGAGGATATGCATTAACGATGGAACAATCAAAGGTGGGGGGAGCCATATGCTTATGATCAACCCTCTAAACAACAACCTCCTCCAATGTACTATAAGCAAGAACCATTCCATAATTCATACCAATCCAATGGTTATGGTGGATCTCCTTGTGATTATCAATCACAACCACCATATGCCTATGAGTCATATCCTCAACATAGTCTTCAACCACCACACTCACAAGCTCCCTACCACTAAACACCTCTATATGATCCTAACCCATATCCATCATACCAACCACCTTATGACCCATATGAACCATACTTAAAGCCACCACGATTTCAACATCAATACTCCCAAGAACCACCACCTCAATATGCACCACCTTCATATCCTTATCAAGATGCACCACCTTCCTACTATGAACCCTTTTTCCTAAACAATGAACCCTCCTATCCACCTCAAACACTCATGAATGACACTCTCATTTTATATATCCAAGAGCTAATAGAATATCGCACCATTGTTCAAGAGCGATTTGAAGCTCTAATGGCTACCTCAACCGAGGTAGTAACCAACTTGATCTCCCAATACTTAGATACTCAAAGCTCTAATGGCGTGTTATTTTATATGCCACAGCACTTATTCGTTTGAGGCCAACAAGTTACTACCAGTTCTCTCTTATGCAATTAGCTTTTGGCCAGCAGCCAAATTCCCATTTAAAAATATTCGGATGTGTGATATATGTTCTTATTGCACCACCTTCTTGCATCAAAATAGGACCCCAAAGAAAATTGGAGATATATGTTGGATATGATTCTTCCTCTATAGTGAGGTATCTTGAGATACAAACTGGAGATGTATTTAAAGTCTGATTTACGGATTGTCATTTTAATGAATCAAAATTTCCAATATTAGGGGGAGAGAATAAGCTTCCTGAAAAGGAACTTAATTGGAATACATCATCCTTGATACATTTAGATCCTTGATCAGGACAATGTAAACTAGAAGTTCAAAAGATTATATATTTGCAAAGAATAGCAAATGAATTACCTGATGCATTTTCTGATACAAAGAGGATAACCAAATCTTATATATCAGCAGAAAATGCCCCAATTCGAATTGAAGTCCCAATAGGATAAGTGGTCACTGAAACAAATTCACGCAAGAAGCGTGGTAGACCGGTTGGTTCCAAAGACAAAAATTCTCGAAAAAAAAGAGGTAAATACTATTCCTGTTGAAAAAGACATAGTAAAGACACATGCAGTTTTCCGAAACTCTGATATAGTTTTAACGCCAGAAGATGTTCAAGTACCTGAAAATTGTAAAAATGACGAGATTTCGATAAATTATGTCTTTATAGGAGAAAAATAGGACCGAAATAAAACAATTATCAATGAAATATTTGCATATAATGTGGCATTAAATATCATGCATGAAAGTAAGGATCTTAAGACAAGAACAATCGAAGAATTTCAACAAAGGAATTATTGGCCAAAATGGGAAGAAGCTTTGAAGGATGAATTAGACTCACTTGCAAAACGTGAAGTCTTTGGACCTGTAGTCCGTACACTAGAAGATGTAAAACCTGTTGGATACATATGGGTATTTGTGAGAAAACGAAATGAGAAAAATGAAGTTGTACGCTACAAAGCTCGACTAGTGGCACAAGGTTTTTCGCAAAGCCCCGATATAAATTATGAAGAAACATATTTCCTTATAGCAGATGCAATAACATTACTTTATTTGGTCAGTTTATCCGTATACCATAAACTACATATGCATTTAATGGATATGGTAACAACCTACTTATACAGATCATTGGATCGTGATATCTATATGAAAGTCCCTGAAGGATTCAAGATATCTAAATCGTCCAATGAATATTCACAGGGGTTATACTTAGTCAAATTGTAAAGATCTTTATATAGTCTAAAGCAATCTAGATGAATGTGGTATAATTGTCTTACTGAGTATCTGGCCAAAAACGGATTTAAGAATGATGATATCTGCCCATGTATTTTCATAAAGAAATCTGTATCTGGATTCATTATAATTACTGTGTACGTTGATGATTTAAATATCATTGGAACTCCTGAAGAGATTCCAACAACTATAAAAACTCTAAAAGAAGAGTTTAAGATGAAAGATCTTGGAAAGAGTAAATTTTGTCTCGACCTGCAGATCGAGCACACAATAAATGGGATATTTATTCATCAAACAACATACACATAAAAGATCTTGAAGAGATTTTATATGGATAAGTCACATCCATTAAGTACCCTAATGATCGTAAGATCTTTGGATGTGGAAAAGGATCAATTCTGTCCTAAGAAAGAAAATGAAGATATCCTTAGTCCTAAAGTACCATATCTTAGTGCCATTGGAGCACTAATATATCTTGCTAATAACACACGACCTGATATATCATTTGCTGTGAACTTACTAGCAAGGTATAGTTCCTCTCCAACCAGAAGACACTGGAGTGGAATCAAACAAATCTTTCGATATCTTCATGGAACGGTTGACATGTGATTGTTTTATCCATATGGATCCAAGTCACAACTAATTGGCTATGCAGATGCAGAATACTTATCTGATCCACACAAAGAGGGAGATCTTAAACAGAATACCTGTTCACATATGGTGGAACAGCTATATCATGGAGGTCTACGAAATAGACGATTACAACAACATCTTCTAATCATGCTGAAATACTAGCAATACATGAAGCTAGTCGCAAGTGTTTTTGGCTCATGAGTTTAATCCAATATATTCTGTCATCACGTGGATTGATTGACCATAAGATAGCTCCAACTGTCCTGTTTAAAGATAATACAACATGCATAGCTCAACTTAAGGGGGGATACATCAAATGTGATAGAACAAAGCATATTTCTCCCAAATTCTTCTTCACTCATGATCTTCAAAATCAAGGAACAATTGATGTCTAACAGATCTACTCAAACGATAATCTGACAGACTTATTTACAAAGTCACTTCCAAAATTCTCCTTTGAAAAATTGGTACATCAGATTGGGATGTGCCGATTTCGAGATATTAAATGATGTCAATAAGAGGGGGAGACTGTACTCTTTTTCCTTAGTCAGATTTTTTTTCATTGGGTTTTTCTTGACAAAGTTTTTAATGAGGCAGTCCTCGTCATAAAAGATATTGTACTCTTTTTCCTTTACTAAAATTTTTTTCTCATTGGATTTTTCTTTAGTAAGGTTTTAACGAGACATATTCCTAATAGACATTTAAGAAGAAGTGTTATAATATAGATGTCTACTAAATATCTACTCAACATGACTTTGTCCCTCCAATCAAATGTTTTTTGAGAGGTATAAACATTGAATAGAAAATGGTGCAAGTTTTCAAAATTTGAAAAGTTAATATTGCACTTGTATAAATGAAGATATATACTGAGACAATAAAGACACACTACAAAAATATAAAAATACTTTTTTTTCTTTGTCCTTATGCACTATATATATGAATCACTTCTATTATAGTATTATAGCGAGATAATAATATTGTGAACATTAATACTAGAGTTTTATTTTTTTATTTATTTATTTTACAACAATTATAAGTACAAAACTGGAAAGGAAAATGTGCTATAAAATATTAAAATAGAGAAAAAGTCATAGGAATAGACCAATAGAGGTTAGTAGAGAGAAATAGAGGCACCGACACTTTCGGGATGCAAAAAATATTCACTATAAAAATCCTTGCTTTGACCTGCTCCAAAGTAGCAACCTTACATTTCCAAGTACCAAACCAACAAACCTCTTATCTCATATATCTCTGTGTGTACCTTGGTTGGGCTGGGAGGAGGAGTACGCTGCACTTGCGAGAAAACCAAATATATTATTATATAAAAATGAAAACAGAAAAAGAAGACATTGAACCGAACCAAATGCGTATCTAAAATTCTAAATGGAACAAGGAATAAAATGAAGTGGTAATGAACTGGCACTAGGCTGTATGTACCATAATATATAGAGTCCTTTGATGTTGATGGTTAGTGAAGAGGCCCATTGATTCAACGTGTCCAATATATACATGTATTTATTCTCTGATTCAGTATCTTCCATTTTCAGATTGGATTTTGGATGCAAACAAATTATTCTAATATTGCTTCTAAATACGAAAATTATCCAAATATTTACTATCTTAAGAATTTTTTTCATCAAATATTTTCAACCAATCATACATCAAATGAGCCCGTGATATAATTTTGATGAAAAAAATTCTTAAAATTATATGTAAATTTAATATTTTACTTATGTATAAATATATGGAAATATTTTTATAACAGGATAATTTAGTAGAATCAATCATTATTCTTTTCTCAATATCCACATATTGTATTATGTGTTAACATTAGTTAAATCACATCAGTAGATATTGATTATGATTTGTAACTACTGTTTTTTCAATACAAAGTTTTGTTAGTTTTTATTTATTTATTTTCTTACTTTGATAGAATAAATGCTGTCTAATTTAATATTGGATGAATTTAAGAATTTTTACAGCACTAGACTTGTTCAATATTGATTCCTTGAAAAAGATCATGACAAGTATTTGATATACGAATTTTTAGACGTTTAAATATTGGTAGTACTAACTTGGTGCAGTGAATCAGTGATTCATTCACTTGTTGTTCGGTGTTACTGTTTCGTTGTCTTCTTGTGGTGATGGTTCACAGTTCACTTTCCAGTATCCACCAAGTCACTAACACCATGGCCAGCTGTAACCTCTTGTTCTTGTTGTCCCTACACCCCTAAACCATTAACATTTTCGGGTCAATGTGGGTCCACATCGTTTCGAACTTCGTTTCTCCCCTTTGTATTTGTTCCTCACCCCCAGCCTTCCCTCACTCCCACGTGCCATCACCTATGTCTCAATTAACAATTAATTAATTAATTAATTAAATTAATATATAATTAAGGAATTAATAAGTTGCCGTTTGTTTAGAAACGTCGTACTCGTATTGATTGTTGAAGCAGATGTATATGGCTGAACACGGTGCTCGCATGGTCAAATCATGCATCACCCAAAAGGGCACGACGTTAGCTTGTTTGTCATCACTCGTGAGTCGTGACTCATAGAGGGATTCCAAGTTGTCACTGGTCAATGCTCACTAGTAAGGAGCGTTCACCATGGACTATGGAGAGGGAAAATGGCGGAAATTTTTTTCTTTTTTATGGTAGCGGGAGTGTATTTTCCCACAAAATAGTGCATTTTTGGTGTTTAATTTTTTGAGTATATGGTATGCTATAGAAATCGCTTTCACACTTTAACTTTTATAATTTTTTAGTTGAGTTTAATTTTGATATATTAACAATGTAAAACTCGTATAAAAACTATTTAAACAGAATATAAAATATTATTTCTACTAATATAAAATTATACTGTTACGTAATTGAATATACATATAAAATTATTTTATATTGATAGTCATTAAAATTATTTTTTTTTTATTTTTAAAAATAAAAATTACTACTCAGTTTTATTTTTAAATTTTTAAAATTAAAAAATTACTATTGACAATTTTATTTTTATAACTTTTAAAATAAAAAATGCTACTTACGATGGAGATGTTTCTGATGATGGTAAAAGTGAGATGAGGGTGAGAGTTACAAAGTCAGAAGTGTAAAATGAGATGAAGTAAGTGGTAGAAGTTGGAGGAGGAAAAAAAGTGGTAGTGATAAGAGCAATAGGTGAGGATGGTAGACGGTGAAGAGTGTAGTCAATACAGGAGGAAGGGGGTGACAGTGGACGTTGTGGGTGACGGTAGATGAGTAAACATCCAATTCGATTTATGTCTATTTTTAGGATAAGGTGATTTGTGTCTAGAAAAAAAGAGGTATTTTAACTCTTAATTTTTTTATTTTAGTACAGTATGATTTTTCTGTTAAAAATATTCCATTAAATAGTCATGGTAATTATTTTTGTGGGATTTTATTTATATTTTGTGAAGGTTTTAAATTTTTAAACAAATTTTTTTAACAATATAATCACTATAATCACTACTACCACCACCTTTTTCATTTTTATCATTATTACTTTTATTTCTACTTTTTTATTGTATAACCATACTTTATTATCATCGTTATTTCATTAACATTATCATCACCAATACTGATATTATCAACATTAATAATCTCTTATTTCATTTCTTGTTTGATAATATTTTTTTTTTAAAAGATATTTGTACTGCGGTTATTTTTTTTTCTTGCGACATCATTTCCAATAACAGTCTTTCACCACTACTACTGGTGAAAATTTTTTTCTAAAATAAGCTTATCAATAGTTTGTGGGAGTTTTAAATCCATAAAAATTACAAATAAAATCCCCACAAAATTAGTTTTCGTTACTATTTAACGGATTTTTTTAACAAAAGGATCGTGTTGTCCCAAAATGAAAAAGTTGAGGGTTGAAATGTTTCTCTCATTTAGACGAGAATTGTCTTGTCCTTCGTGAAAATGGACAAAGATCGAATTGAGTGTTTACTCCTGATATTGGTCTTGATGAATAGAATTGTACATGGTTAAGGTTAACTAAAAATTCAAATATGTTTTTAGTTAACCAAATATTTTATTTAGGTTAATTAACCAAAATAGTTTTATACGATAAAATTAGTTATTAACTGATTATAAAATTAAAATAAAATTTTAACCGGTAATAAAAATAAAAATCAATTTAAAAAAATAACCTACTTTTTGTTTTAAAAAATAGTTTTTACATAAAAAAATTTCTAAAAAAATAGTTAAAAATCGGCTCGTAACCAATTAAAACTCGATTTTTACAATAAAATTCGGTTAACCAATTTAAAATAAGAGTAGTATAAAATTTAGTTTTGATTTTGGTTAACCGATTAAAAATCAATTTTTAAAATTGTTTTATTAAATTGGTTAGCCAAAATTTAGTTATAATTTTTTATCCAATTAACTACATTTTGAATTTTAAATGTGTACCTCTACTGATGGGGCTTAATAGGATTAGGGTTGGTTGGGATAAGTTAGGAAGTAGGGAGATAAGAATTAGAATTAGATTTTTTAATAAAGATAAAATAAGAAAAATAAACTACAAAAAAATCAAATTTAAACACATAGAGGACAATCCGAATCATCTCTATCAATTAGATAAAGTTGTGCATATTGCTGGTGCCGTCCATAAAGAGGTTAGTGAACAAAAATTTTGTTTTGAACATAAATTAGTCATTGTAGTAATGTTAACATGGTTCTTGTAGTAGTTGTTTATAGTAGTTAGTTAGGATTTAGAAATCCAATTTTTTTCAATATAAGTATTGGGTAGAAGTAATAAGCTATTAGGTGGTTAGATTTTTAGAACTTGAAAAGGTACCTACAAATGTTAGTTAGGATTATAGGCTATGTTAGATTTCTTAAATTATTAGTTTTATATTCACCGAGATTTAGTTTAGGATTAGGGTTTAATATGACCCAACTATGGCAGGCATGATATTGATTGAGTATTGCCAAATTCATCCAACCCTCATTCCAAACACCTTTTGCCTGGAATAGTGAGAAAAATAACTCCACTGTAGGCGGCTCTTTCAAAAACTCCATCAGAATCTCAAATGCACGAAGGAATGCCCAACCATTGGGATGAAGTTGTAAAGGCGCACAGTTTAGTTGTTTCAGCACCTGACACTGAAAATCGCTAAAAGAAAGCTTCACTCCCAACTCCTCTAAAACACTACTATACATATAAAAGAACTCAAACACTTCCTCCTGTAGAACACATGTTCATCAATTGTGCAAGGAAGCAACTCCAATCGCACCCCACACCCACCCCTCACTATCCTACTAACGTCCATCTCTTTAACAGCACCCTCGTCCAAAAACAGTGACGGAAACCTCTTCACATCCTCATTCACCCACTCATATGACTAGTCAATCTTTTCCCTCTTCTCTTTCTCAAACCCCATTATCAAACAAAAAACAAAAAGAGAAAGAACAAGAAAAAAGATAACAGAGAAGGAAAAGCAAAGGTCACAGATGTTAGAAAAAGATGATACATCTCTTGCTCATATTTTGCTTCAAACTTCTTCTGATAAGGCTCACATAACCTTATGTCAAATTACCAAACCTTTTCAACTCCAAAGATTAATTTCAAAGCCCAAAAACCGCTTCCCAATACCACCAAATAGTCACTTAATCTGTCCCAAGAGATATGATGTGCATTGGGAAGACGCACGTCATTAATAAGCACACGCACTATTCTCTCTCTCATTAATATTAATTTATTAATGGTTTAACAAAGCATCTTGAATTGGGGGCTCCAAGACCACGTCAAATGCCGAGTTATGCACCAACTCAAATAACCGACCTGTTCATTAAAAAGCTCAACCTTCTTCATTAAAGACAATTTCCAGACTAAACTTGGGGGCTATGATCCAGCCGTTACAAATCCAACATCATAAACTCGGCATTATCATTCATAACTCGGCATTATTCACGTTATTATTTAGAAAGCTAGCGTTATAGTTCGGCATTACAGTTATTAATCGGCAATCAACGTCATTAATCGGCAACTTACGTTACAACTCAATTTAACGGACTGCTTTCCAAAAGTGAAACGTCTAACCTAACATTTCACCTTTATTATTGCTCTTTAATACAGGCAATAAAGAAGAAGCATAACCGACTTGCACATTTCCACCCATAAAAGGTATTATCTTCCATCCTAAAAGGACACATTGAATTCTCAATACTGACTTAAGTTTCGGAGTGCCTTTGCAGGTACACTCCCCCTTGTTTCTTGCTCAAAGCTCTACGTGATTGAACATCCCCTTGGAGTAAAGCTCGGATTATCATAAAGCTCAAAGGTCGGCACCGAAGATAACAACTCGGCGTCGATTCCCAGAGACCGAGCTCTCCCTCCAGGTATCCATACAAGAACAGGAGGTATGCCCAACCGTCTATCATGATGCTCTTATCGATAAGTCTGGTACACGGCTTCACATTCATTGGTTACTCTATGTTGCCAAGCTTGAGGACATGGGTTGGTATAGCTGGGGGTCTGCAGCTCTCTCATGGCTATACCAATGCATGTGTCATGTGGCGAACAGAAATGTCGTCAAGTTAGCTAGTCCATTGCAGTTCCTGCTCTCTCATGGTTTTACCAGAATGTCCTGAGAATTGAGGATTCTAGTTCAAACCTCCAGAACTACATACCACATCCACAAGCTTCGCCAACAACTTTGGGGTCCTCACCTTGGAAAACTGCTAATGACAATGGAACAGAACTTGCAAATCTTCGTCACTGCTTATGACTAATGAATCGTACTTTACATCATCGCGCAACACGGAAATTGGGATTCTATATAATAACTTCTTAACCCGTTTCACGCCATGCAGCCCCCAATTTCTGAAGTATAATATTTTGAAACTCAGTGAAACTCGTCTAAGGTTTAAGGAAAATACTCAACAGGTCCTTATCCGTAAATTTAATTCCCGATCGCATTTTCTTCTTAATCGACCCTATAGTGCACTAGAACTAAAAAACTCTCATTACTAGCAATTGTGAGTTCAACTATAGTAAAAATTCACGTTCAACTCGTATTTATATACGTTAGGATTATACTAAATCGAATTAACCCCTTTCGAATTATACATGTAACGTATTTCATAATAAAATTGAGTCTAATGCCTTCGATTTACCATAAGCCACTAATGTTAGTAAATCAATTTTAGTGGATTCGATTTACTAATGGGGCTAAATCGAATTTGATTGATTCGATTTAGTATTGACTATATAAATCGAAACTTATAACTTCGATTTACTACAAGATGCCTTAATTCGAATTCAATGAATTTGATTTACGTAGAAATATAAATGAAGATAATTACATAGTATTTTTGGATTTGGGAATTCAGGTAATTTTAAAGTTGTTTTGGTTTATAAATGTGAATTACCCGAAAAAAAACATATTTTACTCTAATTTATATATATGTTCGAAGATAATTATGACATAATATTTACTATTTTTTAGTTATTTAAGTTAATATATTTTTGAAGTTAATGATATATTTTAAAATTTATTGTGGCTTATTAAGACAAACCGACAAAGTAAAAAATATTATTTTAAAAGAAAAAAGAATTTAATTTGTATGTATTTTAGAATTTAAAAGAGAACTAAATTCATAAATTTAATCAAATAATTATATATAGTCACCAAAAAAAAATCAAATAATTATATAAAATTAGTCATACTCTGAATTCATTAAAATTAAAGTCAACAAAAAATCAGGAATTTAATCACAAGTTCTATCTAATTATGTAATGATCTATTAGTCACCAAAAAAAAAAAAGAATGATCTATTAATGATCTGTGGTTTAAAAGAGTTTCAACTAGTAGATATGAAGCTGCAGATCTGGAAAGCAGAAAGGGAGCTAATCACATTGGGCGATTAATGAATGAATAATGAATGAATAATATAGTAGATTAGTAGTAGTAATTAGTAAAGGCAAAGCACAGAGGCACAGTCAACAGAGTCCAGCTGTGGTCCGCACACCTCCCCTATCCTATTGGTTTCTGAATTGTGAAGTAGTAATGAAATGTTCATCTATAGAAGGCGCGTGAGATGGAGGGGGTGAAGGTAATTTTCACAATATTTGAAAGGCCATGAATCTACGCCGTGGGAGCAGAACATACTTCCTTTCCCTTTCATTCCAACTCCCTCTCTCTCAATAAACCCACTCACTCTTTTACATTTCATACCTCTCAAACGGGAAAACATAATTAATTTTGATCTGGAGTAGAAAGGTTTTCACCCAACTCCGGTGGGGCGATACAGCCCAGCGCCACCACCATCGCCCGGGCCCCACCTTACATCACTCACACACACTCTCTCTAATTTTTTTTCCTCTTCCCCTTGTATATCTCTCTATACCTTCTCTGTTACGCGTATTCGCAACCTTCCACATAAACACTATCTATACTTTGTTTTACTCCTCTTTATTTCTTTCTTTTCTTTTTCCTTCTATCCCTCTTTCTCTCTCTGGCATAGATTGCGAACAGCCTGGTTACAGCTTCAAGAGGGAACTTGGCTTCTCAAGGAATCAAAGTACACTCACACACCAACTCCAAAAGCCTTGCCTTTCTTTCGCTCATTTATGTTACTTTTTTCGTCTTAGCCTCCAGAGTCACTTGCATCGAACGAAGAAATAGTCCATTTTGGTTTTCATGTATGCGTGTCTTCTAGGATCTTCTCTCAGAGCGAGTAGTGATAGCAGCATTGGGTGATTTTGGTGTTGATCTAAACAACATTGACTGGTAATAGTGATGCACACTGGTGGTAGACTCGTTGCTGGTTCCCACAACAGGAACGAGTTCGTCCTCATCAATGCCGATGACAATGCAAGAGTAAGCTCTCCCATTCAATTGCAATTAATTTTTCATCTGTTCTTTCTCATTTCCATCTCAATAAAGCATTTTTTTTCGTTCTCTTCTGGGTTTGTTGGCTGCTTCAATAATAGGGTTTGATAACTTTTTATGCAACTAATCTCTGCGTATTTTTCTTCTAATTCTTTGGCTATACACGCATATTTTACATATATTATTGTTTGCTTTATTTTATTATTCTGTTCTTCTAAACTGTCGGTGGGATATGAAGTACATGATTTCGCGTTTGGGTTTTCTTCGATGAATCAATGACAACGTGTACTTCTGACAAAACGCTTAGTTTTGATGAGGTTCTGTGCTAACCTTGGCCATTTTTGTCTCTATGCCTTCATTCATTGGTTGAGGATAAGGGTCCCGTTCCGTTTTGGTAGCTAGGAGCTAACCTTGATAAACTTTTCAAGTATTGAATTCCTATTCTTGTTTAACCCCCTAAATTGTTGGTCATAAACCAATTTGCTTGTGAGTTTCTGGTATTGGGAGTTCAGGATTGTGGGTTCTCTTGGGGTTTAAAATCAGATTAGATTGGTTTGTGGCAAAGTTGGACTCTTAGATCGTGTCAGGTTCACAAAAATGTTTAAACATTCATGGGAATTATTAGTTTAATGTAGATACTAAGATGCCAATAGGAATGGATCTTTCAATTTTCTAAAATATTGTACAACTGAAGAACTCAAAGCTAGTTACACCTTTTTTGTCTGCATTTGTTCTTATCAGATTAAGTCTGTCCAAGAATTGAGTGGACAGAAATGTCAGATATGTGGGGATGAGATAGAAATCACAGAGGACGGGGAGCCGTTTGTTGCGTGCAATGAGTGTGCATTCCCCGTTTGTCGGCCTTGCTATGAGTACGAGAGACGAGAAGGGAATCAAGCATGTCCACAGTGTAAAACCAGATACAAACGCATCAAAGGTGAAATTGTTGCTATGTTATTATCTCTCCTTGACAACTTAGTTTTACTGTGCCGAATACTAATTAATCAATGAATTGCAGGTAGTCCCAGGGTTGAAGGTGATGAAGATGAGGATGATATTGATGATTTAGACAATGAGTTTGAGTATGGGCATCATGATGCCTTTGGAACCACTTCGGATGCAGTGTCTTCCGGACATTATGCTAATTCTAATATTGCTGGCAACCCTGCAAATTTTGAACATGACTCGGCTCCTCTCAATTCTGAGATCCCACTTTTGACATATGGGGAAGAGGTGCATTTGCAAATTATCCTTTTGATGATTTTTAGATTTTACTTGAATTCAAGCTCTAATTGTTCCTCCATATATGAATAATGGAAACAGAGTTCATCCCATTCCTTACACTGATCCGTTTAATCCATGTATGTCCTGGGCTACTGCTTCATTGTGCTTTTTTTACATTTCATTTTCATATAGCTGTTCATGTTGTGACTATGGTGCTTCTGTTGTCTCAGTGCAACCAAGACCAATGGTTCCAAAGAAAGATATTGCAGTGTATGGGTATGGAAGTGTGGCTTGGAAGGATAAAATGGAAGAGTGGAAGAAAAGGCAGAATGACAAACTTCAGGTGGTGAAGCATGAAGGGAACGACAATGGTGGAAACTTTGGTGATGATTTGGAGGACCCTGATATGCCCATGTAACTCTCATACTATTACTCCTTGTTCCTTACTAAATTATTCCTTTGCTTGGTTGATTGTAGTGAAATTAAGAGTTTTCATCGCTTTGTTATAATATGGTGGCAATCCATATGTAGTTGGAACATAAATGAATATCTCTTAGCTGAGCAATCTGTGTGACTGCTGTGTTGTTAGATATTGTGGTGGGGTTGTGCATAAGTTTAACTACAAAGAAATTTTGTTTTTAAATCTTGGCCATATAATTTTGTTTTGCTTAGCATTTCTTTAAACATTTCCTCCCTTGTTATGTTCTGTCAGGATGGATGAAGGCAGGCAGCCGCTTTCTCGGAAGTTACCTATCCCTTCAAGCAAGATAAACCCATACAGAATGATTATAATACTCCGTCTTGTAGTTCTTGGGCTTTTCTTTCATTATAGAATTCTCCATCCAGTTAATGATGCATATGGGTTGTGGTTGACTTCAGTCATTTGTGAGGTATGGTTTGCCGTATCATGGATTATGGATCAGTTTCCAAAATGGTACCCAATACAGCGAGAAACATACCTTGATCGTTTATCGCTGAGGTAATTGAGGCTGCTGCAACTGCTGCTTTTTATTTGTTGATCAAGTTTTAGTATAGTTGCTATGATATTGATATCTCATTCTATTTTTGATGCTTAATTTTTGGAGTATATTGCCTCAATATATAATTCATAAACAAATGCAGGTATGAAAAAGAAGGGAAACCATCTGAGTTGTCGAGTGTAGATGTTTTTGTCAGTACAGTTGATCCCATGAAAGAACCTCCTCTGATAACGGCAAACACTGTTCTGTCTATCCTTGCTGTTGATTATCCAGTAGATAAAGTTGCATGCTATGTCTCAGATGACGGTGCTGCCATGCTTACTTTTGAAGCACTTTCTGAAACATCTGAGTTTGCCAGGAGATGGGTACCATTTTGTAAAAAATATAATATTGAGCCCCGTGCCCCAGAATGGTATTTCAACCAGAAGATTGATTATCTAAAAAATAAAGTACATCCAGCATTTGTCCGGGAAAGAAGAGCAATGAAGGTTTTGAATTTTTTTCTTTGCCTACACTTTTTTCACTTTATATTTGTTGGCTATTAGATTTCCTATCCTGCATAATTTATTGGCTACATCCAGTAATGAACCTTAATCCTAATTATTTTGCATATAGTGTGACCTGTTAAATTGAGACTTTTCCTTTCTCAAAGTATGGCATCAATTCTCATTTGACCCTGCTATTTAAAAGAATTGTTTGGATGGAATATTACATTATAGACTGCCCCAATTGTGATTGTTAAAATCAAGGAGACAATTTACAAATTGAAAATTAAAGGGTTTTCTGTAGAAACTACACAGTAAAAGTGTTATGTGCATGCGTGTCTTGGTGAAATTCAGTATGAATAAGTTTGAAAAAAAGTTAAGCAATTAATTGGCCATTTTCCCCCTTTTGCATGTTACAGCGGGATTATGAAGAATTTAAGGTGAGGATTAACAGTTTGGTGGCAACTGCACAAAAGGTTCCTGAGGATGGATGGACCATGCAGGATGGTACTCCATGGCCTGGAAATAATGTGAGGGATCATCCTGGCATGATTCAGGTAAGACTCTGTTTCTCACAAAAGTGGTTTTTCATTTTTTGTGATGCTAAATTAGAAACTTCAACATCTTTGTTTTTATAAAATTTTACAGGTCTTCCTCGGTCAAGATGGTATTCGTGACATTGAAGGGAATGAGTTACCTCGTTTAGTTTATGTTTCTCGAGAGAAGAGACCAGGCTTTGATCACCACAAAAAGGCAGGGGCAATGAATTCTCTGGTAGGCCTCAAGTTACTTTTATTTTGGTTCAGGCTTAACTAAGTCAGCTAATGTTTTCTTGGTCTCAATTCTTTTCTGACATGCATTTTTGTGGTGATAATATTTTCTGAAGGTCCGGGTGTCTGCAATTATCTCAAATGCGCCTTATCTTCTGAATGTTGATTGTGATCACTATATTAACAATAGCAAGGCACTTAGAGAAGCTATGTGTTTTATGATGGACCCTCAAGTTGGGAAGAAAGTTTGCTATGTACAATTTCCTCAAAGATTTGATGGGATTGATAGGCATGATAGATACTCAAACCGGAATGTTGTATTTTTTGATGTAAGTTCTCTATAGCTTGCTTTCTGCCTATATTTCTTATGCTTTCTAATATGATTAGTACTAACTCCCAAATTGTAAACAGATCAACATGAAGGGATTGGACGGAATACAAGGACCTATTTATGTTGGAACTGGGTGTGTTTTTAGAAGGGTAGCACTTTATGGATATGATGCACCTGCCAAGAAGAAGCCCCCAAGCAAAACCTGTAATTGTTGGCCGAAATGGTGCTGTCTGTGCTGTGGATCTCGTAAGAAAAAGAATGGCAACACCAAAAAGAAGGTGAAGCACAGGGAAGCTTCAAAGCAGATACATGCACTTGAAAATATTGAGAAGATTGAAGGTAAGATTTTGTTTCTTTCAACTATTCTTGCAAATTAAAGCACTTTGGGTAATAAAGTTCATGGATAGCTTACATGTTTAGATTTCGTCACAGGATCCATGGCAGAGAAGTCATCAAATCTGAATCAAATGAAGTTGGAGAAGAGGTTTGGGCAGTCTCCTGTATTTGTTGCTTCTACACTTCTGGAAAATGGTGGGGTTCCACAGGATGTGAGCCCTGCCTCTCTTTTAAAAGAAGCCATCCAAGTCATTAGCTGTGGTTATGAAGATAAAACTGAATGGGGAAAAGAAGTAAGTACTAAAGAAAAAACTGCTTTTATTCCTTGAATAATTATTATAGTTATTAGTTCTCACATCTCTTCCCTGTGCTATTAATTTTCTGCTCCTCACCAGGTTGGGTGGATTTATGGTTCTGTGACGGAGGATATCTTGACTGGATTCAAAATGCATTGTCATGGTTGGCGGTCTGTGTATTGCATTCCTAAGAGGCCTGCATTCAAGGGGTCAGCACCAATCAACCTTTCAGATCGTCTGCATCAGGTTCTACGGTGGGCCCTTGGATCTGTTGAGATTTTCATGAGCAAACATTGTCCAATCTGGTATGGCTACGGTGGTGGGTTGAAGTGGTTAGAACGATTTTCATACATAAACAGTGTTGTATACCCTTGGACCTCCATCCCATTGGTTGTCTACTGTACTCTGCCTGCTATATGTCTCTTGACAGGAAAATTTATTGTACCCGAGGTATGCTTTTGTGCATTCTCTTTAAAGTATATCAATGGAAACCAGAGTGTTGTCATGGCTTCTATCATGCACTTATGCTTTCTAAATATGCAGATTAGCAACTATGCAAGTCTTGTATTCATGGCCCTCTTCATATCCATCGCAGCAACGGGTATCCTTGAGATGCAGTGGGGTGGTGTTGGCATAGATGATTGGTGGAGGAACGAACAGTTTTGGGTGATAGGAGGTGTTTCTTCTCATCTGTTTGCCCTTTTCCAGGGTTTGCTGAAGGTCTTGGCTGGAGTCGATACAAATTTCACTGTGACCTCGAAAGCAGCCGATGATGGAGAATTCTCAGAGCTCTATATCTTCAAGTGGACATCGCTATTGATCCCTCCCACAACTCTACTAATCATAAACATTGTTGGGGTTGTGGTTGGTGTCTCGGATGCCATCAACAATGGTTACGACTCATGGGGACCTCTCTTTGGTAGATTGTTCTTTGCATTGTGGGTGATTATCCATCTCTACCCATTCCTCAAAGGGTTACTTGGGAAACAAGATAGAATGCCAACCATTGTTTTGGTTTGGTCAATCCTTTTGGCTTCCATATTGACACTCATGTGGGTTAGGATCAACCCATTTGTGAACAGAGATGGTCCTGTTTTGGAAATTTGTGGATTGAGGTGTGATGACTCGTGAGCCTGGAGGAGTTTTTTTCCATCTATACTTGGGTTGCTTGCATCATGGAAGAAGCAATTTCAATGGATATGACGCGCTCTGCAATGGTTGCACAAAAGTTTTGGACTGTTTTGTATTTTTGGGGTACATAAAGAAGAAAGGAGGTAGGGCTGAACACATTGCTAAATGTAATAGTGGTTTTTTCTTTTATTTTGGATCATCATCAGAGTGTCAAGAAGTAGCTGTTCTGTCTTTGGACCTTAGGAACATGAGCATGTTAGTTCCTTTTCTGTAATACCAATGATCATGGATATTCTTTTTCTGAGATGTTCTATCTGGCGAAAAATGTTGTGTACTCATTCTTTTTGTACTATACTATTAACCATTTGGACGAAAGTTCACTGTATTGCAGAAAACTAGACCGAAAACCACAATCTAATTTGAAGTCTAAACGAACCCTCAAATTAAGTGATTGAAACTCCCCAACACTGCAATTTCGCTATTTGAAACCGCGTGTACAATAGTCCCGTACCAACTTAAGCTTAAGCCATTCTTTGATTCTTTCATTAGTTTGTCCGAAGTATTGGAATATTTACTTAGCGATTAGAAGGCAAGCGATATTCAAGTTTGGAGCATTACAATTTCTTTTGAGAAGTTAAAAAAAAGATGTTTATATTTATTTGATGATTTTAGAATTGATATTGAACTATTATAAAATTATAACAAAAAAAAAAGTTAAAAGAATTTGGAAGTAATTTTAAAAAGAATAAAATAACCCTTTAAACATAATTTTGTTTACTTCTACTAGACATTAAAATATTTAACCAACCTGGGTTGATGAAGTGGCCAGCTCACACGTCCACGTAAATAAGTGTAGTCGGATGTTCGAATCCCATCTTGTGTATCCAGCAACACATTGGCCAGTGACAGATCCTTAAATGGAGTTCAGATCCACAGTAGATTAGTTATTGGCCTCAAATGGAGTTCATATTCGCAGTAGATTAGTTATTGGCCTATCGGATTGAGGGATATCGTGAGAAAAATAAAGAGAAATTAAAAATTTTAATTTTAAAGAAGCTAGTAAACATTACAGATTTAAAATGACCAACATATTTTTTAGGATTAAAGTTGGATAAGAATATTGGAAAGAATAAAGCTTTACATCCAAACAAAATACTTAACCAAGTCTAACCAAGTTGTTATAACAACCTTTTAAATTACACTTTTCCTTCTTCTTCTTTCAAATTCGCACATGTTCTTCTTTTTCCCTTCTTCTCCTCATTCTTTTTCTTTTTCGCAGGTCCTCCTCTTCCTCCTCCTCTTTTTCCAATGTTGCGTCTTTTTCTTTTTCTTTTCCTTTTTCTTTATCGTCATCAACAATAACACCAACATTTTGCTAATATCTTTATTAGTTCTGATTTTCTCTGATGCCATCATTAAATAATTTCGGTTCATTTTTTAGTTTATTTCAGTTCATTTGTGTGTAAATTGAGATTCACTTGATGCTGGTGATAAGTATTGACCAAATTTTTTATTCTATAAGTAATTTTTTAACTGTTTATTCAAATTTGAATCAAATTCAGTTCATTTGTGAATTGAGTTAGGTTCACTCATAAGCAAAGCTACGTATATTACAGGGGAGATAGTGGCCCTCCCAAAAAAATAATAAAAAATAAAAGAGTGCTCCCTTTAAAAAAAACATATGGCCTCCTCCTTTGAAAAATTATTTTCTTCTCCGTAATGTTCATTCAAACAATAGGTGAAGCAAAAAAAAATTTAAAAGTAGTATATTATTTGGATTATGAATGGGCCATATGTTTAGTTAAAAAAAGCCCTTATCCATATTAGAAGTGAAGAATTTGAAAGGGCAGCAACAAGAAGTCAACAAATCACTTCTTCCATTCTTCTCTCTTCTTTCAATTAGAAAACAAAACATCATTCCATATTTTCATTATCATTACAACTTAAAAGATAGCAAGTAATCTTTGGTCTTCCATTATCATCTCTCATTCTTCTTTCTTTTGTAAGTTATTTCTTTTATTTGTTTTTTGAATAATTTATATATTTATTTATTTATCTAGTTTATAATCTTATAATAATAATTTAGGTTTTAGAAAAAAATTGAAGATGATAATCATGTAATTATAATATTATCCTTGTATTATTTTTAAATTTTTTTCTCATTATTAATTGTTTGTGACATTGATATTATTGATCTGCAAAAAATAAAATAAATTGAGTTTAGTTAAGTTGCATAATGTTTATCTTATTATCTATGTAAATTCTCAATTGTAAGAATTTAGTTGAATCATGAGCAAGATGAAAATAATAGACACTTTTTTTAAAAAGACTTGCCGGAGGAGTGAAAATGTTTCTAATGTTGTTACATCAACACCAACCTCTTCAATATTTGAGGCATCAAACATGAGTACTTTAGCTCCTCAACAAGATAGTTCAAAGTCAAAGCGCCCACGACTTAATCCTGAACAAATGGAAGTATGTCATTTGGTAAGAGATCCAGGAATTCGACCAATGATTTGGAAGTTTTATCCAAGTAAAAGAGATGAAATTCGTCGATCTTATCTTAAAGCTGGAGCAAATCAACCAATACTTGATAATTATCCTTTCTCGAGCGATACAAGTCACCGTCGTCGTTTTCAAGCTTCTTGGTTTGAATTATACTGTTCATGGTTAGAGTATTCTATTGAAGATGATACTTGATAAATCACTATTTTATGGTTTATCTTGTGCTCAATTGAGTGGATTTTATCAACTCTTTACCCACTTATTCATAATATTTGCATAGTTTTATATTTCCTTCCTAATTTTGTACTATGATTGAAAACGTGCTTCTTTGATCTTATATTTGCTTATTATTAATCCTCTCTTATTACCATTAGATGCCTTGATATGTGTGTTAAGTGATCTCAGAGATTACAGGGCAGGAATGGCTCAGAAGATGGAAAAGAAGCATACAAAAGTGGAAGGAATACAAGAAGTTGGAGAAATTGCTAAGCTGTCCAGCCTGACCTCTTTGCACTCAAACGGCTATAACTTTAGCTACAGAGGTCCAAACGACGCGGTTCCAGTTGCGTTGGAAAGCTAACGTCCGAGGCTTCGATTTGATATATAATTTATCATAGCTGCCCCAACGCTAGGCGACGCGAACGCGTGGGTCACGCGGACGCGTGGGTCACGCGGACGCGTGACCTGGCAGGAACACAACCCGCGCGGCCGCGTGAGCCATGCGGCCGCGTCACTTTTCTGTGACCTGTACGGACCAGAAAGCGCTGGAAGTGATTTCTGGGCTGTTTCTGACCCAGTTTTTGGCCCAAGGAACACAGATTAGAGGCTATAAAGTGGAGGAATGCATCCATTCATAAGAGGCTCTCATAATTCACTTTTCATGTTTTAGATGTAGTTTTTAGAGAGAGAGGTTCTCTCCTCTCTCTTAGTATTAGGATTTAGGATTTCTCTTAGTTTTAGGAGTGACTCTCAATCCCAGGTTTAACGTTCTTTTACTTTATATTCCCCTTTTTACTTTCAGATGCTTCAATGCTTGTATTAGATATGTTGCCTATTTGGCTTATGCTACATTCATGTTATGATTTTCTTAATTAATATTATTTAAGGTAATTCAGATTTAAGATTGCTTTGCTCTGTTTAAGATTGCTTTCAATTTAATTTAGATATTTTTCTCCCTTTTGGCCTTGGTTAAATAATTGGTGACTCTTGAGTTATCAAACTCATTGTTAATTGAGAATTGGAATTCTTCAAGAATTAATTCATCCACTTAACTTACCTTCATAGTTAGAGGTTAATAAAGTGGGAGAAAAATCCAATTCTCATTACAATTGATAAGGATAACTGGGATAGGACCTCTAGTCTTCATACCTTGCCAAGAGTTTATTTTACAGTTATTTATTAATTTTTATTGCTTGAAAATATACCTGTGCACATTGCCCAAACTCCAAATTTCTCAAAACCCGAGGTTTGAATAAGAACATACCTCCCTGCAATTCCTTGAGAAGACGACCCGAGGTTTGAATACTCGATTATCAATTTCAAAGGGGTTTGTTACTTGTGACAACCAAAACGTTTGTACGAAGGGATTTTTGTCGGTTTAGAGACTATATCTAGCATCAAGGTTGGAACAATCAAAGATGGGAGGAGCCACAAGGACTTGATCAATCCTCATGGCAACAACCACCTCCAATGGACTATCAACAACCGCCACCATATGCCTATAAACCCTTTCCTCAACATAACTTTGGACCACCAAACTCACAAGCCCCTTTCCGCCATTCACCTCCATATGACCCTAACCTTCATCCACCATACCAACCACCTTATGAACCAAATGAACCCTCCTATCTACCCCAAACCTCCATGGAGAAAGCACTTGCCGATCTAAACTCTACTATACAAGCTCTCTTCACCCAAATCAGACCACCAATTACCTTCAACAATCAACCATCAAGCTCTAGTGCACTTCCTTGTCAACCACAGAATAATCTCTCCATCCCATCACCACCATCCATGGAAGAGCACCCACATCCATCAATCCAAGAGCAAGATGATCCCAATTATGCTATTGATATGGAACAGGAAAGAAGGAATCATCTTTGCGAATCCATACTTCATAAAGAGCTAGAGGAGGCCCTATGGGTAAGGGTAGGAGAGACCCTTGAAGATGAAAGAATAGTTGAAAGGAGTTGTCATAGAAAGAAAAACATCGAGGATGAGTACGGTTTTATACTTAAACAACTGGACAAAGCAGCAATTATTAAAAAGGAAGAAGTGGCTGCGGACTTAAGAGATGCTGTACCTCCATTGGAAAGTCCAGTCACAGAGCCTCCTTCCACGGTGTTTGATGTTGATGTTGAGAAGAGCGTACAACCTCCAAGGCAAATCATGGTTGAAGATTTTGTAGAGGTTGATCAAGAGGTAGAAGATGTCAAAGAAGAGCACAAGGGAGTGGAGCTTGAAATTACCTTGCCAAAGTTGTTGGAAACCCCTCCCCCTAAGTTGCCATCATCCTTCACAACATTCAAGTGGGTAAAATTCATATCCCTTAGCTTTATAATTCCACTTGAATATGGGCTACTGGAGACGGATGGTCAACTTAGACTCTTTGTGGCATTGAGAGTAAGAGGAAGAAGGCCAGTGGTAAGAATTGTCCTGCAAGGTTCATCATGGTTGGTAGCTTTAAGTTTAAGAGTAAAGGTTGGTATAGAGCTCAACTGAATGGGTCTAGGAAGTTGTTTGGCCGCTTACGTGAGAATTCAGACTGCTTGCCACCCGGAGGGAACAATATTGCTCAACCAAAAGATGGGTGCAGAAGCAAGATCTGGGACCCCAGAATCCATTCTATCAATCACCACTCTTGGGGCCTAGTCACTTGCTTTAACTTACTTGAAGGCTTTCTGCGCCTAGTTTGGGACCCCGGAGGTTACTGGAATCACAAACATTGGTGGAGATTCCAGGATGAGTTCAAACACAAGCCATCATAACAGGGAGCTCACCAAATGTCCAACTTAAGGACTTTAACTAAAAGTGCTAGGTGGGAGACAACCCACCATGGTATGATCGTTCTTTTTCAATTTTATTTCGTGTTGTTTATTTCTATTTTATTTTATTATATTGAACCTGGAGTTTTGCATCACATTCATATTAACACCGCATTCTGCATCTTTTCAAATTTTTAAAAAAAAAGCGAGCACGCGACACGACCGCATCAGCGACGCGTCCGCGTCGCAAGGAGATGGAAGACAATATTAATATAAACAGAGAGTTTCGCAGGAGCAGCGCTGGAGGCGTGCCAATGGCATAAATCACCCCACGCGAACGCGTCGCTGACGCGACCGCGTCATATGGGAATAATGGTCTCCCACGCGACCGCGTCACCCACGCGGCCGCGTGACCTGAAATCGGCGTAAAAAGGGTGTATGGCTGAAAGTTGAGCTGGAGTTGGGCTGGACCCGTGCTAGTAGCACAAGCCCTGCCACGCGAACGCGTCACTCATGCGTCCGCATCATATTGGAAATAAGGCCACCCGCACGACCGCGTCGCCAGCGTCGCGCAACCTATCCAGCTTAGTGCCAATTTTCTTCTCTTTTCTCTTCTAATCCTAATTTCTTCCTTCTCCCTCCTTTCTCACTTTCTTTTTTCTACTTCTCATTCTTTTTCACTTTCATTTTATTTTAATTAATTTATTTGCATACTTTCATTCATTGCATACATATCTCATTCATCGCATCTTAATTTTGTGCATATTGTTTTTATTTTCTTTTCTGAATTTTTTTATTTTTCCATTGGTGTTAAAAAAAAAATTCTTATTCTACTGTTGCATCTTTTCTTAAATTTGTTTTGGTAACTTGTTTTACACTGTGGGATGATATTAATTATCTGCCAATGCCAATCTTTTATGATACTTGCACTCCATTTGCATTGGCATGAACTTGTATTGATACTTCCATTACCCACTCTCCTCCCCTATGTTTCAAATTTTATACCACTGGTATGCCATGGCTTCTATTGTTTTCTCACTTGCATGTTGTAGCTACCATGTAATTGGGACCCTTATTATCTGGCATTAACCAACCCATGTTTTATTTGTTTTTTATCTTTGCTTTGGGTTACTTTCCTTACCTTTTTCTTTTAGGATGGCCACCAGGAAGAGAACCGGAAGACGTTTACATGGGAAGACAAACAAGTCCATCAGCACAATCCTTAAAGAAAAGCATCAGTTGGAACACCCCGTTCACCTGCACATCTCAGCATGCACCGAGGACGGTGCAATCTTTAAGTGTGGGGAGGTCGATACCGATCTCCATGGGTTAGTACTTTCTTGTCTCAAACACCAATGTTTAAATTTTCTTTGTAGATTAGTTTTTGCATTTGCATACTTGTTTGATCTTTACATATTTTACCACTTGGTTAAAGTAATATTTTATTTTTCAAGAAACCTTTTAGAGCATTTCACAAATTTGAATAAAATTTAATGTTACACTTGTTTGAAGAAATATTATATTGGAACATGGTTTAGAGCTCGAACACACAAAACCTGTAAGATTTTTTAGCCTAATTGATTGGTTGCATTTTATCAACCAATAATTTATTTTTGATGTGTGTTTTTCTCTCTAAAATTGTGATCTTTGTCTTGCTTAATTCTATATTTCCATTATTTGATGTATGCATGCACTTACATGATTGAGGCATTTGTTTCACTGAGCTTACATACCCATATGGCCTTACCTTTCATTATCCCTTGCAAACCAATGTTGAGCCTATTATACCCCTTTATTCTTTACTTTAGAACATCATTAACTCTAAGCGAAAAACAATAATGTCCTTAATTTGAATCCTTGGTTAGCTTAGACTAGTGAAAGTGCTTATGATTTAAGTGTGGGAAAATTGTGTTTGGAAACATTTAGTTTGAGAATTGAGTATGTTAGAAATTTCTGAAAATGTGAAAGAAATATTTAGGACATGTTTATGCATTCAATAATTTAATCATATGCATTGAAAAAAACAAAAGAAAAATAATATAAAAAAAAGAGAGAAAAATAAAAGAAAAAGAAAAGAAAAGAAAAGAAAAAAAAAGAGCAAATAAAAGGGGACAAAATGCCCCAAAGTGAGTGGTGAAAGCAATGCATATGAGTTGTACTTGAAATTAGAATGTATGAATATGTGGAAAACATGGTTAATGGATGGTTAGATATTGTATTATGATTACATGGATTGTTTAAGTTAGGTGATTACATGGGTTGTCTAAGTTAGGTGGAAAAGTTTAAGTTAATTAAGGATTCAAGATTTTAGTCCACTTGGCCAAATACAATCCTACCTTGACCCTAACCCCATTACAACCCTTAAAAGACCTCTTGATATGTGAATTTATGCATTAAATTTTTGTTGATTGTTAGATGAAGAGCAAGCCTTAGAAAGCAAGGTTAGTAGAGAATTGAGAGAGTCGAACCTTAAACACTTGAATGATTAAAGTGTATACACTTCCAATGAGGGTTCGATGCTCGATTCTTTGTTCCCGCCTTTCATGAGCTATTTTCTTCTGCAAGTTTACTTTTACTTCATTTTCATGATTTGAATCAGTGAAATCCAGTTCATATATGTTCTTGAAAGATTTATTTATTTTTAACCAAGTAGGTAGAAACATTCTGCATGTAGTTGCATTCATATAGATAGGATTGCATTTTATATTAATCTACCATTCCTCTTCATCTTTATAGTTTCTCTTGAGCTTAGCATGAGGACATGCTAGTGTTTAAGTGTGGGAAGGTTGATAAACCACTATTTTATGGTTTATCTTGTGCTCAATAGAGTGGTTTTTATCAACTCTTTACCCATTTATTCATACTAATCGCATGTTTTACATTTTCCTTCCTGATTTTGTGCTATGATTGAAAACATGCTTCTTTGATCTTATATTT
>NC_029781.3:77864072-77891722 GCF_000817695.3 Arachis duranensis | reverse complement strand
TACAGGGCAGGAATGGCTCAGAGGATGGAAAGGAAGCATGCAAAAGTGGAAGGAATACAAGAAGTTGGAGAAATTGCTAAGCTGTCCAGCCTGACCTCTTTGCACTCAAACGGCTATAACTTTAGCTACAGAGGTTCAAACGACGCGGTTTCAGTTGCGTTGGAAAGCTAACGTCCGGGGCTTCGATTTGATATATAATTTGCCATAGCTGCCCCGACGCCAGGCGACACAAACGCGTGGGTCACACGGACGCGTGACCTGGCAGGAACACAACCCGCGCGGCCGCGTGAGCCATGCGGTCGCGTCACTTTTCCGTGACCTGTACGGACCAGAAAGCGCTGGAAGTGATTTCTGCGCTGTTTCTGACCCAGTTTTCGGCCCAGAGAACACAGATCAGAGGCTATAAAGTGGGGGAATGCATCCATTCATAAGAGGCTCTCATAATTCACTTTTCATGTTTTAGATGTAGTTTTTAGAGAGAGAGAGAGGTTCTCTCCTCTCTCTTAGTATTAGGATTTAGGATTTCTCTTAGTTTTAGGAGTGACTCTCAATCCCAGGTTCAACGTTCTTTTACTTTATATTCCTCTTTTTACTTTCAGATGCTTCAATGCTTGTATTAGATATGTTGCCTATTTGGCTTATGCTACATTCATGTTATGATGTGGATAACTGGGATAAGGACCTCCAGTCTTCATACCTTGCCAAGAGTTTATTTTACAGTTATTTATTAATTTTTATTGCTTGAAAATATACCTGTGCACATTGCCCAAACTCCAAATTTCTCAAAACACCAAATTTATAATCTCCATAACCAATAATAAGAACATACCTCCCTGCAATTTCTTGAGAAGACAACCCGAGGTTTGAATACTTGGTTATCAATTTCAAAGGGGTTTGTTACTTGTGACAACCAAAACGTTTGTATGAAAGGACTTTTGAAGGTTTAGAAACTATACTTGCAACGAAGATTTATCCGCAAATTTCTAGACCACGCAAAAGTTCTCTCATCAATACTGTATATTGTTTACCATACTACCTATTTGCTGTGGAATCTTCAATCAACACAGGTTCAAATGCTTTCGTTGAAAACGGCTTCAGAAATTGGAAGAAGGTAAATAGTGAAAAAGATTGTCCTCTTTTGAACCACATTGGCAAAGGCCCCAATTCGATCCATCATGGGGCAACAAAATCATGTGATGATTTGATGAAGCAATCACAACATGTTGATACACTTATGAAATGACAAACATCAGAGGAAATTGAAAATAATTGACGTAGACTTGGAGCATCTATTGATTGTATTAGATGGTTGACTTTTCAAGGTTACGCTTATAGAGACCATGATGAAAGCTCGAGTTCAGATAATCGAGGTAACTTTATTGAATTAAAGTTTTTAGATTCTTACAATAGTAGTGTTCAGAAGCCTGTTTTAGATTTGCTAAATATACTTCAAGTGATGTTTAGAAAAAAATTCTACATGTTCTTGCTACAATGGTGAGAAACTCAATAAGAAAGGATACTGGAGATGCCAAATTTTGTATTATCATTGATCAAGCTCGTGATGAATCTAAAAAATAGCAAATGGCTATTGTTTTGAGATTTGTTGATGTGGATGGTTTTGTTCATGAACACTTCTTTGATCTTGTACATGCTAGTAATATTAGTGCCTTGACTTTGAAAAAAGAGTTGGTGTCTGTGCTTTTTATTTATAATCTCCAAATTGAAAACATTCGAGATTAGGGGTATGATGGTGCTAGCAGTATGAGAGGAAAATGAAATAGTTTACAAGCTTTATTTCTAAATGATTGCCGACAAGCATATTATGTCCATTGTTTTGCTCATAGATTGCAGTTAGCACTGGTGGCTGCTTCAAGGGAAGTACTTCAAATTCATGAGTTCTTCACACAATTGACTGCTATTGTCAATATTGTTGGTGTATTTTACAAACGACATGATCAACTACAAGAAGATCAAGAAATTGAAAATGCAAAATTGATTGCCAATGATGAGCTAGAAACAAGTCAATGTACAAATCAAATGGGCACTTTACAAAGAGCTGGAGATACAAGATGGAGTTCTCACTTTCATTCTATTTGTAGCTTGATAAGAATATTTGCAGCTACTCATACCGTTCTTAATAATATTATTGATGATGGTACAACTTCTTCTCAAAGAGATGAGGCTTATGGTATCAACAAAGTGTTATCCTCGTTTAAATTTGTTTTTTCATTACATTTGATGAAGAAAATTATGGGAATTACTAATATTTTGTGCCAAGTATTACAACAAAAATCCCAAGATATTTTGAATGCAATGCATGTTGTTTCCACATCAAAACTACTTCTTCAAAAATTGAGGGAAAATGGTTAGTGCAATTCACTTGAGATTTTTAAGAAATTTTGTGAGAAACATAAAATTGACATCTCTGATATGAGTACACAATACACGGTTGGAAGAGGTCGATCTCGTCAACCAAAGATAACAATCGAGCATCATTATCGAGTAGATCTGTTTTTGGCAGCAATTGACCCTCAAATTCAAGAGTTAAATAGTAGATTTAATGAGAAAATCATGGAGCTTTTGACTTTAAGTACTGCTTTGAACTCTAAAGATAATTTTAAGTTGTTTAATATTTAGAATATATGGAAGTTAGCTGAAAAGTTTTTTCCTTAAGATTTTTCTGATCATGAAAGGATTCTTTTGAATGCTCAATTGCAACATTACGCATTTGATATGCCGAATCATCTAAAAGATGTTGGGACACTTTTTCAGTTATGTCAAATATCAAAAGAAAAAAGAAAATCAAGAACTTATCATTTGGTTGATAGACTGATTCACAATGTCTTGACTCTTCTAGTATCTACAGCAACAACAGAAAGAGCTTTCTTGGCAATGAAAATTATTGAAATAAGGCTTCAGAGTAAAATGGAAGACGAATTTTCTTGCAGATAATTTAGTCATTTACATTGAAAAAGAAATTGCAGCTACTTTCAGTACATATTCAATAATAGATGACTTTGAATCAAGGAAAAAATGTCGAGCTCAATTGTCTATGTAAGTTACAAATTTTAATTTATTTCAGCTCTAATAATAATATTATTAATTTTTTCATTGCATAAGTTATGGTTGTGATTTGAATTATTTACATGAAGCATAATACATTTTTTAAATAATTTTGCAAGAAATGTCTAAAAAGGAATTAAATAGTATTTGAAGATTCTAAAAGCAAGTATATGACAACCTATATTTCCAATATTTGAAATTAGTTTTGAGATATTTGTGTTTAAGTTTTTTAATATACAATATGTTCAGTTTTCTTATAAAAATTCTAAATTTTAAATCTATTATGGGCACTAAAAACTATTTTATTAAAACAGTTTTTTTGTGAAAACCCCGGTTCTTACATTCTCCCCTCCTAATAAGATTTTCTCCCTCGAAAATTCGAACCGCGTGATATATTCTCTTTTATCCTACCGTGTCGATGTTCTCTCTCGCCTTCCGCTGCGTCACTCTGATTATCGTCCTTAAGAATCCAAAATTTTTTCCTTTAATCCAAATACCGATTTTGTAACATTTTTCCAAAATCTCCAAAACAAGATCAATATCAAACCCCTTTTTCAAAAGACTAAAAAATCATTTATTCTTAAATCAATTACTTTGAACCATAATTTTTTAAATTTATTTAAAATCCTAAAATTATAATTTCAAGTTGAATCCCTTATTGATAAGATAATTATAAACCAAAATCACAAATCAAGAAAATTGTAAAACTCAATTTTTCTGTAAACCATATTATTCAGGCCAAGAGTTTTGATTTAGTTTCAAAAGCAAAAAATTTAAACCAAAAGTTTCAAACTAATTTTCAAAATCGTTTTAAGCTTTAAAACCTTTTTAACAAGAATCCAAGCCATACCATGTAGAAATTGAAAATCTTAAGTAAAAATCGCAAAAGAAACAGTTGGCACTTCTTTTGCCACCAGTGTTGAGCCTCACCCATCAATCAATATGCTGCAATTCCACGAACTGGTTTTCCGGAACATGTTGCGCTCGTAACGCATAGACTAGGTTAGCCATCCCCACTACCTTTTCGTTAACGTGATTGACCTCGTCCGCGAGTTGTCATTCAGGTTTCCTTTCCACACCAAACAATCGATATTAAGGTGATCAGTCTCAATATCTCAAGCTCAGTGCTTCAATTGTCCCCAAAAGCACTTACAAACAAGCATTAATTTCCTTAAGCCTTACCTCTAGCTGTAAAGCAAAGGTTAATCAAATGTTACAACAATTCTAAGGCTTATACATATTTATATAGAAGGAAATAATATATTCTAGAAGCCCGATGAAGGATTAAGCTCAAAAATAGAATTACAAAAGTGCAAAACGTTCACACGAAGCTAACGCACAAGACACAAGGTTTAGATGCAAGAGAATAAAACATATATAGATATAAGAGTATAATAATCATAGGAAACTAGCTGCAGCTTGTGGAGTTTAAGCAGACTAGTTACAAACAGAATAATACAGAGTTTTTGAATTAAAACGACTTATACAACTTATCTCTCAAGTAAGCCTCTAAGGCCATAAAGATAAATATACAAAGAAATGTGAGAGTAGCTATAACAAAGTAAAACAGAAATAAATCAGGAGAAACCATACTTTGCTCTGTCACCATATCCGCAATTTTACCGAGGTGAATTACGACCTGCAACTGAAAACTAACAACAAAGTATGGAATGAGAATCAGAGATTCTCAGTATGGTAACAGTGCCCAATAATGTAAGATGTAAGGCTCCGGGACGCCAAAGGCAATTCTAGAACTTCACATCAAATACAAGATATTCAAGCTTAACATAAAATCAATAAATAAAGAACTTAAACCATAAACTGGGTTATCTAAACTTAGGAAAATTCTAACTAATACTAATCGCACCGCTATATCCCACAGCCTCCTCCAACCTAACCTCTGTGCGATCCCATCGCCACCACCTACCTAACCTCCTCAGCACCAGACAATCATAATTAATGCAAACAAGTAAAACACAAATAATATTCATATATAGCAAGTAGTTCAAGAAGCAAGTAGGCATGTTATACAATTAGGCAAACTCAAGTAATCAAAGCAAACAAGCATGTAGAAGATGCATATGATGAATGTCTATCCTATTAGCTCGTGATATCACTTGTCGATCCGTAAATGCCAACCCGACACATCCTCCCGGATGTAGCCTTTTCTGCCACCCCAGAGATATAGTGTCCTGCACACTCATGCAGCAACGAATGTGCTACGCCAGAGATACAGTGTCCTGCACACCCATATAGTATGGAGTCTACTACGTCAGGGATATAGGCCCCGCACACTTCCTGCAGCAGAGAAGGAAACAACCACAACAAATCATGCAGTAGAAAAACCTGCTACACCAGGGATATAGGCCCCGCACACTCTTAACAACAACCAGTCATACAGTAGAGAAATCTGCTATGCCAGAGATATAGAATCCGCACACTCTCAACAACAACTTCTCATGCAGCACAGAAATCTGCTATGCCAGAGATATAGACTCCGCACACTCTCATATAATCCAATAATTTCATCATTCTTTTCTGAGTCTTCAACTCATCACAACTATCATCAATTCATAATTATCCATTCCGAATTCATCAATTCATCAGTTCTCAATTCGTTGTCAGTAATTACCAAGTTCACTACTCTTCTTTCTCCCTCAACCAAACTCATAATCAATACACCAGAAACCTAAACCTCCGTTCACTAACTTTTTAAAGTAATACCAATCTAAACCTCCTAAGACCTTTCCCATGCTGAAACCCAAAATTAAGTCCAAGAGTCTTAAAATGGTGTCTCAGAAGCTTACAAGTTTGTTGGGAAGGTGAAATAGTTGAAAACAAAGTTTAAATTTGAGAAACAGTGCGTGTGCGTACGCACAGGGGTATGCGTGCGCACGCCCAAAGGGATTTTTAAAAAGTGTGCATACGCATAGGGGTGTGCGTACGCACAGGTACCAATTTTCACAATTCTGTTCACTCGCACAAGGCGTGCTAGCGCCCCCATCAGACTGACCTTCCCAACGTGTGCGTACGCACAGGGCTGTGCGTGCGCACAAGTTGTAAAACTCCATTGGTTTTGTGCACGCACAAGTTGTGCTAGCGCTCGAAACAAAAGCCATTGCCCTATGTGTGTGTATGCACAAGGCTGTGCATACGCACATGTTTAAAATTTCACAGGGGTGTGTGTGCGCACAAGGATGTGCGTGAGCACATACCAGAAATCACAAAATTTTGCAACTTTGCAAAATTTCAGATTTTGACACTAAACTTTGAAAGATCATAACTTCCTCTACGAAAATCCAAATTTTACAAACTTTACATAAATTTGAAGAGTTTTCAATGAACTTTAATTTAAATCAAATTTCAACAAATTTCAAAAACCGAGGCTCAGTTATAATCCGTCAAAGTTCACCAAAAATCTAATTTTTACCAAAAATCTCAAAACCTCAACTTACCAACATTTCCAACCAAAACCAAACCAAAACCACTTCAAACTCCAATGTTTCTCATAACTTACCTTTTGTGTCTCATTTTTATCAATCTTACCAAGTTCCCATTCACATTTCATTATTCTCAACCTCAACATCAACATATCATACTAAACCATTTTCAATCCACACTATCATCCATCGTCATCATATCACTAACAAGCATCATTAATTAACCTCATTCCACCCCAATCATTCTCAATATCAATAACATTACTCATCTACATTCATAATTCATATCATTTATCAATAATCTCAACACTCATCTTCAATTACCAACAACATCAATATTCATCATTACTCATCAACCATATCAACAACCCTCATCAACAACGCCAATCATCAATACTCATTAACACCAACAATACCCAATAATCATCATCAACCACAATAATTCAATATAACCAATAATTACATCAATTCACATATAATTATTTATACACCAATATAATTCAATCCTATCTTAGGGTCAACTAGCCTAAGGGTCCAGAAACATTACATATTACATAAAGAAAATCGAAACCATACTTTGCTCGATTCTCAATATGCACAAACCACCACTTTGAGTCCAAACAAGCTTCCAAAAAGCCAAGCCAACTCCAACAAGCACCAAGGCTCAAACTAACATCATAAAACATACTAATATCAAACCTAAGGTTTACAAAACAACCAAATACAAGGTTTTAGTGAAACCTTACCTTACTCAACAAGATTAGGGATAAAATTCAATAATTACTTGCTACTAGAGATCACTTAAACAAGCAAAATCATAAAACTCACTCAAAAATCAAACCAAAAAACGCACAGAATCTAGGGCAGGAAACTGGGGCACGAGTTGAGAAATATTACCAACAAAACCTAGATGAAAAGAAAGAGTTCGTCAAGAGCTTCGCGTGGCCACAAACGGCTTGTCAATCAGAGTTTCGTAGCTCAAGTTATCGCTCCTGGAAGATGGAGGTGAATAGTGCTCCCATGGTTTCTCTTCTCTCTTCTCTCATAACCGAACTCCCTCTCTCTCTTTAGTGAAAATGAGCTGAAAGCTCATTAAAGGATGCATATATAAGTTGGGCTTGGACCTAACTTGGATCCGGTCCAACCTATTAGCGGTTTTAGCCCGTTTGGCCCACTTTGAGCAAAAACCTTTAAGATTAGTGTCCGATTTTCAATTATAATTTATTTTTATCCTTTCAAAATAATAAATCAATCTTCAAAATATTATTTTCCAAAATATGCGGTACTGGACAAACTAGAGCCTGTACTGCCAGCTTAAGCGCCGTACGCATTTTTACAAAAACTTTTCGAAAGAAATACATTTTCTAACCCAAAAAAATTTGTTGAAATCAAATTTTATCTTTAAATTTTGAAATTAAAACTTTCAAATCTTGAATCTACTCTGGACACTAAAAACTATTTTATTAAAACGGTTTTTCTTGAAAAAACCCGATTCTTACAAAATGAACAAGTACAATGTTAAATAAAATTGTCAAATACTGCTTTAGAATGTAAGTAAATCAGAAGAGTCATAAATTAACTCATAAATTGATAAAAAAATATTTTCCAATAGCAAATATTTACCATAAATGTTAAGCGGACATATTTAAAATGAGCCAAGTCATCATACCAAATGGTATGCTCGAATAACCATCAGCCCAACACACTCTCCTGCAGCTCCAACATTTGGTTGCAAAGAGAACGAGTCAAACACGGTGATGGTACACAACAAGTCACCCAAATTTTTGAACATTTTCTGACACCAAATTTTATTGTGTAGACACAAAAGATAAAATTAAAAAAATCCCTTATCTCCCATATTTTTAGGCCAAAGATCATTTATAAGAATCTAAAAAGAAGCATTTAAACATCTAACCAGCTACCTAATAACCTTGAGCCTGTTCAGTTGGTGCAAATGGGTGAATATCAGTGAAGCTGCGCCATGTTACTGGCATCATCTCAGTTGTTGCACTCAACTTTATAGTACAAGATCCAAGTGGAATCATGCTGTGGCATAACAAGAGATTCTTGAATTGTAACCTATGAATGTACCTGAGTAACTCATACTCAGTATGGTCGTAAGAACTCATGAAAAGCTACTCAAAAAAATTCATTCCAAATATTTCAGCACCTCTAAGTGGTGTTCCCTTTGCAACTGTTGGCCCAATCATATTAATCTTGCATTCTGGACAATACCATGGTCTTTCTGGTATATGCATTTTTATAATACCAATACACCTGGAGTGATAACTCAGAATTGTTTTAATATATAACTATAGTTCCATTATAAGAAGAAAAAAACCAGAAAAATAGAAGAAAAATAGAATCACTAATAAACAATTGAAACAAAGTTTCCTCTAACATATATCAAACACAAATTAAAATTAGACTTTATTCAAATTCACAAAAAACTTGCCATAGAAAAAGTAATAAAACAAAATAAAATAAATATCTGAGTTTGGAAAGAAGCAATAAAATATATCATATACAAGAGATAGGATGAAAACGACACCTAATAAAAAAGTGGGTTACACGGCGGCAGCAGACTCGGGTTGCATGGCGAAGATGAGCGGATGAGAGAGACGGCAAAGGGAGAGGAAGAGACAATAGCAATAGTGATTGAAAGCTGGGCAAAACCCTATTAGAGCAAATGTTCATTAATTTAAATCTGGGATCAAAATAAAAAGGGAAAAAAAGTTTAATAAGAATAAATATAGGGATTATTTTTTAATTATTATTTTTTTCAAAAATAAAAAATAGGGTTCAATTTATAATTATTTTTAGGTAGGTTAACAATACTCCTACATAAAATATGGAGTAAAGAATCCGTGGTAAAAAAAATAACTGATAATTAATTAAAAAAAGGTAATTTACTAGAGTTATGTCAGAGTGTTTATTGTCTCATTAACTTATCTACTCTTTGCAAGTGTAAGTGTGCTAAAAAAATTCATCCATATATATATTGTAATCAATGTAAGACTAAGTAAATAAAATTGGAGGATGCTCTCATAAAGACGCGTAAAATATCTTTTTGTAAAGACACTTATGTGTCGCATGCATTATTATTAGACGTATTAATGAACCAGTTATTTTTGAATTTCTTAACAAACTAAAATAAAATTGATTTTTTATAACAATAACAATAAACCTAATTGTTATCAGATCCGGTTAAACCAACTAATTTACATAACCTACTGGATCATGGTTTTTTTAAACAAAAATCAGGGATATATTTGTCTTTTTATCAAAAAATTTAAACATGATTTTGTTTAGACTGTGTAAATCGATCGGATCAAATTGGGTCTAATAATTATAATGTGGGCAATTAGATTTATTATTGTTGCTATAATAAACCAATTTTGTTCTGGTTTATTAAAAAATAAATTATTAACCAATTTAATAAAGATGTCCAATAATATAATGACACATGTAAACATCTTTAAAAAAAGACATTTTTAGTGTCTTTAATGAAGTGGTCTCCAATAAAATTTACCTTTGACTTTGAGAATCATATTTTTCGAATATCGTCTTCTGTCTTATCAAAACCCAATCAATACTTGTAGTTTTCCTTGAAAACTTTAGTAATGTGTTTGGAGCCAGGCTTAGGTGGGAATCAAATACATCACAGACAAAAAAATGGTATTACAAATAAAAGATATCAATAAAGTTTATATAAAATATAAAATAAGGCAAAGACATATTATTTAGTAATAGTGAGACTTGCTATTTATAAAATTTAAATTAAGTAAATGACATTATTTGGCACTATCATATCTAAGCTTGAGAGTGTTCGTGGTAAAATAGCTACCAGAAGATGTGATGATTTTGATTAGTGAAGGTTGAATTACTTTCACAATAAAATGGTTGAGTATATGAAGATTGTAAGATGACAAAATCTTATATTTGTGTAGTGGTTTTAAGGCACGATTAGATCGCTTTCTTTAGAGAGATATTTGTCCCCACACTTAGTTGTTATAAGATTGATGACAATACTCTCCCAGGATACAATAAAACCTAAGAATTTCTTAATTAGCAATAGTAAAAAATTCTCAACTCTCTTGAACAAAGAAAACCTCTTAATAATTAATTAAAATGTACACTTAGTACTTGTGTTTCTGAAATGGTGGATAAGGACTTATTTATACATATTGCACGTAGCAATTATGATTAATTACGTATACAAATGGTTGTCTTTTCTTCTATTGCCAATAGATACAATGTTTTGAATATACACAATCCTTAAAAGATTGTGTCCCTTCAACCAAATGGTATTAAACGGTTAGTGACCGTTTATTAATATTATTAATAATAATATCAATAATATTAATAATATTAATTAATCAAATTTGTAATTACCCTTCAATCCCCCACTATTTACAAAATTTAAATGTCATACAAGCATATGGATAAAGAATGTGTCACTAAGATTAAACATTCTTTTAGCATAAATTTTAAAGTTCTAACGAAGTAATAGGTGTCTAATCGATTAAACCTATACTCTATATGCTAGTATAAAAAATCACACATATTACTTATACCCTCCAAGTTCAAGAGTTTATAATTTTAAGTACTTATATGGCCTTGTGCACATCCTGGTTTCATGAATATTTACGAGATTAAAACCTCTAAAATTCTCGATTAGAGCGGCACCACTCTTATATTCATATAGGTGGAATCTTTTGATAAATAATATTATCATTCCATTAAGAGTTTTAACTCACCCTCCTAATTTATGGTAAATAACACTAAATCCTATACCTTAGTGCTCCAATTGCTAAATAACTTGTTATTACCTATTAAACCTTGAAACTAGTGGTCTACTAGAATAAGGTTGGGTTCCCATCATTTAGCAATAATAGGTTTTAATTCCATTTTAGCAGTAGTCTCTTTGATTTTATCCCTTGACAAACCTTTAGTCAAAGGGTCTACTAAATTTCCTTGAGATCTTACATAAGTGATGGTAATTACACCATCATCTATTAGTTGTCTCACAAACTCATGTCTCAAACTTATATGTCTAGACTTTCCATTATAAACCTTATTATATGCTCGAGACATGGTTGATTCACTATCACAGAAGATTGAAATGGCTGTCGTCTGTTGTGGCCATAGCTTTATATCATATAACAAATTTCTTAACCATTCCGCTACTTTACCTACGGCTGATAAAGCTACAAACTCAGCCTCTATAGTAGAATGTGTAATACATGTTTGTTTCTTTGAGGCCCAAATTATTGCTCCACCACCTATGGTGAAAATCCATCTTGAAGTGGATTTGTTGTCACTAAGATTTGTAATCCAACTTGCGTTGGAATAACCTTCTAAAACTGCGGGATAATCACTATAGTGTAATCCTAAGTTTATGGTTTTCTTGAGATAACCAAGAACTCTGATTATAGCTTTCCAATGTTGATTGCTAGGCTTTCCTGTAAACCTTGATAATTTGCACACAGCAAATGCTATATGAGGTCTAGTATAATGCATTGCATACATTAAACTTCCTATAGCACTAGCATATTCTAATTGTGCTATAGGTCTTTCCATCTTTCCTTCTAATTTAAGATTAGGATCTTAGGGTGTATTGGATTCTTTAATTGTGAGATGATCAAACTTTTTCAATACCTTTTTGATATAATGAGATTGACTTAAAGTAAAGCCAATTTCATTCTTATGCACCTTTATACGTAATTTTGTATCTACTTCATTCAAATCCTTCATATTGAATTTAGAAGTTAAATATTTTTTTGTTACACGAATTCTTTCTAAATTTGTTCCGATGATTAACATATCATCAACATATAAACAAATGATTACTCCATAATTTTTGCAAATTTTGAGTAAATACATTTATTCGCACTATTATGTGAGAAGTCATTTGATAACACCACTGAATCAAACTTCTCATGCCATTGTTTAGGGGCTTGTTTTAGTCCATACAAAGACTTAATTAATTTGCAAACCTTCTTTTCATTTCCGGATAGCACATAGCCTTTCGATTGCTCCATATAAATTTTTTCATTAAGATCTCCATTTAGAAAAGCCGTTTTAACATTCATTTGATGTATATGAAGCTTACGTATGGATGTTAATGCTATAAGAGTCCTAATATAATTCATTCTTGCCACAGGTGCGTAGGCATCAGAATAGTCTAGACCTTCTTGTTGTCTAAACCCCTTGGCCACTAACCTTACTTTAAAGGTTTGTAATGAACCATCAATGTTATACTTTCTTCTAAATACCCACTTACATCCTACAGGCTTTGATCCTGGAGGCAAATCAACCAAGAACCAAGTATTGTTAGATAATATTGAGTCCATTTCATCATTTATTGCTTCTTTCCAAAAAGAAGAATCCCTCGAAGCCATAGCCTTTTTGAATGTTTGAGGATCACCCTTTATGTTCATAACAATAGGAATCTTGTTTGTTATAGAATTCCTAGTTTCTTCTACCGAAAAGGTGATAGCCTGAGAAGAAATAAAATCTGGACCCAAGTCATTTTCTTTTCTTACTCTAAAGCTCTTCCTTGGTTCAATAAACTCTTTTTTGTTTAGACGTTTATTGTTTTGATTATTTATTTCTTGTGAAATATTAGTATCATTTTGGGGATACTCTGAATTAGAAGTTGAATCATTGATAAATTTACTGTCAATAAATTCTACTTCTCTTAATTCAACAACTACGTTAGACATTAAGTCTAATATTCTATATGCTTTAGAATTTTGAGCATATCCTATAAAAGTGCATGTTATGGTTATTGGCCCCAATTTGGTTCTCTTTTAATCAGGAACTCGATAAAAGGTTAAACACCCCCACACTTTAAGATAACTTAAATTAGGTTTCCTTCCTTTTCGAATTTCATAAGGAGAAACTTTTCTATGTCTTGATGGTATCCTATTATGGATATGACATAATGTCAATAATACTTCACCTCACAAATTGTAAGGCAATTTTACATTTAGTAACATTGAATTAACCATATCCACTAAGGTACGATTTTTCCTTTCTGCCAAACCATTTTGTTGCGGAGTATATGGAGCGGAAGATTCATGCACAATACCATATAATTCACAAAAGTGATCAAATTCATTAGAAAAATATTCTCCGTCTCGATCACTATGAAGAACTTTTATCTTCTTATCATGCATATTTTCTACTTCTATTTTATATTTCTTAAACATTTCAAAAGCTTCATCTTTATTTCTAAGCAAATACACATAAGTAAATCTAGAACAATCATCAATAAAAGTTATAAAATATCTCTTTTTTCCTTTAGTAATATTGCCATTTAGTTCACAAATATCACTATGAATCAACTCCAATAAATGTGTATTTCTTTAAACTTTAGGAAAATGTTTCTTAGTAATTTTGGATTGTATGAAAATATCATATTTCTTATTAAAATCTTTGTTACTAAGATCAATATAGTTATTCTTTTGCATATATTCAATTGATTTGTAATTTAAGTGTGCTAATCTACTATTCCATAAATCACAAGAATCAACAACATACAATGAAATATTCACTTTATTAATACTAAGTTTAAGCATGCCTTTAGTACAATATCATTTTCCTACGAATACATCATTCTTATGCAAGATCACTTTATCGGATTCCATTACAACTTTGAATCCTTTCTTACACAAGAGACAATAGAAACTAAATTTTTTCTCAAATCTGAAACATGAAGTACATTTATTAAACTTAATTTCTTTCCAAATGTAAATTCAATTCCACAGTTCCTTGACCACAAAATTTGGCTGAGTTATCATTACCCATTAATACCTCTCTATTGTTCACTTCTTCATATGTTTTGAATTGGTTGCGATCATTGCAAACGTGAACAGTAGCCCCTGAATCTAACCACAACTCAAGTGATTTTCCTTGTGTTGCTATGTTAACTTCTGAAACCATGCCAATATGCATGTTTTGTACTTTTTCTGCAACCATAGCAATAAAATCCTTCTCTTTCACTAAGTTGGTCTTTGTTTTTAGAAGTCTACATTCTTTGATATAGTGTCCTATCTTGTGACAATGATAACACTCTCTTTGTCTCTTATTATCTTACTTTGAATCTTTAAAGAACTTTTTTTTCTTCTTATTGGTGTTGTTTTCACCAATATGATTCGCTTTAGAACTTTGAGAAAGATACACAACATCACGTTTTCGAGTTTCCTCTTCTATATGTATATATCTTAGTAATTTCTCAATTATGAAGTCTTCACCAAGATGTAAAAATTTCTTCCTATAACCATTCCAAGATGAAGGCAATTTTGAAATAATTGTTCTAACTTGTAATGATTCAGAGATCACCACTTGTAGATCTCGAAGTCTACTTACAAGGATTTGTAATTCATGAATTTGATCCATGACAGGCATAGTATTATTCATAATAAATTCAAAATATTTCATCATAATAAACTTATCTGTTCCTTGTCGTTCGGTATTGTACTTTTCTTCCAAAGATTTTCAAATCTCTAATGGTGATTGAATTAACATGTAGAGATCATAGAGTCGGTCGGATAAAGTATTGAGAATATGACCTCGACATGCAAAATCATCTTCATCACGTTTCTTCTTCAATTGAACAATCTTTTCTTTCTCTTTCAGAGTTTCAATGTGGAATTTTCAGCGGCATCAGCAATTGGTGTAGTCTTTGGGTCAATCACATATGCAAGATTGAGAACTAAAAGAAGAAACGTCATCTTGTCTTTCCAACGGTTGAAGTTCGTTCCATCAAAACGATCTAATTTGACAAACTCTTGGTTCATGACCTTGAACGTAGTATTTTGATCTTGTGCCATCTTCAAGAAATATCTCTCTAAAATTGTTGGGTATATGAAGATTGTAAGATGACAAAATCTTATATTTGTGTAGTGGTTTCAAGGCATGATTAGATCATTTTCTTTAGAGAGATATTTGTCCCCACACTTAGTTGCTATAGGGTTGATGACAATACTCTCTCAAGATACAATGAAACCTAAAAATTTCTTAATTAGCAATAATAAGAAATTCTCAACTTTCTTGAACAAAGAAAATCTGTTAATAGTTGATTAAAATGTACACTTAGTACTTGTGTTTCTGAAATGATGGACAAGGACTTATTTATACATATTACACGTAGCAATTATGATTAGTTACATATACAAATGGTTGTGTCTTTTCTATTGCCAATAAATACAATATTTTGAACATACATAATTCTTATAGAGTTGTGTCTCTTTAGCCAATAAACATAATATTTTGAACATACACAATACTTAAAAAGTTGTATCCTTTCAATCAAAGGGTACTAAACGGTTAGTAACCGTTTATTAATATTAATAATATTAATTAATCAAATTTGTAAATACCCTTCACCAATTACAATTAGTAGCACCACAAACTGAATCTGAACCAGCATTGGAACCATCAATAAATCCTCCACCTATAGAAGTTGAAGTTGGTAATCTATCACCAATAGAGGATATAACTATTTAAGAGGGGCACATGAAGGTCAGAAAAGTATACAAAAATGGGAGTTGACTCGTACTTTTTTTTAATTAAGAACAAAGAAATTTAAAAGACTTTTCATTATCATCAACATCATCATCAATAATAACAATAACAACAACAATACAACAGCAACAATAATAATATAGTGAAAAAAAAACTAAGAAACATACATATATAGGATTGTTATTATATTTAACAAATCCTTTTATTAACCATGTGTTAAATATTGAATGGTTAATTAACAATAATGTTTCATATATAACTGAATTTTTATTTCAATTTTTGAAATATTTTTAGTTATTTTTTGTTTTCATTGCAATAAAAAACTTTCTTTCTTCCCAAGTGCTGCAGGAGAAGATTTACTAATAAATCAATCCTTTGACATCTCCCACTTCATCAACCAAAAATTCTTCAGGAATAACCCAAAAATTAATCTTCGGGGATACAATTTTACAGCTTGGTATCAACATCTTGAACCTACTAAAAGTGCTGACTGGAAAGCTTTAGGAATCCATGAACTACTAAGACTCTCCCACTTTTCACTTACCATATACCCTTCGATGATTGGGGCCGTGACTTGTTTCTGGAATAGGACAACCAACAACTTCCACCTCCCATCTGGAATGATCGGAATGTCTCTTCTTGATTTAGCTGCAATTACAGGGCTTCCAATCAATTCACTAGACTGTACCCCTGACATGCAATCCAAGCGTCAATACAATGTGATTTTAACCAACTCTTACAGCTACTTTATCGCCCACAACATGGGTGCAGAAGGTACAAAAATCACTAAAAACGAACATGTTGCCTTCCAGTTTTATTGGTTAAATGCAATCCTATTCTGTTCTCGAAGTATCCAAATGTCGAAACTCTACCTTCCTTTAGCTACTCTTCTCCAAGAAAGAAAATCCCTAAATTTGGCAAAGTTTCTTTTAGGACATATTTTCGAAGAGCTCGATCAATTTGTTTGTGACCTTCGAGACAACAAAATAATCAGTGCAAGGGGCCCTCTATGGCTTCTTCAACTTTGGCTTAATGCCATTTTTGAAAATATCATGACAAAACCTGAAAGTGGTAGTACTGATAAGCAATACATTGAAGGTTTTCGACTGTCTGAATTCAAACCCAATTTTCTGGACACCGAATTAGATGAAGATAGATTCTGGGTTGTTCTCTCTCTTTTCCATTTTGCAAAGATTTCAAAAATGATCAACTTAATTTTACTCCTTTCTTGCGTCGCAATCGCAGTCCTACCTGGCTGGATCGTTTACTCTTCCCTGATACTAATGAAGAAAATGAACTTGCAAATCGAAGTTGGGTGAATATGCTGGCTGTTCAAGTAATTCCAATAGGGCTACCTTTACATAAGAAAGAAAGGTTCAAAATTACCCTGTATGCTCCTCATTTTACAGCCAGACAATTGGGATTTTCCCAAGCCATCCCAACACCACAACCTCGAAATGATGATCCTTTCTGCCACATTGCTTTGACTACTGAAAAAGATTTTAATTCTTGCCACTTAAAGAATCAACAACGCAGGGATCATTTCAATTTCATGGTGTATGATCGCAGCTTCTATATTACCAAATCCTGTTTCGAATGGTGGCCGCTTATTACTCTAGGTACACTCGAACCTTAGAAGAAATTCAACAAACCACAATTCAAACTATCCCTGTTGCTGAGAGTTCTCCAAAAAGAACTCACAAAAGGAAAGCTGAAACTGCTCGACTACCATCGTCCAAAAGTAGAAGAACTCCTACCAGAACTTCTCGAAAGGTAATCATTCCTTATAGTTCTCCCTTTTGACTTAGGATGTACTTCGACTTATATTTTCTTATCCATACTCAACTCTGAATTTCTTATCAGTTGATACTGCTATCATCAACTGAAAGTTCTAATAAGAGTGAACCAACCAACAAGAACACTCTTGCTGCCTCCTCTGAATCAGAAGATGCAACCGATTCTGACCATAGTTCTCAGCTAGTACCAAGATCCAGACTTTCTCAGGTAACACAATTACTTCTACACACACAACATGCTTTCATTTAAAAATAAATTTTAAACTAATAACTGTGTACCTTCTGTACTAGCCTGTCAATGTTGCCCACTCGACTTCAGCTACTGGGGATCTTGACCAACCAATTCTGCCGCAACAACTTGGTCAAGAACAATCCACATCACATGACTCAATTCAATTCACAAGACCCACTCAACCAATTCCATCCGCTTTTCCACCTGTTCTTCATACAACGCAGGTGATTAATTCAACAACAAATCCCTTATAAAACTCTCCAGAAGAAACCCATAGACTTGAATCGACTTCACCAAACAATCAAGCTGCCTTCTCTGAAGAGAACCAAGCGGTCCCAGACTCCGATTCTGCTTCTAAAGCTGCTGACACCACCAATTCATATTCTTCTCGATCCAAGGTTTTAGAGACCCCTCCAGAATTGCAACCTGATCCTTCACTCCAGACACCTCCAAGACCAAGACCAGGGACATCAAACATTCTTACAACTCCAACTAGTGCTACCTTGGATGACTTGATTTATGTTTTGAATAAAGTTATCCAAGAAAACAAAGTACCAGTACCTGTACCAGCAATCTCAAGACCCACTACATCAAGGCCTTCAATCGAATTATATTCTGTCACTCGGGAACAACTTCGATCACTCATCAAACTCTTAGATCATCCACCTACCACATGGGTCAATGATCCAATTCTCAATAAACTCTTGGAAGATTGTTTGAATTCCACTTTTGAATTCCCAACCAACACACCACATTCTGCTTCAATCCAAGAATTTAAACAACTTCTCAATGAGAGCATTACATCTCAGTTTCAACTCCAAGAAACTAAAAATGAAGAAGTTACAGCCAAATCTAAAATAGAAAATTGTCTTGCAATTGCTCAACCAATCCAAGTCTCACATGAGGAGTTTGATATGAGGATCTCCCATGCTATTTCTATTCAAGCTTTTCATGATCAAGAAGAAGCAAGACTCGAAGCAGAGTTAGCTCAGATTCAGGAACAACTTGCCACCATACGCCAAAATCGAGCCACCATAGCCAAACCACTGGCCGCAGCCCAACAAGAGCAACATCTCCTTATTCAGAAACTTGTCTCAGTCGACACCGAGCGAGGAGAATATGAAAAGAAACTTGAGAAAATTCAAGCTAACAAGTTCAAGCAGATTGAAGTGCTTTCAATTCTAGAAAACAAAAGGACAAAGCTGCGCTCCGATTTGGCAAAACTATTGGCATCTTGAAACTCCTTTTTTACTTCTAATTTTATTTTTGTAGTAATTTCCATCTTTTTTGAACTTTAATATATGTTGAACTTCTATGTTTGCCAACAATAGAAAAGTTTCAAGTATTTCCCATTAATCGAATTAATCCCTTTTCCTGACTCGATATCTTTAATCTGATAGGCATTTCCATAATATATCCTTGTTACTTGGAAAGGACCTTCCCAACTATGGGACCATTTACCTAGAAATCTTGATTTCTTTTCCATCGGTAAAATGACTTTTAAAACTAACTCGCCTATCCTGAAAGACTTTTCTTTAATTCGATGATTGTAACTTCGAGAAACACTTTCTTTTTGTCGAATCACATTATCAAGTGCCAGGATTCGCTTTGAATCTAATTCATTTAATTTATCAAACATTGCATTTCAATAATCATCAAATGGCAAATCATTCTGTCTTGATACTCTTAAAGTATTCAAATTAATTTCCAATGGTAATACTGTATCATGGCCATATACTAATTTATAAGGTGAAGTTCCTGTTGATCCTCTTGGCGAATTTTGATAAGCCCATAACACTTGGCTTAAAGTTTCATGCCATGTTCGAGGCTTATTTCCGATGTGCTTTTAATCAGACTTATCAGGATTTTATTCGCTGCTTCTACTTGCCCATTAGCCTGTGCATAGTAAGGAGTTGAAGTAACCATATTAATACTCCTCGATGCCGTAAAATTTTTAACTCTTTGACTAGTAAACATGGTTCTTTGATCAGTACTTAACGTTTGAGGAATTTCAAATCGATGGGTAATATGTTCTTCGACAAAGTCTATTATTTCACTTTGGCCAACTTCTATTAGGGGAACTGCTTCAACCTATTTAGTGAAATAATCAATAGCTACTAAAATAAACTTGTGTTGTTTTGATGAAGGGGGTGAATCAACCCAATCAAATCCAGAGCCCAACCTCTAAAGGGCCATGGCTTTATTATTGAATGCAATTCAGCAGTTGGAATTTGTTGTATCGAACCATGTTTCTGACATTCCTAACATGCCTTCACATAATCAATACAATCCTTAATCATGGATGGCTAATAAACATGATTTCGATATAATACCCATCTCATCTTCTTTCTTGCCTGATGAGCACCACATATTCCATTATGGACTTCACCTATGGCGATATTTTGATCATCTCGACTTAAGCATCTTAACAAACTTTCATCGATCCCTTTTTTATACAAATCATCAGCCAATAAAACAAAATTCATTGATTGTAACTTTATCTTTCTATCCACTACAATATTGGGATCCTTTAAATAAAGAGCAATAGGCTTTCTCCAATCAGAATCCTCCCATTCATCCATACACAAAACCTCTCTTTCATTTGCTGGTACTAAAATTTGATGGATACCAGATAAGTTTTTCAAAGTCTCTGGACCAACCCGATACCTCGAAGCAATTTGGGCTAAATCATTAGCAATTTCATTATGAATTCTAGGAATATGCATCAAGGAAACCTTCAAAAAACGTTAATAATTTCCAAGCAGTTACTAAATATTTTTGTAACGTCTCATTATTACACTTATATTATTTCGACAACTGCTTTAAAACTAATTGTGAATTCCCTAAAATCTGAACCTCTAAAGCTCCTTTATCAATTAAAATTTTAAGACCCAAAATCAGAGCCTCATATTCGGCCACATTATTGAAACAAGGATACTTTAACTCGAACCAGAATTCTGATGGAATACCCTCTGGTGAAATAATGAGGATTCTAACCCCTGCACCATCTTTATGCTTAGATCCATCAAAATATAATTTCCAATAGTTGATTTCTACATCAACTATATTTGCCCTCTGGTCATTTAGACCTTTCAAATTACCCATAAGAAAGTCTGCAATGACCTGTCCTTTCACAGCCTTGGTTGGAACATATTGTAAATCAAATTCTGTTAATGCCAACATCCATTTTCCCAAACGTCCCCTTAACATAGGGAAACTCAACTTATATTTTACAAGATCGGTTTGTGCTATAAATTTCACGGATTTAGCCACCATATAACACTTTAATTTCATACAAGCATGATATAGAGATAAGCTAAATTTCTCAATCAGGGAGTATCTCATTTCAATGTCAGTTAAGACTCGACTAAGATAGTAAACTGTTCGTTCATTCCCATTTTCATCATCTTAGGCTAACATACATCCTATAGTATCTCCAATTGCTGCAATATATAATTTCAAAGGTTCAAAGGGTCGAACATTTGCCATAATCGGGGCTTGAGACAAATAAGTTTTAATCGAATCGAATGCCAATTGATGGTCTGCGATCCATTCGAAATGTGAATTATTTTTCAATTTTACTAAAGGTGCAAATACTCTAGTTTGATCCGAAAGATTCGAAATGAATCTTCAAAGATAATTTACTTTACCCAAAAATAATTGTACTTCTTTCTTCGATTTGGGTGCAGACAATGCTAATATTGCATTTGCTTTATTTTTATCGATAGCTATCCCTTTTTTATGAACAACAAAGCCTAAAAAATTTCCAGCCGATGCTTAAAAAGCACACTTCAAAGGATTCATTTTTAATTCTTTCTTCCTCATAGTAAAGAACGCCTTTCTTAAATGGTCAATATGTTGACCTACAGAAATCGATTTGACCATTACGTCATCGATATATACTTCCATGAACGTTCCAATAAATTCATGGAAAATAGCATTCATTGCTCGCTGATATGTTGCTCCAGCATTCTTTAAACCAGAAGGCATAACTACCCATTCATATGTACCTAGTGCCCCAGGACAACGGAAAGCAGTTTTAGCCACATCATCTTCCGTAATGAAAATTTGGTTATATCCAGAATAACCGTCCATGAAACTAAGAATTTCATTTTCCGCTGCAGAATTGATCAACATATCCGCAATTGGCATGAAATATTCATCCTTTAGGCTAGCATTATTTAAATCACGAAAATCGATACATACTCTTAATTTCCCATTTTTCTTCATCACTGGGACAATATTCAATACCCACTCCACATAACTAGCAGTTCGAATAGATTTTGCCTTGATCAAACATTCTATTTCTTCTTTAATTTTAACATTAATTTTAGGAGCAAAATGTCTTGGAGTTTGTTTCATAGGTCGAGCATTAAGCTTCAATGCTAATCGATGTTCCATTAGTGAACGATCGAGACCAGGCATCTCATGATAGTTCCACGCAAAACAATCTTTAAACTCATGTAAAATATTAAAGAGCTCAGTCCGAAAAGGATCAACAAGATCTTTAAAAATATATGTAATTTGAACATCATCGGGAGTTCCCAAATTAATTTCTTTTAAGGGATCTTGAGATTCAAACCCTTTATAATAATCATCATCTTTGACTGAATATTTTTCAAACCCCAAAGGTTTTAAATCATATATACAATCAAAAGTAAAATTAATAGAATCATTGGAAATAAAAGGAACTTGATCTTTGATTAAAACATCACTACTTTTATTTTCTACACAATTAGCCTCTGCTATTAAATCAGCAGTTCGACTCGCATCATTAGTTTCATTACAACGAAAAGGAAAATCATAACTAAATTCGAATGGAAGCGTCGAATCGAACACATTACAATTAGTAAACGTACTAACCCTATCTAATTCAACTTTATCAGAAGAATCATCTTTATTTTCTAAGAACTGAAAATTACTTAAATAATTATACAAAGTTACCAGGTAGTTGGAAACTTCCTCCCCCTGGTCCATAGCACAGTTTGTGAGGTCTTCATGAAAGACAGTCCCAACCAGTCGGCTCAAAATCCAAGTCAGGGTAACGCAACTTCACCGATAGGCCTTCCGAAGTCAGATAACACCCTTCACAATTGAAAGAATTCAGAGATCGATCAAAATTTAAAGGCTTTAATTTACGGTTATATATCCTAAAATTGACATGCATTTGTTCGACGTATAAACTCGAATATGCTTTGACAATTTCAAATTTGCCCTCCTTAGTCCATAGAAGTACGCTCTGATGCACTGTAGAAGGTACTGCACCTACACCATGGATCCAATCTCTACCCAACAAGGCATTATAACTGGCTTTTGATGGCACCACTACAAACACAGAATGCCTTTTTGATGACCTCACTTTTATAATCAAAGTGACCAGCCCTTTTGCTGGCGTAGAAGTTCCACTAAAGTCAGTCACAACAATGTTTGTAAGGACCAGATCATCAGGATGCTTTCCTACTTTTTCCAACATCCTTTCCGGCAGAAGACTAATCGCTGCCCCACCATCGATATAGCGATGATATGAAGAGGGCGTAAATGAGACATTTTCCTTTCAATAGGCCGAGGAAAATATCCTGGCTCATCTTCAATATGAATAAAGGAGAAAGCTCCCTCACCCTCCTGATCATAATCCTCATCTGGATTACCTTCACATTCTCCAAGATATCAGTTGGAATGATTGAGATCATTCCCACCATGTCATCGTCCCCTACATCGAAATATTCCTCATCAACGTCAACATCCTTATTTTTGTCGACTCCATAAGACTGAGCAACTGCTTTGCCTTTCTCCATCTTTATAAGTGATGGAATCTCTTTAGAATAAGTCTCCCAGTCAGAAGAAAAGACAATTCGAGAATGCACAGAGGGCGTTGCCCCCTTGCTTGCTTCCTTACCTGTCTCTATCTGAAGTTTCTTACTTTGATTGAAACTCCTTCTTCCACCTCTTCCTCTTGGGTAACTCTTGGCTCCTCCTCGATAGAAGGCATATTGATTTCGAGACGGAGCTCGGTGCCCACACTGAGGATTGCGTCGATACAGATGATCACGTTTTTAGAATTCTTGACAATTTCTAATCCACTGAACACTTATAGCCTGAGATTGACTCAAAGGTGCAGGCACATCATGCTGAGAGATCTTTGAACTAGAACCCTCTATACGTTGAATTGGCTGCCTCTGGCACGCTTGCTCTTCCCTATGAGCCAATTCCTTTTTCATCCTTTCTTTTTCAAAGATTGCCGCCGCCTCAGCATTAAAGACAGCATTACACCGAGGACACAAAGATACGTCCCAGTCTTTGATCTTTTGTTGAACTAAAACGTCCAGTAAGCCATCTCCTTTCCTGGGGTACACAGACTTTACTTGTGACTTAAAATCATCTAAAGCCACATCAAAGTCATAAGTCATGCCAACCATGTTCACCCCTAGGCAAGGTTCGACGCAACTGGCATCAACTTCGAAGGGATCTACATCAACCGTCATTTCCTTCTTACCATCAACAAATTTCAACCGTCCTTCCATGATTGCTTCTTGAATCAAGTCCCTAAAACGAACACAACTGTTAGTCGAATGACTTGTTGCTTGATGAAACTTACAGTAAGGCTTTCTTTTTAAATCTTTCATAGAAAGCAAAGTTCTACCCTCAACCAAGACTAGTTGTTTATCTTTAACAACACATCAAAGTTCTGATCAGATTTTGAAATATCAAAACTATATTTCTTTCCACTTTTTAGTTTTGAAACATTCGACTTTTCATTGCTAGAAAGCTTCTTTAACAAAGAATACACATATAGAGGACCTTTCTTAAGTTCAGCCAAATTGACTTCTATTTCGAAATCGACTTCCTCCTCTGAGGATTCCATGGTTACATAAGCAACCTTTTTTTTGAGTAAATGGTTTACTCTTTGACCTCTGCTCATTTCTATATTTTTCTTTCTCCTTTTTCATGATTTCGGTCTGTCCGACATTTTCAGCCAAATGAGTCAGATAAGGAACATGCACATTAAGCAGCTTCCTGCACATATAAAATCCCAACCCGATAATTGCTATTTTCACTATCTCATTTTCAGGTAATGTCACATAGCATCTACTTCTAGCATTTTTGAAATGTATTAAATAATCATCGATGGTTTCACCATCTTCACGTTTCAAAGCCACTAGACCAGTAACTGCTACGTTCATTTCACCTCGATAAAACTAAGCATGAAAAGCAGTTTCTAACTGATTCCATGTCGTAACCGAATTTGGTCTGAGATTTGAAAACCAAGTAAATGCATTCTTCGTCAATGACTAAGAAAAAATTTCATTTTCAAATTCTCATCATTAGCAAGATTTCTGATCTCGACCAAATAACGAGCAACATATTCAGTAGTTAATTCTCCAACTTCTCCAGCAAATTTTGTGGCTATCTTCGAAATTTTCACCCCGCTTGACACTTCAGCCATTTGGACCACTTGAGGAAAAGAGGACACAAAATATGGTTGATTCATAAAACCAACATTCAGCCCAACCCGATTTAACACCTCTTCTACAATCCAAGTGATCTGATAACGATTACCACGCAATCCGGCTAAATAATCATCAGCATTTTGACCTCGGGGAACCACGTGTGGGATTTCTCGATTTGGATTATTATTTTCATTTTGAAAAATATTTTTCATCCCCTCGTTATTTCCCCAGACATTATGCCTTTCACCTTCATCATAATTGACGATTCGAGCAATCCTCTCGACTTGTCTAGCAAGACGCTCAAATCTCGATTCATGATCAGCCATAATGGGATTCAGAATTGTAGTCATTTGCTAAGTCAATAAATTGACCAAGTCATGGTGACTTTTCTCCACTTGTTGTCGATATACTGCCATTGAATTTGTAGCATACGAAGTGGAGCCCACATGATAATCGCGAGAATACTCGGAGTGTTGTTGTGGGTTTTGAACATTATTCACTCCATTTACATTCCCAAAACAGACATGCGGAACAAAACCACCCACCGGTGGAGTATAACCAAGAGGAAGACCATAAAGGGGCCAACCAGCGGTTAATGGAGGTTGATATGGTGGCACAGGGTCACGTGGACGAACATTGCGTCCAACATTTCCAGTTTGAATAGTCGTAACGACTATACTTTCAGTTCTAATTGCACCTTCCAAACATGAAGACACGTCGGCTTGCTGCACCGATACTAGTATGCTTTCATTAGTGGATGAATCACCATTCATAATTGACATCTCATCAGCCATGTGAATGATTTTCCCACTTCGCAATCGCATACACTAAGTAATACTGGATTTGACACACTTCGATTTAAAACTGTTCCACCAGGCGTGCCAATTTGTTTTGTCATTTTTTGGCAAATCGATGGTGGTTCGATATCTAGTGGTCTGGGAGCAAAACCTACTCCTCTGTGCGAGTACTAATTTTCTAGAAGTGCATCAAAGTGTCCTCGATTAGACAAATATTGAAAAATAAAGATAAAGAAAATTCGTAAATTGATAAATAAAATTTAGAAATTAAAGTTTTCAAAAACTAAATGCATGGTAAATGAAAAGATTTGCATCAAAATTGAAAGAAAACAATAAAAATGCCTTTAATTAAATCAAAGGACTGTTAACATAAGTGATAAAATGAAGAAGGATAAATTAAACAAAGAAAGTAGAAAAATTATATAATATTTTTTATATTATATAATATTTTTTTAGTATTTTATTTTTGTATGTTATAATCTTTTACTATTATAATAAAAATTAATATTTATTTATTAACTTAAAAATAACATATAAAAATTGATAATTTTTAAGTATTTTTTATAATAAAAATTAATATTTATTTATTAAGTTAAAAATAACATATAAAATAACAAATTTTAGTAGTTTTTCATGTACTCTTAATAATCTTATTTTTATTATTGTTATGTATGATTAATTTTTTATTTATTTTGTCTAAAAAGGTCAAAAATTCATATTATAACAAAATTATAATAATAAATTTAATAAAAAATTTAAAATTAAAATATTAAAAAGAGTACTAACAATTATAAAAAAATTTAAAATATTTGAAGTGAGTTTGAAACAAATCTGAATATTTTTATGGAGAGAATTATTGGAATCAATCAAAATTAAAAAAATCAAATGTAAAGCACGTTAGTGAACATAAAAGTTACAACTTTTTGTTTTAAGTGAAAGCGCGTTTAGGATGAAAACAGAATACTACAAAATTTGTTAGTTAAATTGAAGTATATTTATATAAATTGATACAGTGGATTTACTAGGATGCAATTTAAATTTATCTAATTCGAATTATTTTGAGCCAAAATCATGTACTAAATCGTAGACCTCTTATAATTTACTGTGGACAAATTCAAATCGTGTGTATTTTTTATTTAATCAATTTACTCTTTTTAAAATCATCTTACATCATAGTAAATCAAATCACCTTAATCTAATTTATTATTATAATTTATAATTTAAATTTGACTCATTTTATTTATACAGTACATATATAGAGACATTTATGTAAAATTTTTTATTTTCAATAATTTATATAATATTGAGATGATTTTAGTTTATTTGAGTGTTTTATCTCT
>NC_029781.3:77822558-77864028 GCF_000817695.3 Arachis duranensis | reverse complement strand
ATCTAAATTATTTTTTAATTAAAATTTATATATTTATATAAAAATATATGTAGTGAAGTTTTTTGTACCCAAAATTTAAATTCTTAGCATGCACTTAAAGAAAAATGCGCAACCACACTCCCTATCCTACTTATTTACTGCACGACTTCTTCTAACAAACCTTGAATGTATCAAAGGTGGACCGGACTCCCTTGGTCAAACCAGACGAATAAGAACATACATAATAAAAATTTGACGAAATATGAAATCCAAATAAGTTAATTATATACTCTTGTATGTATGTGTGTCACAGATTTCACGTCACTACTTTTTTTTTTGGGAAATTATATAATTTAGCCAGAAAAGAAGGAGTTATTTTGTATTTAGCTATTTTTATATTAAAAATATAAAAAAGATTTTCAACAATTTTTAATAAAATATTTTTATATTATTTTTAAATAGTTTAATTTTGATATATTAACAGTGTAACAGTTGTGAAATTACATTCGTCTTTTGAATAAACATTCATGTTATTAATATAAAAAAATAATTATTTTTATTGATGTGATGTTAGTAATTAAATTTATATCATAGTGTATCAAAAATTAAATTTTTATCTTGCACCTTTAAAACAAATATTAACATAAGACTCAAATAATTTTACCTTTATAATTTTTATGAAATATAAGAATTATGTTAATTTTACTTTTGGAGTTGACAACAAATAGAACACATTCATTACATAAATTTATAATATATTTGCCTCCACTGTCGTGTTAAGTTTCCTTTTATTTTTTAAAAAATATTTTCTAAATAAAAATAGAATAAACACTTAAAATTAATTTTTAAAAAATTTTTTATTAGCCATTTAGTTCTAACAAATTTTTATTTTTTAAAAGCTTTCAAAAATTATTTTTGTAAGACAAAAAGTTAGTCTTCCGTTTTAATCAAATTTTTAGTATGCGTGTTGGACAAATAAATTTTTAATAAATTATATTATATAAAAATTATGTCTTAAAAATTTTTTTTAAGATAAATTATTCTAGTTCAAAATAACAAAATGACTAATCTATTCTATGAAATTAGTTTTCGATGATTTTTGAAGAATAAAAATTTATTGTAAATCAAAGTAGTTGATTTAAAATTTTTTGAGAACTAATTTTGATATTTATTAAAAAAGTATAATATAAATAAATAGAAGTATATGCTATTTTTATTGTTCTCATTAGAGATAAATTACATGTATATTATAAAAAAAAAGAGCATATAATAATAATACAGATAAATGCGGTGTGATGACCCATTAAATTAAATTGATGGCTAAACGGATAATTAAGTCAACGATGAGATTTTCCAATTAATACAACAGGAAACAATAGTTTATAAAAGAAAAGAAAAACAAAAAAGAAACGCTATAAATAGAAGGAACATTTTGGAGATGAGAGGACATGTTCAATTCTTCATAGAACCAACCTGGCACTTTCATTCTCTCTCTCTCACACGCAAAACGCACCGTGAAAACGCGCTCTACTCCAAACACATAACATACTAACCAACACTCGTTGCAAACAAAGATTGAGATCGAGAGGGTTCTGAATTTTCTAATGGAAGAAGCGCCTACTCCTCTTGAGAAGAACAATAAGGAGACGAAGAACTTGGTGGTCACTGACTCTGACATGGAAGCCGCGGCGCACCTTATTCAACTTAGCGATGAAGATAGCAGCATCATCAACAACAAGAGGAGAAGAAGAACAATCGTCAATGATGAAGAAGAGGTTGATCAAAGGATAATAAGCCATGTCACTTGGGAGAAAATTCGAGAGATTTTCGGAGAAGACGAGGTTTCTAATCAGCCAAAGAAGCAGAGGAGAAGATATCGTTCTCTCGTCAGTATTTACATGGCCACAACACCATTGAAATAGGAACAACAGTACTCATCAACTGAGGTTAGTGATCAGGGGAAAAAAAGGAATTGAAGAATGAAATTAGAAACCCTAAATTCAGTGTAGAAAGTAGGAACTACTAGGTAGGAATGATACAGTAGTTGATCTTAATAATTTTAATTTTGGTATGTGTAAAGAATTTTCTCGGCTACTTCCTCTCTTTTTTTTTTCTTTCTCTGCGCGAAGAAAATTGTGACATACGCAGCGTTTAGTTTACGGTGAAACGACATTGCTTTATTTGGATGTTGTCAACCTGTAGAGATCAATTTCATCCATTTATTTATTTGCTTTATTTGGTCTAAAATACAATTTTATGAAACCCACTTGCTATAGATAGATCAATTTTCAATATATTTCTTAGGGGGTTAAGGTAATATTGTTTCCTTATTACTTATTAGCTTAATTATTCTGGCGAATATGCAATTTTATGCTGAAGCTAATAAGGAAGTAAGGAACTTGTTTCTATTTCTTCAAGAGAAGAATTTTATCCGAAAAGTATAAAAGAAACTTCACTTAAGCATAAAAGCTTAACATTGTGTGTATACGTGCAATTGCAACTGTAGTATATTGCAATTCTTTTGTCAAGTTTGGCATTTGAATTGCAGCCAAAATGTATGCAAATATTATTACTAAGTTGCTGTACAGCATTTCGAGGTTCCAATATCTACAAGTACCAATTAAGCCAAAACTAACTTTGATACATGTTGGTATAGAAAGAGCTTTATATATTTTCATTCAATTATATACCTTTTAACTGTAAGAAGACTTGAGAAAAAGTAAGTGGTTACGTGAAGAAGTTTTTAATTTTTTTTCAATGATAATTTTATGCTGGTAATCTGTTAATTAAAACTAAATAACAAGAATAGAAATTTGTTTCGGATACCAAATTTTATGTTGCAGCCGTGGGAGGGTATAGTCCAATAAGTGACGTAGATAGCATCAACATGCCCCATCATAATTGACTATAGTGTGCATGGAAACACAGTGGCGGCTGAAATGACACAAAGCCAAAGTGGTGGGGGACATAGAGAGGAGCATGATTAAGATTTAAGAAGAAGAAGTTGAAGATAGAAGAAAAAGAATTCAAAGGGAGAAAAAACAACAAGAGGGTCGATAAGGGCACTTTGGTTGGTCCATGTCCATGTAGTACGGTAGAGGGTAGACCCATACTTAATGCCTGTGATTGACCGGCTGCTATACCGTACCCTATCATCATCATTACAAATATATGATTGATTATTTGATTTATATATCAGCGCAGCACCTCTAACTCTATCTTCCATCCACTTGCAAGGTTGTTCTTCGACATGTTTTAATGTGATGGGAATTTGAACTTTTCTGGTAGAGTCTGTGGAAGCAATTTCAATCGAGCTTCACGGTTGCTTTGGAGACATTATTATTTTATGAGAGTTAGGTAGTGTAACTAACTACACTTCTCTAGTCATCTTGTTCCTCTTTTAATTTCTTTCTAATCATTGCTTAAATTAATATATATTTAAGTTACTGACATTTTCTTTTCTTTTCTTTTTTTACTAAAGAAAGAAATTATCCTTATTAATAATGTCTTTATACTAAAGTAATTTTTAAAGTTGTATTTGTTTGTTGAGATATGGATATTAATGGTTAGATATGGTGATACACTTTTATTGTTTGATTGTCGAATTACAGAGTTAAATAGATAGTATGGTATATAGATACACACAAAATATATGTATTTAATTTTTTTTAAAATTTGGACATAAAGATATAATGCATAGGACACAAAATTTGATTTTTCTATTCTTAATTAAAGAAGTTAACTTTTAAAGAGTGCTGCACTCTCTACTTTACTTGGAGTGCACTAGTCTGAAAGGCGCATCCTTAAATGCTTCTTGCTAAGTATGGAGTGCTGCACACCTTGTTAATTCGCAAAATGTGAACTCTTCATTTATTATATTTTATTTGAATGGTTTGAATTTGAAAAAGTAACCTGTTAATCAAGTTAACTATTTTTTTTTATAAATTTTAGATTTTTTTATAAGTTTCAGATATTGAGCTAAAGTCCAAAACAAAAACAAATAGTATATAAATATTAAAAACAACATCTCTGTATAACAAAAAAAATTACTGGACTTTAGAATTAAAATAAATAATACATAAAAAGTAAGTTAAAAATTCATGTACTAAATTAAAAAATATATATTAGAATCTTAAAAAAATAATATTAAATATATATTATGCATATAATATTAAATTTTAAATAAATTTTGTTTTGTGTAAAGCAAAATTATAATATTAAATATAAACACGATAATAAAAAATTTCCTGTTATATAAATTTAATTAATACACACACATATATATAATTTTATTTTGTGTGAAACAAAATTATAACATTAAATATGAAGTGAATAATAAAAGATTTTGTATTATATAAATTTAATTTAAAAAAAAGTTAATATATATTATTTAAAAGAATATTTAAAATTTATTATTTTGTATTAAAAAAATTATTAAAAATATATTATTAGTTTTTCTTAAAATAACTTTTTTTTGTTCAAATACTATGACAAAAAAATTTTATGTAACTGCGACTATTCAATAAATATTATATAAGTTAATAAAAGAAAGAAGTACTCATTTTTTTTTTACCGAAAATAGGAAGATTTAAACCCGTGCCCTTTTAGGTGAGTATGAGAAGACTATGTCATTTGAATTATAACTCACTGGTAAAGAAAGTTAATTATATATTAAATAGAATAATTATTTATTAGGCTCATTCTTATACAAATAAAAATTTCTTAGTTTTATATCTGTAATATTTTATACTAATTAGCTTTAAAGTTTAATTATTTTTTAATAAATTAATAAAAAAGTAATACAAATAATTATTTAAATATAATTGTATTTTAATTTTTCATTCTATTACGTACACGTCGAGACTAATTTGAAATAAAAAGTAATAGACTTATTGTAACAGCCATGTATTTTGTGTCGTCATATGAGAATTATGGCACTTTCATGGAGATCGGGGTTCTTCTACAGAATCGATTTTGTTTGGAATTAGACAACCAGCAGCTGTAACAGACAAGCTTCTTCCTCTTTTATGGTAGCGATTTTTCGGGCTTTAAAGGTCATTCATGGCAGAGGTGGAAGAGAGTTGGTTCAAGAGCGTCAAAATCCGTGGCTAGCCAAAATGATAGTGGAAGCACTGCCAGCAAACAAAACAGTGAAGATGTTTGAAGACATTGCATCGACAATAACAGAGTAATGGAAGAATTCGATCAAGTTTTCCTAAATGCTTTTGTGGTGCAAACTGTGTTAAACGAGGGAATTAATTTTTTTTGTCGGTATCAATTTTTTTATGGGAAAGTATAGGGAGCCAATGGCTTAACCATACAATGTGTACAATTGAGGTTTAGGAAATATTAGAGATATGACCATTAGTGTTACATTGTCCTGTCAGGTTACTCTTTTGGGATGAGTGAGTTCATGATATGGTATTAGAATTCTAGATTTAAAAGGTCAAGAGTTCAATCCTTGATGAACTTCAAAACCTATAGGTGATGTTCATTTTATTCATAGACCAAAAATTTAGTCCATTGTATAAATTGTACGCTTAGACCATTAGCTCCTTAACAGACACTCTCTACTTTACTTAAAGTGCACTATCTTTTGCCTGAAATTATTCATGCATAAAATATAGAGAATAAAATTGACTTTTAATTTATGCATGTATATTTTATACATTATTATTAAACACATTACAAAATTTATCTATTTTTATATTTATGTATATTTGTGTATTTATGTATGTATTTTAAAGACACTAACTAAACATAACTTTAAAAAATCAATGATATATTTTTACCTTTTTTTTTTTAATAATAATGATATGTGAACTACTCTATTTCACACAACTATAGTACACATGTATAATGGTATAGAAAGAGAAAAAAATTTAGAGAAGTAATAGTACAGTAAATTTTGTGTTTTACAGCTATTAAGTTGTAATTAGTAATGTTTTTAATTAGTAATGTTTTTAATGGTGTAAAATTTCATTCAATAATATAAAATTATTCACTTTTATTTTATTGATTATATTTGACCAAAATTTAATAAAAATACTGGCTTAGACTTTTCCAAAAATTTATTCATAAAAAAATCATAAAAGAAGTTATTCCAATATAACTCCCTGACTCTCGGTCTTTCTCTCCCCTCACTTTATCCCCAATTCCAATCTTCATCCTTGGTTGAAAGTTAGTTTCAACTTTTATTTTTTCTCTTATCTAAGATATCTCCATTTTCCTAACTTATGTATTTTTCTCTTTTCTCTTAGACCTTTCAATTTGAACACATGATCGTAACTCATTTTAGGCACAATTAAAGATATAATTGTTTATATTTTTTTATCAACTTAAATTTTAAAAAAATATTATGAATATGACATTAGAAAAGTTTATGTTTAAAAAACCTAAAATTTGATTTTTGGTGAATCTTAAAAGTAAAAAAATAAAATAAAACAAATAAAAAAGTGATATTATCATTATTATGACAAACACCATCTTCTTGTCACAAGGCTCATTCACATTGACGCTTTCTTAACACTCCCACAAATATTAATGCTTTTGATGGAATCAGTTTGTGTGTGCTTACTGGAATTAAGTACTAACATGGAAGAAAAGTTATTAAAGTGCAAGGCCGAAGGTCCGAATAATTCTGTAAATGTTGGTAACCACTACGTTAAAGAGACATACAGATATAGCTACCAATTAGTTGTAATTAGTATGATTAATTAAAGAAATATAATTTGTTTATAAGTATTAAGTATTAACAAATAATTGACAAGAAAGGCAAAATTTTTGAGTCAATTCATCACCAGGCCTATAACTCTCTCTCTCTCTATATATATAATAAGGGTACCGATACAAAAGTTAAATTATCCAAATGTTGTTTTGAATGTCGGTAAAGAATTCGAGGATGTTTGACCTATTAAATGATTTTATAACAAAATATATTTTTTAAAATTTTTGAATAATTATTAAATAGTTCATCTATTATATTTATTAACGATTAGACATAAAAGTAACAACGAATCATGATTTTTATAAATATTTTGACAATGCGAATCAATGATGTTTTTTTATTTTGATCCGTTACATCTGTAAACGCGAGAAAAATCGTGTTTTTTGGTAATTCAAACGATTAGACTTATTACAACGTAATCGATTGAATTTCGCACGGAAATATGGTTACCCAATCTATCAGTAGTGTTACCAATCGTTTGAATTTCGCAAAGCAACAATGGTATTTTCTTGGCGATTGAATAAGAAAATATCCTTATTAACTCTACTAATGGATTAAATAAGAAAAAACTCACATTCCATAGTGCAATTCAATCGTGTTGAGTTAAGAAATTAACTAAATTAATTAATGATGACAAACATTATTTTTGGATAAATTATCTAACTAATATTAAATATTCATGATTAAATGTTGTAGGCCAAAATGAATATACAAAACAGCAGCCCAAATTGAATGAAAAATATAAACAAGAATGATAGGCTACAAAAACAACAACAACCCAAAGAAATGAAGTCAAATGGACCAAGGACATCAATCGGGTTGCTTGAATGAGAACCCAATCCAAACCCAGTTATCTCTCTCAGTTCAAACTCTTTTCATGTGCTTTAACCAAAGCAACGTACACCTTTACTGTCTCAATCAGAACTCAGAGAAAGAAAGAGAGAAAGCTTAGTCCCTAAGTTGTTCACAGAAGAAGAACGAAAGAGAAGGTTAGACAAGAAAGTTTGAGGTCAAATCAGCAAAATCAAACCAAATCAAGCTTACGCAAAGGTTAAAGGTAACCCATTTCCTATTACATGCATATTGCTTTCTCCTCTTCTTCCCAACTCTCTGCCACTTCGAAAATGGTATACAAGAAAAAGTTGTTTTCTGCTCTAATCTGCTGTGAATCTACGGTCACAAATGAATCTTGGGGACCAAGTAGCTTCTCAATGGCCAAGATTTGGATTTATCATTGAGGATATCTGTTTTCTGCTTTCCTATGACTTTCGGTCAACAAGAGAAGGTCAGAGCAAAGTTTCTATTCTCATGATTAATGGGAAAAAGGGAGATAATGGGTTGGTGAAGCACAAAGCTCAAAAAGTTGACCTAGGAAGAAGAATACAGCAACATGCAAGGAGATAAAAGAAGTTTGGTGTACATTCAGAAGCTAAGGAGAGACAACCAGAGTTTGGTGAGTTGTGTTTTGAGAAGAGTTCCCTGAAGAAGTTCCTCTAATTGGACAATGCTTTCTTTCAAAGAAGCATTCCGCAAAAAATGAAGAACTGAATCAGAGACATGCAAATCTGGTTTATTACATAGCAAAGAGGCTGTTGAAGAGTCAATCTCCTTCATGTTTTACAGATTGTAATTTACTTTTCAATGTTTATCTTTCTGTAATTTTTTGAGGTAAAAGACTGAATGAGAGAGTCATTAAAAGAGTCTAAGAGAAGAAAAAGGCAGAGAGATACACATTTGTGAAAAGTCTAGAGTTATTTTAGATTTTTTTATGTTGATTAAGTGTCTTGTATCTTGTACCAGTGAGGTATCCCTTTCTTAGTTGGGTTAGTACTAAGAGTGAAATAGTTAGGTATTAGCATAACCAAGTCAAGTTAGGTTAGAACTTGAGTGTAAAAAGATTATGTCAATCATGTGGAATTGGTGTATGTAATACTTTAACTATAGTGGAAATTCCACCACTGTTGTGGTGGAGACTGGATGTAGGTTGCATTGCACAAGGCAACTGAACCAGGATACATGATGGTGTCAGCTTCTCTCTTCTCTGCTCTGTTCAATTTTCTGATATTCATGAGACAAAAATAAATTGTCTTATAAATTTCCGCTGCTGAGTTCAAATAGAATCAGAATTGAAAGTTTGTTTTAAAGGATTATTTCAATAATAAAAGAAAGGCATAGATTTAATCCCATTCTCTAAGTTTACTATAACTTTCAAATCGATTGTGTAACAATTCCAATCCTCCAATCGATTGAATTTTGACAAAATTCATATTGTGGCAATGACATTCAATCGATTGTGTTGTACATCCAATCAATTGACCAAGAAACACGGTTTTTGTGGCGATTAGATATGTAACAGATCAAGAATAAAAAATTCGTTAATTTGTATTATCAAAATATTCATGAAGGTCATAATTAATGGAAGATCTATTTCCTTAATATTTTTGTTATTAATAATAAACATGATAAATAAATAATAAAATAATAATTTATAAAATAAATTGCCTTGAATATCCAAACTATTTTGAAAGAGTTCCTATCCCAATTCAAATTATTTAAATGCTACTTATAACCAAATTATGTTATTCTATCTCTCACTTAGGCAATCTTATTCATTCCCTAACTCTAAATGACCTTTTACAGTTTCAACATATTTTGGATGAGGTAACTTAATTAATTTTCATTTTTTCATAAACAGTACTAATTAATTTTTTTCCTAAATAAAAACTATTCCAGAAGTTAAAATATAGGCACTTCTAACAAAAGATTTCCACGTTTGCTTATTATAAAGTTAACAAAATAGTTATGTATATTTAAAAGTGTTTGCTTCGATACAATCACTAATTTATATATATTGAATAATTACTGATTCGATAAAAATGAAGATAAGTAAATAGACTGACATGTGAATTATATTCTCTGTATCGTTATTTATTTTTAAAGTATATATTATGAAATATATACGAAATGGCTCTTACCATTAATTATGACATGAAGAGAATATCTTTTTTGGCTAATTTTATAAAAGGACAAATATTTTTTAAGTTTTTCACAAACTTTTTTTTAATTCATTTTGTAGAAATACAAAAATAACCTTCTAGTTAATTTTTCTTTAATTTTAAGATTAATATTGTTTAATTATATTATATATTATACATTTACTTCTAAAATAACTAATAATATACTCTTTTAGTAAATGATAAGACTAAAATATCCCTTTATGCATTCAATTAAAAAGACTAAAACATTCCTTAAAGGATTAACTTGAAAAATACTAAAATAACCTTTTACCTTTTAGGATTAATTTTGTTTATTTTTATTATAAATACATTTGAATTTAATTTTGACAAGACTAAGATACCCTTTTGTTAATTTTAAAATGACTAAACTATCCTTTTGGAATTAAAATTCTGAAACTGAATTGGAAATTAAAATTTGATTTATAAGAGTAAAATGATTTTTTTATTGATGTTAAAAAGATAAAAATCCCTTTTAGCACTAAATACAAAAGACTAAAATACCCTTTTAAAATTGAGATTATTTAATTTGTATTATTAGAAATTAAAAATTTGAATTTTACTTTGAAAAGAATAAAATAACTTTTTAGTTAATTTTAAAAGCTAAGGAACAAAAATGTCTTTTTAGAATTAAGATTGTCTAATAGTATAAGACATAAAAAAAATTGGATTTGACTTTAAAAATTTGAAATACAAGTTTAGTTAATTTTAAAAAAACTAAAATATCCTATTTATGATTTATTTTAAAGACTAAATGTCCTTTTAGTATTAAGGTGTTCAATTGAATTAGAAAACAAAAATTTGAGTTTTATTTCAAACGACTAAAATATCCCTTTAAACAATAAGTTTGTTTAATTTTTATTATAAATAAATTTGAATTCAATTTTAAAATGACTAAACTATTTTTTTTTGTTAATTTAAAAAGACTAAAATAACCCTTTTAGAATTACGATTCCTTAATTATATTGGAAATTAAAATTTTGATTATAAAAAGAGTAAAATAACTTTTGGGTTTATTTTAAAGTGATAAAAATACCTTTATAGAATTAATTATAAAAAGATGAAAATAGCCTTTTAGAATTAATATTGTTTAATTTGTATTAGAAAATTTTAAAGGATAAAGTACCCTTTTAATTAACATTGAGAAGACTAAAGTACCCTTTAGTTCATTTTAAAGGCCAAAATTGCCCTTATAACATTAGGATTGTTTAATTGTTATGACGATTGGAAATTCGAATTTGATTTTGGTGTAATTAGTTTTAGGCGGCATAACACTAGATGAAAAATAAATAACTTTCAAAAACAAATAATAATCAACACTCAAATTAGTTTTTAAAAAGGATTAATCTCTACATACAAGTGATTTTACTATACAAGTCTTATAAATCCTCTAATTACTATTACGCTTATAATTAAACGTACTTGTTATGCACATATGTTTCACGCGCCACTAATAGATTTTTAATTTTTGAAAGGATTCCGTTTGCTTTTTCGAATTTTTTGTCTTCTCTCTTCGATCTCTTTCGTTAGTTTTTTTATGCCTTCTCTTTCGTCATTTACGTGTGTTTCTCTCTGCTTTCTCCTTCATTTACATGCTTTTCTCTCTCTATTCTCTTTTTTCATTATTCTCGATTTTCATTGTTTTTTGACACCAAGCTCTTAAATCATTTTTGAAGATAATGGATAATTAAACTTCAGATTGTCAGATGAACCAGTGCGTGAATCTTGCCTGTGAAATTTGCTGTAAATTCTTCCTTATTTGAATTGAATCTAATATACTAGTTCTGATTAGAATTAATATAATCTTGTCCATTTTATATCAGACGTTCGGGTGTAGATCAGGAATATTTGGGTGTATTTTAAAAAAGTTTGGGTGTATTTACAGTTTATCACTTTTCATCTGACGGAGGGTGAATTGTCTTATTCTTTTAGTTGAATTATTTTAATTTCTATTTAGTTATGATTCATGAATCTGGTTTTTGTTATTTTTTATGATGGTTTTATAGTTGTATTTTCATTCTATAGTTTATGCTTGTTTTAATATGGTGTATTTTGGGTGTATTTTGCAGCCCTTCTGTGGTTTATTTTGGGTGTATTTACAGCCCTTACTGACTTTGGTGGCTGATTTTACTGTACACGTAACATAACTCATTTCTGTATCTGCAGCAAATTTGGGTGTAAAATGAAGATATTTAGGTGTAATACGAAGATATTTGGATGTAAAATGAAGATATTTGGGTGTATTTTTATTCTGATGAGTTATGCATAATTCAAAACTCTTCCTCTTCCTCATCCTCATCTTCTGCTGCTGCTTCTTCTTCTTCTTCTTCTTCTTCTTATTTCATATTCTCATAATTTTTTTTGGGAGGAAAAAATCAAACAAAGAAGAAAAAATACATAATGTTACAAAATTAGAAGAAAAAGGAGGAGAAACACGACAATGAAGATGAAACACGCGAAGAAAAAGGAGGAGAAATACAAAGAAGGAGGAGAAGAAGAAGGAAGAAGAGGAGGAGGAGGAGAAACGCGAAGAAAAATGATAGTTATGGTTTTCATCGAGGAAGAAGAAGAAGAGTCATTCATAATGGTGAGTAGCGCGCTTTGGAAACAGGAAGCGGTTGAGTAACGTGCGTATATTTACTCTTGAATGTGGGAGTAATATGCGTATATTTTGTTGGACTTGTGCCAACTTGTAAGACTTATAAGGCAAAAAGACTTGTAAGGCAAAAAGACTTGTATGTGTAGCATACCTATTTTAAAAAATTTTAGATAGAACATTTTAGTCTTTAACAAATTTTTATTCTCTAAAAGTCCTTAAAAGTTACTCTCTTTAATAGATTGGTCTCTCGGTTAATTTTAATTAATTTTTTAATATGTACTAAATAAATAAATCTCTAAAAGTTATTATAAAATAATTAAGGTTCAAAATATATCATTACAAAATATATAAATTAGTTCATTTTCAAAATAATGAAAGGGCCTAATATATCTAATTGGAATAATTTTTAAATTTGTTTGGAATAAAAATATTCAATCTTAAATTTCTTGTGAACCAATTTGAATATTGTCTAAAAAAAAATCAACGAAGTATACAGTTTGCATTTTAGTCTCTCTATTATTGAGCTTATACATATGAAAAGTTTTATTTATTCAACGGTATAAATCCTATCATTTATTAGTTCCACTCTTTTCTTTTCCGCTTTTATTTATTAAAATTTATTGAAATAAATGAATGATGAGATTTCTCCATAGAGGATAAAGGTTTTCTTTCTGTAGAAGCATAAAAAAATATATCCATATACATCACTCATCCTGAATAGAAGCATTGCATAATAAGAACATTACTCTTCTATCTTCAGTCAATGGAAACACCCGGAACGATGCCTTGGATGATGATCATGGTCATGGGGATGTTGAGAGCAACAGTAAGAGGGAGAGAGCCTCATCAAGCAGTGAATAGTTTGATGATCACGAAGGATTACTATGTGTTCATAACACGCAGCGGAAGAAAAGAAAGTAATCCTTAAAGATCTATTTTGTGCGTAAACTTTATTCCTATAATATAATATAATAGTAGATCAGATTTAAATACCTGAGTACACTAGTAAAAATCTTTTTCTCTTTCGATGGTACGAAGGCACTATGCGTATCCACACCGAGACCAACATTTGCTATCAACCCTTTGACCAATGGACATCTGATCTAAATTGAGAAATCTCTTGCAACTCTTTGCACACCATAAAATTCTTCTCTAAGAATTAGTCTCACATACATTTATGTGCATAGAGGTAAAGGAATAACAACCCTTGTTATTCTCTCTGTCTTTCTCATATCTTCCTCTACTCTTGGCATACCTATATATAGTATGAGATTTGTTGTTGATTTTAAATTTGAATCTCAATTCAAATTTGAATCATATCTTACTATTTTAGTTTGAATCTTTCAAATTTATGAATCATATTATAACTCGATTTGAAACAGAATCAGTTAGGATCTCATCCAACTTTATAATTCAAATTTAGAAATAGAATAACTAATTATTCTCAAATCTCATTTAATATTCTCAATTATCATACTATTATTATATTTATGGTGCTAGCAAAAAATATAATAATATTCCATTTGAATTAATATAATTATTTATTTGATCAAATCAAAATAATAATTAAATAATTCTATAGTAAATATTAGAACACTCATTAGTGTGTGACCCCATAGGTTCAATACTAAGCGGGTAGTAAATTAGTCATACTAAATTTACTAATCAAGGTTGGCGTCTAGCAACACTCCTCAACGACCCGATAGTATGAAGTAATATATTTTTACTAAGAACCTTAGAAGAACAAAGTATAATTCCTTCCATCTTTCCAACTCTTGGTTAACCTTTAGAGTATGGTTTAATTGTCAAACTCTAACTTGTTACCATTATTATAATAAACTGTGAATGACCTAAGAAACTCATTTCTTCATTCACTCAATCCCCTTGGCCAAGGTTTTATTCATCTCATTCATTATAATCATAGAGCTCAAACTCTTTACCGAACCATCTATATATATAATTTAATAAATGAGATCTATTAATTTTCATCCAATGAAGACCATTATATATATATTGATCTTTCCGGATTATTAATGTCCTTTTTAATAATCCTATGACCAAGAACAATTTTGATTAAATTATAAAAGATTTATCTCTCAATATTATGATCACTATCATAATGATAAATCTCTAAATTTAATCAAGGACCTTATTATATTAACATTTTAATATAATGACAATAACAAATTATTTGACACGTGATTGATTGGATTGTGATCATACTACTTATTCCCAACAATCTCCCACTTGCACGAGAGCCAATCATGATAGATTGGATCTTGGGCATACTATTATCACAATAATCTCCCACTTGGACTAGAGCCAATCAATCATGTGTATAATTTTTCAATGCACATTTGTGTTTATCAAAACTCTTTTGACCTTAAATACCTTAGCTTTTGAGCATGTTTGCTTGATTTTTTGTAAAATACACTTAGTGCATAATAAATATCACATTTTCTTAAAACATGAAATCTCCCACTACAATAATGCATAATTTTATTTTAATGACAATCTTTATTGAACATGATTATAAAAAGTCTAAGTAACCATTAGATCTATCTTTATAGAATTGTATCATTATACAAATAGGCTACTTTTTCAAAAAGTTAGTTTGTACTCCCACTCTTTCTTTAAGATGGAATCCATTTTCTAAAAAAATGAGTTTTACCTCTTATCATAAACACTTTGTCATAAGAAAAGTGATAAAAATAATCTCATTATTTCTTTAAGGTAACCAATAAATCTCATTTATTGGACCTAATATCAATTCTATTGTTGTGCAATCTCTTAACACATATAAGACATCTCCAAACTCTAATGTTTTTTGAGTTTCAGCTTATGTCTTTTTCATATCTCATATGGGTAAAAAAATGGATTTAATGAGAAATTTGTTAATTTAGCAACATTTTAAAATATAGTCCAAATATTTAACAAACACTTATCTTCAAATAAATCAAATTCCATGTTTCTTTGAACATGATGGAGTACATAGAGTACTAGTATTTATGTGTTGAGAATCTCATTCTCTATTCAATAGAATATAAATTAGATAATTAGAGATTTTACTTTAAGCTCTTATAATAAAAATACTCAATATCTTTATTATTGGTCAAACCAACCCTTAAGAGTAATTTTAATTGGCATTCTCAATACTCATATTGAGTTTTTTCTAAAAAGATCACAAACATTAATCATATTAAGGCCAATTATAAATTGTTTGAAACAAAATAAATCTCCAAAAATACTTGCAAGAACAATTTTTGCTAAAGCCATTTGACTAATGGCATTCCAACTTCTAAAGTTATTTAATTCAAAATATATTGTCCAATACTCCCACTAGTTTAAATAAAATCTTTGATAGTCATACAATCTTATTTTGAGCATCATACATCTTTTTAAGATGTTCAATAATAAATAGTGGGTATATGCTTTTGAAATTAGAATTCATAGTTGTCAAAACAACCTATATTGTAATAAAATAATATTTTAAATACTTCACAAGTACTTATTATTCTATCACCAATTTTTATTGGACAATATTATTTCAATAGGATTATCATGTCCATCAAATCCTTTTATACGTAAGAACAATTCTCAATGTATAGCCAATTTATTACTTTCAAGTATGCCATACGAAAGATGGACATATTTAAAATATAAAAGTAAATCAAGAAATCTATATTTCTAGCAAAATTATTTAGAATCGTGAATGAGTACCTTGGTTGTCAAGTTGTTACTCATACCTATTCTAAATAAACATGATTAAATTATATCCCATATAATTATAATCCCAAATAATTATCTGGTTATCAGACAATTATTTAACTGAATTATATTTTATACCCCTAGGTTATCTAGGTTCAAATATAAAATTAATTCTCCTTATGCATCATTATATACATGAATAAATTCTATCCGTGATTACAAGTCTCCTGGTTGTCAGGTCGTTCCTTGTAAACAAGAGATAAATTTATTTGTTTGACAATCTCCTAACTTTTAGGATTTGGATTTATCTCTATTGTTAGAGAATTTTTCATCAGTACTCATAGATTAAATTTTATACTCCCAGGTTGTCTAGAAAAAATATAAAATTAAATCCCTAATACATCAAATGTATATACTGATTGTTATCTTGAAAATAAAACTCCTGGTTGTCAGGTCGCTCTTTATAATCAAGAACATTAGAAAAACTAATTTCTAAAATTATAGTGTTCAGAACACATCAATCAAATCAAAATTTGATTTTGCATGTACTAACGTTTAGCATTAAAAATGATCAAATCAAATTTGACCTTTATATATACACTTATATATAAAAAATGAACAAAAGATATTTTGTATCTTATTCTTTTTATTGTGATCAAAATCACAATAAAATTTAATAAATAAATAAAATCATACAAAATATTTGATTATAAATATAACTTTTATATTAAAAACGGATAATTTAATCACAATTAAATAATTAAAATAAATTAACTATTAATTTATTAGAAACCATCTAAATGAAAATAAATACATCACATGCTTAAAAACAATTTGAATTAATTCTATTAATTCATAAACTTTAAGAAAATAGGAATAAAGATTTAAACACAAAAAGCCAAAGCTCTGATACCACTGAATGATTACTATGTGTTCATAACACGCAGCGGAAGAAAAGAAAGTAATCCTTAAAGATCTATTTTGTGCGTAAACTTTATTCCTATAATATAATATAATAGTAAATCAGATTTAAATACTTGAGTACACTAGTAAAAATCTTTTTCTCCTTCGATGGTACGAAGGCACTATGCGTATCCACACCGAGACCAACATTTGCTGTCAACCCCTTGACCAATGGACATCTGATCTAAATTGAGAAACCTCTTGCAACTCTTTGCACACCATAAAATTTTTCTCTAAGAATTAGTCTCACATACATTTATGTGCACAGAGGTAAAGGAATAACAACCCTTGTTATTTTCTCTGTCTTTCTCATATCTTCCTCTACTCTTGGCATACCTATATATAGTATGAGATTTGTTGTTGATTTTAAATTTGAATCTCAATTCAAATTTGAATCATATCTTACTATTTTAATTTGAATCTTTCAAATTTATGAATCATATCATAACTCAATTTGAAACAGAATCAGTTAGGATCTCATCCAACTTTATAATTCAAACTTAGAAATAGAATAACTAATTATTCTCAAATCTCATTTAATATTCTCAATTATCATACTATTATTATATTTTTGGTGCTAGCAAAAAAATATAATAATATTCCATCTGAATTAATATAATTATTTATTTGATCAAATCAAAATAATAATTAAATAATTCTATAGTAAATATTAGAACACTCATTAGTGTGTGACCCCATAGGTTCAATACTAAGCGGGTAGTAAATTAGTCATGCTAAATTTACTAATTAAGGTTGGCGTCTAGCAACACTTCTTAACGACCCGATAGTATGAAATAATATATTTTTACTAAGAACCCGGTAAGAACAAAGTGTAATTCCTTCCATCTTTCCAACTCTTGGTTAACCCTTAGAGTATGGTTTAATTGTCAAATTCTAACTTGTTACCATTATTATAATAAATTATGAATGACTTAAGAAACTCATTTCTTCATTCATTCAATCTCCTTGGTCAAGGTTTTATTCATCTCAGTCATTATAATCATAGAGCTCAAACTCTTTATTGAGAGTTGACAGATTCCTTATTGACTAATCATTAATTCTACAAGTATTTAAATCATACATAATATCCATTCAACTAGCACTCTAGGGTATTAGGTGTCTGAATCAAAGTATAATAAAGACATTGTTAATTACTATGACAGTCGCAAGTCAAAAGAAACTCTATTACCATGTTCATCTTAAAAATATCTTATTGACAAATATGCGGTAATTATAACCGTTAGGAATTTTTAAATTGAGTCAGTTCAATAGTCATATCTCTCTGTACACCATCTATATATAATTTAATAAATGGAATTTATTAATTTTCATCAAATGAAGACCATTTTATATATATATTCGAATTACATATATTTTCGAATTATAATGTCTATTTTAATAATTTTATGAGTAAAAATAATTTAGATTAAATTATAAAAGATTCATCTCTTAATATTATAATTACTATTACAATGAATCAAAGTTTTATTATATTAACATTTTAATATAATGACAATAACAAATTATTTGACACGTGATTGATTGGATTGTGATCATACTACTTATTCCCATCAGATTAAAAGCTAAATGATGCTGCTATTGCAAGTTTGCAACCATGGTTTGAAAGATATTTGGGAATAAGAGTGATGAGGAAGTAACTTCGCCAAAAAAAAAGGAGAAACGATATCGCTCTTTGGACATTAATATATGTGACGGTTAATGTTAGGTGTATATTAAAATGATTTATTAACATAGAATATATGTCATAATACAAAATATATATTAAAAATGAAATAAACAATATATGTATTTATAAATATTAAATAAATATGTAGTAGTGGATGATTTGTGTTAACATAATATTTTTTACATGTGACTACAATAGCCCCTATCTTTCTATTTTATGACGGTTAGGGTTGTGGTTTTGAGAAGAGTAGCTAAATGATTCTAATTTTGTGATAATTTGCATAGAACTCGCCGCTAATATGATTTTTTAATCCATCAAGAGTTCGGCTTCAACTTGATCTAATGTCCTTGTCTATTTAATTCTATTTTTCACTTTCACCCATTGTATCTACTCACGAGTTCTTTTACCATTGTTCTTGATTGTTATCTCCTTAGTCTTTTGTCTCTGAACGTTTGTCGATGTTGCTTCTACTTCTGCCGATGTTGTACTCCTCTGTTTCATATCTTCCTCCGAATCTGCCCGTCGTCTCATTCTACATGTGCGTTATTTGAGTCTGCTGCAGCTACACGAGCATCCTACTTGTGTCGCCTCTAGTCTCTGTCGCAGCTAGCTTTTACTGTCACCATTCATTATTGGTTCTGCTCCTTCTTTTTGCCTTTTTTTATTTGGATATTTGTGTTCTTTTTTTCTTTTTTTCCTAGGTCTTTTGATTCCATTTCTTACATTGCTAGAGTAGCTAAAACAAAGTGAATGATTTTAGATTTGTCACTAATTATAATTGATGGTTTATCAGTGGCTAAGAGAAGGGGGGTTGAATCTTAGCCCCCTTTTTTCGCTTAGTAACTCTTGCTGTTCTTTAGAACACTTGAGGAGATATTTCTTTTTTTTGTCTCATGCCAAGTCACGAGACTTTTTTGTTTTGTCTCGTGATCAGCCAGGAGATATTTTTCAGTTTTGTCTCCTATGCAGCAGAATAAAAAATGGAGTAGGAGAAAGAAAAAATTACACCAAGATATATCCTGATTAAACTGCTAAGTGCAATGCAGCCTACATCCAGTCTCCATCACAACAATGATGGAATTTTATTATAATCATCTTTGATTACAAACACCAATTCTCCCTAGGAACAACCCTTCCTATTTGGGATAAGTTCAGAATCTAACCCCAATCCTGAACTTGACTTGGTAACCCACCAAGCTTTCAACTGCTAAGTGCTAACCCAACTTGCAAGGGGATTCCCACAGAATCATGAAACACAACACAGATGTGCAAAGGACCTCTAAGGACATCTATGGCTTTTTCTTTTAATTTTGTGCACTCTGCCTTTTTCTGCTCTATGACTTTTTCTTACAAACCTCACTGTTTGCCTTTTTTCATAAGACTCAAGACAGACAAAACTAAACAGAAAATTACAAAATGAAGAACATCGAAGAAGAACTACTGTTAGCTGGGGTAGCTATAGGAACGCTGTACTTTCACTCTTTTCCTTGCTTCAAGCCCTGGCTGTTCTCCCTTATTTATAGAAGGGGAAGCCTCCACGGTTGAAACTATTGAACCAAGCTAAACTTCTTCTTCTTCATGCAAAAACCGATTCGGCCAGAGAGAGAGGAGAGATAACCGAATGTAAAACCCAACACGCAATTACCTTTGTGTCTTCCCTTGGTCACCAATCTTCATCAATCCGAGCCATCCATCTTGACTTGCACTACAAGAAGGATTCCTAACCCTTGATGAGTTCTTGATAATGACAGCTTTATCTGCTCAAACTTCTGCATCCTCCATCACATAGCCACTGTAGCTACCTCCTGTGGTGGTTGATCAAATGCAGAGACAAGTCATGCCTCCAAGGATCTTCTTCTTCTGACCGAGATCATCTTCTTCCTTTTTAGGGTATGGAGAGCTTAAGATTACTTCACCACATCTTACCTTTTGTGGTAAAGATCTTAGCCACAACATACTTCAGATTTTCTTTTTCTTGATGCCATTATTACAATGGCCTTACCACTAGCTTCTTCTTCTTTCAGATGGTAGCTTAAAATTTCTTCCATAGTTGCTGTGAAGTGACCGAAATCAAGAAGAGAGATGAGAGAAAAGAGAGAAGACTTTCAATGTGATTTGAATGAAGAAACAAAAGTGAATTAATTTTGCTTCTCTCTTGCTTAGTGGCGTGGATCAGCATTCAATGCCATCAAATCAAAATCTCTTTCTCTTTCATGTTTCCAATGCTTGCATTAAAACCAAGTTAATAAAAATTTGAATTCCATAACCCATGTGAGTGGGTAACCGAACTCATCAAGAAATTCCCCCTTTCCTTTTAATTTCAATTCGGACCAAGTTCTTGGTCTTTCACCCAAAAGTGATTTGGGCTAATAATCATTAAATCTGTCCAACTAAAATAATAATTCAGCCATAACTTTTAAAGCATTTTTGAAACCAAGGCTGAATTTCTTCAATCAGATTGGGCTTGCCATTTTTCTTTTTGGCCCAAGTCAAAATCTGCACAGCAAAATTATTTAATTAACACATGTGAACCAAAATCAAATTAATAATTTTGTAATTAATCATATTAATAATGTTTGATCATCACTAATTTTAATTTAAAATTTTCCAAACTTATCAATAATACTTGTGTTTGTTACAAGTCCAATTTCTATTTTAGCTAAATGATTGTTGTGTTGAAATCTGTTGGGATATGATTGTGTTAAAAGAATATTTTTTCTCAACTAATGTTTGATGAAATGCTTCAATATTATTATATTTTATAATATTTGTGTGCCTCATTTTCTTCCTTTCATTTTCTACTTTCAGTCTTAAGATTAAAACACTTGTAATATATTTAGTTGAAGCTAAGGTTTGTAAAACCTAATAAATATTTTGTTAAGAGCTCTTAGAAAAGGATGAGTGTGATCTTGTTGTTCGAAGTTATATATGTCAAATACTACTATACTTTATGACAGAAAATCAAGTGAGGTTTTTTTATTTTATTTTTTTATAGAGACGTGTTTATCTTGCTTCTTTTAATAAGTATGTAAATTTAATTTGTAGCAAATGTATCAAGTCAGAATGTGACTGAAGTATCTTAAAATAAACATTTTCATTTATTTTATTTGTAATTTTATTTATAAATATTTTAGTTTTTTCATCATGTTTTCTGCAGCATATGGCCCATGTAATATTTTATCTTTGGAATTGTTGTAGGCTCTAGATCACATGTATAATGTTGCTACATATAATGATAAATATTAGTATACTAGTACTTTTTTGTTTGTATTCCTCGTCTCTTTTATACTTTGTTCATCAGAGAAAGAAGTCAATTTAGATTCATAAAGGTGAGAACTATTTGTGTACGCAATTAGTGCGATTAACATAATTATGTTTAATTTGGTTATATGTCCTTGATTCTACACTACAAAAAATTAACAGAATAGCAACTGATTTTAGCAACAAAAAAACGTGATTGTTAATAGTGATTGATTTAACTACTGATATAGAATTTGTAATATTAGAAAAAAATCAGTCGCTAAAATTATATTCAGCGACCGATTTTAGTGACCAAAGAAATCGATCACTAATAGCGACTGATTTACCGAACGATAAGTTTGTTATACGAATAACACAATATTGGTCGCTAAAATGGTCACTATTTTTTAACTTAGCAAGCGAATTAGCAACCGAATTGAGGAAGTAACCCTTGAAATTGTTGGTCACAAAATTGGTTGCTACTTTTTTGTTTAGCGACCGATTTTGCAACCAATAAAAAATGAAGCTAAAAATGGTTGGTCGCTAATTCGATTGCTAAGCCAGTGGACACTAAATTGGTTGCTAATAGTTAAACTAGCGATCGATTTAGCAACCAAATATAAATACTGATTTAAAGCGATTGGTTGCAAAATTGGTCGCTATTTAAAAACCGATAAAATAAATAAGGTGGAAGAATTTGGTTGCTAATTCGGTCACTAAATCGTATTTACTATAATGGTTGAAAATTTTTTAATCCATCCTCTCTGACACTAATTCACCCACAACACTCTCTTCTTCTCACACAGTTATTGATGTAACCACCGCCAGAAGCACATCTCCTCGCAGGTTTTCATTATCCACTGTGTTCGCTGCGCTGCCGCCTTCATCTTTGAGAACTCGGCACCGTCGTCGTTGCCTTCTGCGCCGTCACCTTCACGTTGTCTTCTGCGCCGTCGTCGCCATCGTCTTTAGCTCGTGGTGCCATTGCCATCGTCTATCTCGGCACTGTCGCGATTGTCTTCATCAATTTCTCAAGCAAGTACTCTTCTCTATTCCAGATTCCGATCAATTTCATCTACTCTGTTAGGGCTTTTCACCTATTATGATCAATTTAATCTATTCTAAACAAATTGAAAAATTGGAGCTTGGAGGTAATAATTGCTTCTTTGCTCTGCTTTCTCTTGTTTGTGGTTCTGCTCTCAGAGTCGCCGTTGTGCCTCTTCTCTACTGTCTCTCTCTGTCATTGATGTTCTAGACAGGTACGTTCTAAAAATCTCCTTAAAATTTATATTTTTAAAGGTTGATACATATTTGATGCTCACAACCCATCTTTTGGTTTCTTATATCACCAGATCTAGATCCAGAACAAGAAATTAAAATTGAAATTTCGTCATTATTATCACTCACTGCATCAAGTTGGTTCTTGTTGTCAGCTTGAGTGGAAGCATTAGCAGCGTTGGTGCATGCGTTTGTGGTGCACGAAATTGTGATCATCAAAAATGGCTCCAATAACTTGGTAGTGCTCTCAAACGTGAATCACACTTAGTCACAACTCCGCACAACTAACCAGCAAGTGCACTGAGTCGTCCAAGTAATACCTTACATGAGTAAGGGTCGATCCCACGGAGATTATTGGTATGAAGCAAGCTATGGTCATCTTGTAAATCTCAGTTAGGCGGATAACAAATGTTATGGAGTTTTCGAATAGTAAATAAATAAAACAGAAAATAAAGATAGAGTTACTCATGTAATTCAATGGTGGGAATTTCAGATAAGTGTATGGAGATGCTTGTCCCTGTTGGATCTCTGCTTACCTACTGCCTTCCTTCAATCCTTCTTATTCCTTTCCATGGCAAGCTGTATGTAGGGCATCACTGTTGTCAATGGCTACATCCCATCCTCTCAGTGAAAATGGTCCAAATGCTCTGTCACAGCACGGCTAATCATCTGTCGGTTCTCGATCATGTTGGAATAGAATCTCTTGATTCTTTTGCGTTTGTCATCACGCCCAACAATCGCGAGTTTGAAGCTCGTCACAGTCATTCAATCTCGGAATCCTACTTGGAATACCACAGACAAGGTTAGACTTTCCGGATTCCCATGAATGCCACCATCAATTCTAGCTTATACCACGAAGATTCTGATTAAGGAATCCAAGAGATATGTGCCCGGTCTAAGGTAGAACGAAAGTGGTTGTCAGTCACGCGTTCATAGGTGAGAATGATGATGAGTGTCACGGATCATCACATTCATCATGTTGAAGTGCAACAAATATCTTACAATAAGAACAAGCAGAATTGAATAGAAAATAGTAGTAATTGCATTGAAACTTGAGGTACAGCAGAGCTCCACACCCTTAATCTATGGTGTGTAGAAACTCCACCGTTGAAAATACATAAGTGAATTTTACATAAAAACTAATGAAAACATCCCTAAAAGTAGCTAGATCCTACTAAAAACTATCTAAAAATAATGCCAAAAAGCGTATAAATTATCCGCTCATCACAACACCAAACTTAAATTGCTGCTTATCCTCAAGAAACTGAAAATAAATTAGGATAAAAAGAAGAGAATATACTATAAATCCCAAAATATCAATGAATATTAATTCTAATTAGATGAGCGGGACTTGTAGCTTTTTGCCTTTGAACAGTTTTGGCATCTCACATTTTCCCTTGAAGTTTAGAATGATTGGCATCTCTAGGGACTTAGAATTTCAAATAATGTTATTGATTCTCCTAGTTAAGTTTGTTGATTCTTGAACACAGCTACTTTTATGAGTCTTGGCTGTGGCCCTAAGCATTTTGTTTTCCAGTATTACCACCGGATACATAAATGCCACAGACACATAATTGGGTGAACCTTTTCAGATTGTGACTCAACTTTGCTAAAGTCCCCAGTTAGAGGTGTCCAGAGCTCTTAAGCACACTCTTTTTGCTTTGGATCACGACTTTAACCACTCAGTCTCAAGCTTTTCACTTGGACCTACATGCCACAAGCACATGGTTAGGGACGACTTGATTTAGCCGCTTAGGCCTGGATTTTATTTCCTTGGGCCCTCCTATCGATTGATGCTCAAAGCCTTGGATCCTTTTTACCCTTGCCTTTTGGTTTTAAGGGCTATTGGCTTTTTCTGCTTGCTTTTTCTTTTTTTTCTTTCTATTATTATTATTATTATTTTTCGCCACTTTTTTTCGCAAGCTTTTGCTTTTTCACTGCTTTTTCTTGCTTTAAGAATCAATTTTCATGATTTTTCAGATTGTCAATAACATTTCTCTTTGTTCATCATTCTTTCAAGAGCCAACAATTTTAACATTCATAAACAACAAGATCAAAATTATGCACTGTTCAAGCATTCATTCAGAAAACAGAAAGTATTGTCACCACATCAATATAGTTAAACTAAATTCAAGGATAATTTCAAAATTCATGTACTTCTTGTTCTTTTGAATTAGAAACATTTTTCATTTAAGAGAGGTGAAGGATTTATGGAATTATTCATATCCTTAAGACGTAGTTACTAAATACTAATGATCATGAAGTAGAGACACAAAACATAGATAAACATGTAACATAAAAAACCAAAAAATAGAGAGATAAGAACAAGGAAATTAAGGAATGAGTCCACCTTAGTGAGGGTGGCGCCTTTTAAAGGACCAATGGTGCTTTTTGAGATCCTTTATGTCTCTTCCTTGCTTCTGTTGCATGATCCCTAGTGATTTTGGTGTTCCTATCCTTAGTTGCTCCCAATAATTATGTGGAGGAACATGTGTCCCCTGAGGTATCTCAGAGATTTCTTGATGAGGGAATTCCTCATGCTCTCTTGATGTGCAGTCAAATGCTCTATTACTGAGCTATGGATCCTTGAGATGAATCTTTCCATCTCCCATGACTCAGAGGTGGAAGTTTTTGTTGTCTTCTCTTTTCTCTTCTCCTTCTTTTCTTTTTTTTTTTTGAGGTTTCTCTGGCCTTTGGTGCCATCAATGGTTATGGAAAAGCAAGAAAAGCAAAGAAGTTATGCTTTTACCACACCAAACTTAGAATGTTGCTCGCCCTCGAGCAAAAGAAGAAAGAATAGAAGAAGGAGAAGAAGATATGGGGGAGAGGGAGAGATGTGTATGTTTCGGTCATATGGGTGGGATTGGGTGGGGAGGAGATGGATGGAGGTGATTGGTGAATAAGAGAGAAGGTGGGTTGAGGTAGGTGGGGATCCTGTGGGGTCCACAGATCCTGAGATGATCCTGTGGGGTCCACAGATCCTAAGGTGTCAAGGATTTACATCCCTGCACCAATGAGGCGTGTAAAATGCCCTCTGCATGCAATCCTGGCGTTTAACGCCAGATTGGTGCTTGTTTTTGGCGTTAAACGCCAGCTCTGCAGCATGTTTCCGGCGTTGAATGCCAGCTTTCCTCAGTGTGCATTCCTGGCGTTTGAACGCCAGGGCGTTGCTTGTTTCTGGCGTTCAACGCCAGATCCATGCTCTATTCTGGCGTTGAACGCCAGTCAGATGCACCTTACTGGCGTTTAAACGCCAATAAGTCCTTCCTCCAGGGTGTGATTTTTCTTCTGCTATTTTTGATTCTGTTTTTAATTTTAATATTTTTTCGTGACTCCACATGATCATGAACCTAATAAAACATAAAAGAATAATAAAATAAAATTAGATAAATAAAAATTGGGTTGCCTCCCAATAAGCACTTCTTTAATGTCAATAGCTTGACAGTGGGCTCTCATGGAGCCACACAGGTAATCAGGTCAATGTTGTATAGTCCCAACACCAAACTTAGAGTTTGGTTGTGGCCTCCCAACACCAAACTTAGAGTTTGATTGTGGGGGCTTTGTTTGACTCTGTACTGAGAGAAGCTTTTCATGCTTCCTCTCATTTGTTAAAGAAGAAGATCCTTGAGCCTTAAACACAAGGTAGTCCTCATTCAATTGAAGGACTAATTCTCCTCTGTTAACATCTATCACTGCTCCTGCTGTGGCTAGGAAAGGTCTTCCAAGGATGATGCATTCATCCTCCTCCTTCCTAGTGTCTAAGATTATGAAATCAGCAGGGATGTAAAGGCCTTCAACCTTTACCAACACGTCCTCTACCAATCCATAAGCTTGTCTTACTGACTTGTCTGCTAATTGTAATGAAAATATGGTAGGCTGTACCTCAATGATCCCTAGCTTCTCTATTATAGAGAGTGGCATAAGATTTATGCTTGACCCAGGTCACACAGAGCCTTTTCAAAGGTCATGGTGCCTATGGTACAGGGTATTAAGAATTTGCCAGGATCTTGTCTCTTTTGAGGTAAGGTTTGCTGAACACATGTATCTAGTTCACTGATGAGCAAAGGAGGTTCACCTTCCCAAGTCTCATTACCAAATAACTTGGCATTCAGCTTCATGATAGCTCCTAGATATTGAACAACTTGCTCTCCAGTTACATCTTCATCCTCTTCAGAGGAAGAATAGTCTTCAGAGCTCATGAATGGCAGAAGGAGGTTTAATGGAATCTCTATGGTATCTATATGAGCCTCAGATTCTTTTGGGTCCTTAATTGGGAACTCCTTCTTGCTTGAGAGACGTTCCATGAGGTCTTCCTCATTGGGATTCACGTCCTCTCCTTCCTCTCTAGGTTTGGCCATATTGATTATATCAATGGCCTTGCACTCTCTTTTTGGATTTTCTTCAGTATTGCTTGGGAGAGTACTAGGAGTAGTTTCAGTGATTTTCTTACTCAGTTGGCCCACTTGTGCCTCCAGATTTCTGATGGAGGACCTTGTTTCACTCATGAAACTTAAAGTGGCCTTAGACAGATCAGAGACTAAATTTGCTAAGTTAGAGGTACTCTGTTCATAATTCTCTGTCTATTGCTAAGAAGATGATGGATAAGGCTTGATATTGCTGAGCCTATTTCTTCCACCATTATTAAAGCCTTGTTGAGGCTTTTGTTGATCATTCTATGAGAAATTTGGATGATTTCTCCATGAAGAATTGAAATCATGTTGACTTGCTGAGTCAACATTTTGTTCTGAGCCAATATGGCATTCAGAGCATCAATCTTAAGAATTCCCTTCCTCTGAGGCGTCCCATTATTCACGAAATTCCTCTCAGAAGTGTACATGAACTGGTTATTTGCAACCATGTCAATAAGTTCTTGAGCTTCTGCAGGCGTTTTCTTTAGTTGAATGGATCCACCTGCAGAATGGTCCAATGACATCTTAGAGAACATAGATAGACCATAATAGAATATATCTATCATGGTCCATTCTGAAAACATGTCAGAAGGACATCTTTTGGTCATCTGTTTGTATCTTTCCCAAGCTTCATAGAGGGATTCACCATCTTTTTGTTTGAAGGTCTGAACATCCACTCTAAGCTTGCTCAGCTTTTGAGGAGGAAAGAATTTAGCCAAGAAGGTCGTGACTAGCTTATCCCAAGAGTCCAGGCTATCCTTAGGTTGTGAATCCAACCATGTTCTAGCTTTGTCTCTTACAGCAAAAGGGAAAAGCATGAGCCTGTAGAATTTAGGATCTACTCCATTAGTCTTAACAGTCTCACAGATCTGCAAGAACTCAGTCAAGAACTGATAGGGATCTTCTAATGGAAGTCCATGAAACTTGCAGTTCTGTTGCATTAGAGCAACTAATTGAGGTTTCAGCTCAAAATTGTTTGCTCCAATAGCAGGAACTGAGATGCTTCTTCCATCAAACTTGAAAGTAGGTGTAGTATAATCACCAAGCATCCTCCTTGCATTATTGTTGTTGGGTTCGGCTACCATCTCCTTTTCTTGTTCGAAAATTTCAGCAAGGTTGTCTCTGGATTGTTGTAATTTAGCTTCTCTTAATTTTCTCTTCAGAGTCCTTTCAGGTTCTGGATCAGCTTCAACAAGAATGCCTTTTTCCTTGTTCCTGCTCATATGAAAGAGAAGAGAACAGAAAAAGAAGAGGAATCCTCTATGTCACGGTAAAGAGGTTACTTATTGTTAGTAGAAGAAGAAAGGGAATAAAGAAAGAAAAATTCAAACACAAAAGTGAGGATAGGGGCAGAGATTTGAGATGAAGAGAAGTGTTAGTGAATAAATAAATAAATAGAATAAGATGAGAGACAGAAGTTTTCGAAAATAATTTTGAAAAGGAGTTAATGATTTTCGAAAATTAAGATAAGAAATAAAATTAGAATTAAAATTTAAAACAATTAATTAATTAAAAAGAATTTTTGAAAAAAGAGGGAGGTATTTTCGAAAATTAGAGAGAGAAAAGTTGTTAGGTGGTTTTGAAAAAGATAAGAAACAAACAAAAATTCAAATAGTTAGTTGAAAAATATTTGAAAATCAAATTTGAAAAGATAAGAAGATAAGAAGATAAGAAGTTAGAAAAGATATTTTAAAATCAAATTTTTGTAAAAAGATAAAATTTTGAAAAAGATATGATATAAAAGATAAGATAAAAAGATATGATATAAAAGATAAGATAAAAAGATATGATTAAAAAGATATGGTTAGAAAAGATTTAATTTTTAAAATTAAAATGAATTACTTGACTAACAAGAAACTAAAAAATATGATTCTAGAATTTAAAGATTGAACCTTTCTTAACAAGAAAATAACAAATTTCAAATTTTTGAATCAATCATATTAATTGTTAGCATAATTTTCGAAAATAAAGATAAAATTAAGAAAAAGATTTTTGAAAAATAATTTAAAAAATAAATTTTGAAAATTAGTAAAAAAAATGAAAAAGATTTGATTTTTGAAAAAGTTTTGAAAAGATAAGATTTTTAAATTTGAAAATTTGACTTGACTTGTAAGAAACAACTAATTTTAGAATTTTTTTTACTAAGTCAACTCAAATTTTCAAAATTTTGAGAGAAAAAAGGAAAAGATATTTTTTTGAATTTTGAATTTTTAATGATGAGAGAGAAAAACATAAAAATGACCTAAAACATGAAAATTTTGGATCAAAACACATTATGCATGCAAGAACACTATGAATGTCAAGATGAACACCAAGAACACTTTGAAGATCATGATGAACATCAAGAACATATTTTTGAAAAAAAATTTGATGTAAAGAAAACATGCAAGACACCAAACTTAGAAATCTTTAATGCTTAGATACCATGAATGAAAAAATGCACATGAAAAATAACAAAAGACACAAAACAAGAAAACATCAAGATCAAACAAGAAGACTTACCAAGAACAACTTGAAGATCATGAAGAACAGCATGAATGCATGAATTTTCGAAAAATGCAAGAAATATATTTTTAAAACATGCAATTGACACCTGTTCCGAGGGTTACCTGAAACTGTAGGTCAATCTCAGACGAGATCTTCTGTGTTGGTCGGAGCCGACGTGTCCGGCAGGTGAATGGCGGCTGGAGCTGGTGTGTTCGACTTGTGGAACTGAGAGTGCTGCTGATCCTTTATCACCGAAGGGTGGGGGGTACCTGCAAGGGACTCCGATGCTTAAGTTAGCAAGGGTATTAAACAGGTATTGAGTAGAATCAGAGTATGAGTTATACCTGGGTGCTCCAGTGTATTTATAGTGGTGAGATGTGACCTTTTTGGATAAGATAAGTTAGTTATCTTATCTTATCTTTATCTTTGAGCTGAGGTCAGCATATCTTTGACGGAACCACCTTTATCCTATAGGCTTGGGTTGCCTTAGGATTCGGGTCATACTCCTCTATTTGGGCCCTTAACTGGGCTCTCCTGTCGATTTGGCCGAGCTCTTTGAGAAGAGGTCGGATAGCCTGACCTGAAGAGGTTGGTCACTTTATCTCGAATCATCCCGGGTCGGATAGCTCAACCCAGGGTATGAACAGTGCCCCTGCTTGAGCTCGATCTTCTTTTTGAGGTCGAGTCCTTGACTTCGGTCCTTCTTAAAGTCGAACTCAAGCACTTGTCGATTCCTTTTTTTGCAAAGTCTTTTTTTGAATGTAGAATGTTTTCTTCTAAAAGCGCGCGCCTTTGTATTAGCGCTTTTTTGGGAACGCAAGCAGTTTTGATATCCGCATTTAATTGGCATTAATTGCCTTTCATTTTCTCTTGGCTTTTATTTTGAATTTTTGCGACAAAAAAACGGTTTCTCTTCTTCATTTCTTCTTGCGTAACTTCTCCCTTTACTCTCTCGTTTTTCTGTTTCTCTCATCTGCTCTCTGTCTTTCGCTTGCGCCTCTACTTTCTTGTGTTTGTGGTGTCGCTTGGCGTTCTTCTGGGCAGCCTTTTTCTCTGCGCTTCCACTCTTCCTCGAAGCTTCTTTCGTCTCCTGGTTAGTCTCATTTCGCATTTTGTTTTTGGCTTTTGCGATGAAGTTTTCCTTTTGATCTTCTTTTTGGAGAAAGTTTGGATTTTTCTGTTTTTATCGTGCTTGACTTCGTTGCATGCTCTGGAATTTTCTTCATTTTTGGTGTGTTCCTTTTTCTTTGTTGCTTGAATCTTTTTCTTTTGCATGTTGCCGCCATTTCTGTTTGTGCCTTGGCTGATGATTTTTGCTTGATTTTGAAAAGTTTGCGCCTTTGCTGTTTTTTCGTTTGGCCTTTTGGTGTTCTGATAAACTGTAGCAGTAGTGCTAGTAAATTGTAGGAGCAATGCTTTTCCTGATAAACTGTAGAAGGGTGAACCTTTTGCGTTTTTTGCTTCCTTTGTTTTCTTTTCTGGATTTTATTTTGATGAGTGCCGAGATGTAGACTGTAGAAATGATTTTGAAGACCCTTCTTGTTTACTGCCTCCAAGGGATGCTCCAAGACTTTTTCTCTTGAGTCTTGGGATTTTTCCCTTTTTGGTTTATCCATCCGTCGAGATGTTTTGACCCATGTCCGAGATGTTTTTAAGTAATCCACTCTTCTTTTCTTTTTGTAGGATTTAGTTGACCTCATGTCTTCCCGAAATAACATTGTAGAGATGCCTTCCCAGGTTCCTGCGGGTATGGCCGATTGGGTGGACTCCATGGTTCTCTTGTGTGTCTCGCTGGCTGATTCTGAGTTTTGTGCTCAGCTTAGGCAGTTTCATAGTGTCTATAGCAATTCTGGTGATGAGAAGAACTATGAACTTGTCCCTCCTTCTTCTGATGAGAGAGTCTGTTTTTCAACTTGGGTAGTTGATGGTCGCCCTTTCTTTTATGCTTATGATTTTTTCTTTGGTCAGCTGGGTATCACCCTTCCTTTTACTCAATTTGAAATCGACCTGTTATGGTCTTGTAATGTTGCCCCTTCTCAACTTTACCCCAACTCCTGGGGTTTCATAAAAGTTTTCCAATTGTTGTGCAATGGCTTTGGTATTCCTGCTTCCCAATCTCTCTTCTTCTACTTGTTTGTCTTGACTAAGCCTGGAGTGGTGAAAAAGACGGCAGCTTGGGTCTCTTTTCGTTCCACCCAGGGAAAGAAGGTTTTTTTCATGTTTGACGAGTCATTCCGCGACTTTAAAAATTATTTTTTCAAGGTCCAAGCTGTTAAAGGAACTCGGCCCTTTTTTCTGGATGAAAATGATGAGCCTGCCTTTCCTCTGGAATGGAAAAAAGATGTGAGGGTCTCCAGGTATTCTTGGGACATGTTGGACGAGGCGGAGCGAGCCTTTGTGACTATTTTGGAAGAACGCTGGGGTCAACCTCCCCATCTTGATACAAAAAAATTTCTAACCAATCCTTCTCTTCTTCAAAATGAACTGGGTATCTTGTGTTTCCTTTATTATCTGTTTATGTTGCTTGTAGCTGTCTTTCCGACTTGTCCGACTTGTAGCTTAACTTTCTGTTTCATTTGCAGAGGATTTGTAGCTTGACTTCTGTTTTATTTGCAGAGGCAATGAAGAATAATGAATCTATGAAAGCTTTTAAGAGGGCGCAGAGGGCGACTGTTGCCAGGAATGTTGCCGCCAAGGCGGCTGGGGAGGGGTCCTCTCAAGTGCGTGAGAAACCAGCAGTGCCGAGTTCCCCCAAGGTGAAGAAAGTGATTCCGACACCTCGGGCCCGCTTGGTGGATCCTGACCCTACTTCTGCCGTTCCATCTGTTGCCCCTCCAAGTAAGAAGCAAAAGACGGTTGAGCCATTTGACCTCAATGCCCCTGACTTCAATGCTATCGAGTTCATAGATCAACAAATTGGGCCCTATGGTACCCTCTCAATGGATGATGTGTCCATCCTCCATCATTTGGAATTTATGGCTCCCGGAATCATGTGCAGATGGCGTTTATGGCGGCCGCTATACACCAGACTGCTCAAAGTCTCCCTCTTCATGCCACCAAGGCATTTATGGAGGAGGCAAAACAGGAGTTTGACCGGATGAAGGGGCTGAAGGAGGAGCTCGAATTAAAGGTGACCAAGTTAGAGAAGGATCTAGAAAATGAGAAGGCGAGTTCTCTTTCGCTGGCGGCTTCTTTGAGGTTGGCCAAGGACACAGCCCTGATGCCTAAGGAGAGTTACGTTATGACTTATCGGGAGGTGATGCGCCTGAGGGAGGAGTTGAACAATGCTCGGGAGGATTATTCTAAGCTCCAAGGTCATCTCGTGGGTAGTGTGACTGCTGCTTACGAGAACTTGAAGGAGCAAGTTCGGGTCATTGCCCCCGAGGCCGATCTCACCCCTTTCAGCCTGGACAATGTTGTCAGGGATGGCAAGATTGTTCTTGAAGATGATGGTGATGATGATGCTGATCCTCCTCCTGTGTCCTCTGCCAAAGTGTCGACTTCTTCTATTCTTCCGGTTGCACCTGATTCGGATTGCCAAGTTCTGAACCGGGAGGATGGAACTATAGATGCCGTGCCTATTCAGACTCGTCCTCATTCTTCTTGTCCTGATGATGCCCAGAAGGCTCCTGATGCTTGCTGATCCCTTTCTAAATATTTATGTAGTTGGCCCGGCTTGTGGGCTTTTTAAGACTTTTGTTTGTTTTGTTGACGGTTTCTAGTTGCTTTGTTTTATTTTGAAAAATAAAAAGTAGCTCGCTATCTTTAGCAGGTATTGATGGCCGCTGTTCCGGAGCCTTATAATTTTTGTGGAGTAATAGAGATAACTTTTCAGTTTTCTACTGATGTTTGAAATCTTGCATCTCGACCTCCTCGGATTGCTTTATTTTGTAGCTTGGATCCTCTTGAGGTTGTGACTTATGGGTCCAACTTGTTTCTTGGTGGTTCTTTTGCGTTGGTCCCCCTTTCAGTTATTTCTGTAATCCTCTTTCTAGGACCTTTGTCAGGTCTCTTTCAAGGATTACTTTGATAACTTTTTAGTGGCAGGAGTTCGACTTGGTTATGTCGGTCTCGTTTAAGTTATTTTTGTAGTCCTCTTTCTTGGATCCTTGTCAGATCTCTTTCAGGGACTACTTGTATAACTTTTTAGTGGTAGGAGTCCGACTTGGTTATGTCGGTCTCCTTTAAGTTATTTTTTGTAGTCCTCTTTCTTGGATCTTTGTCAGATCTCTTTCAGGGACTACTTGTATAAATTTTTGTTTTTAGGCTGACTTTGTTATGTCAGGCCCTTCTAAGTTAAAGTAATCTTCTTTAATAGGGTTGGCCAGACCTCTTTCCAGGGTTTACTTATAACTTGGGTTGACTTGGTTCGCTTGACCAGTCCTTAAGTTATTATTTTAGAGATCCGTAAGACCTCGTCAGGTTCTTTTTTAGATCACTTTCGATAACTTCTTACATTACTCTGTGTTCATCTTTGCCAATTTGTAGACAGTGGTTGGCATCTTTAGATCATCCTTTGGGTGAATCACGTTTTCACCTTTATCAGATGATTTATCTTTATCGTGGTCGTGCAGTGAAATTGTTTTTCACTTTCTGCCGACCTGTCGCTTTATAATCGGACGATGAATACTTCAGATTAATGCGTCTTGGATTCTTTGTAGAATATCTAAATAGACTTTATTCAAAGGGAAAAATGCAAATATATACATGCGGGGATTTTCTTATCCCTTTAAGTCGGGCATGACCTAGATCTCAACATGGTGCCTTATTAAAAAACCTTTTTCAGGAAAAAGAGTGCATCAAATGATGAGATCTTTTGTCTTTTCTAACTGTAGTACCTTCTTAGGTTGCAGGCGTGCCATGACCTAGGACGCTCTCGTCCATCGAGTTCAGACAGTCTGTAGTAGCCTTTTCCAAGTACTTTTATGACTCGGTAGGGTCCTTTCCAGTTTGCTGCCAGCTTTCCTTCTCTTGGTCAAGTTGTTCCAATATCATTTCGGATTAGGATGAGATCATTCTCTGCAAAACTTTTCAGCACTACCCTTTGATTATATCTGGAAGCCATTCGGCGCTTTAGAGCTTCTTCCCGGATCCGAGCTTTTTCTTGGATTTCGGGTAACAAGTCGAGCTCTTCTCTCTGAAGTTGAGAGTTTGCTCCCTCATTGTAGTGAACTACTCTAGGCGACCCTTCCTCAATCTCTACTGGAATCATTGCCTCTACTCCGTATGCTAATCGGAAGGGGGTTGGCCGCTTTGGCTTGTCCATTGGCTTGGGGATGTTCGACGGAGGGGTACTGGTGCTTTATATTCAAGTCAGCCACTAGTTTTCTGAAGCCTGCATCTGTGAATTGAGTGCCATTGTCTGTGGTTATTCAATATGGAACCCCGAACCTTGTGACAATATTTCTATATAAGAATTTCCGGCTTCTCTGAGCGGTGGCATTGGCTAGGGGTTCTGCCTCGATCCACTTTGTAAAGTAATCTACCCCTACTATGAGGAATTTAACTTGTCCTGATCCCTGTGGGAAGGGGCCGAGAAGATCGAGTCCCCATTTTGTAAATGGCCAAGGCGAAGTCACGCTAATGAGCTCTTCTAGCGGGGCGATGTGAAAGTTGGCATGTTTCTGACATGGTGGACATGTCTTTACAAATTCTGTAGCTTCTTTCTGTAGAGTTTGCCAATAAAATTCCGCCCGGAGTACTTTTTTGGCGAGAGCTCGTGCTCCGAGATGATTGCCACAGATGCCACCGTGTATTTCTTCTAGCACTTCCCTTGTGTTGGAGTTCGGCACGCATTTTAGTAAAGGTGTTGAGATTCCTCTTTTGTACAGGATGTTGTTTATGATGGTGTAGTATTGTGCCTCCCTTTTTAATCTCTTTGCCTCCTTTTCTTCTGCGGGGAGCGTTCCTGTTTTGAGGTAGTTGATTATGGGGGTCATCCATCCTTGGTCCTGACTTGTTATAGTCAGGACTTTTTCTTCTTCCGAGATTGACGGGTTTTGTAACGTTTCCTGTATGAAGCTCCTATTGTTGCTCCCTGGTTTGGTGCTGGCTAGTTTTGAGAGTGCATCAGCTCGGGCATTTTGTTCACAGGGTATGTGGCAGATTTTATACTCCCCGAGTTGTCCGAGCTGTTCCTTGGTTTTATCCAAATATTTTTTCATGGTAGGATCTTTGGCTTGGTAGCTCCCTGTTATTTGTGATGTGACCACTTATGAATCACTGTAAATGTTGAGTTTTTGAGCTCCGACCTCTTTAGCCAGCTTTATACCAGCTAATAATGCTTCATATTTTGCCTGATTGTTTGAGGCCGGGAACCCAAATTTGAGGGAGAGCTCAACTTGGGTTCCTTGGTCACTTTCTATTATTACGCCCGCACCGCTTCCAGTTTTATTTGAAGAACCGTCCACGTAAAGATTCCATTCTGTGGGGGTTTCTAGGGCATCTGTGAATTCTGCGATAAAGTCGGCCAGATACTGTGATTTGATGGCCGTCCGAGCTTCATATTGGAGGTCGAACTCTGACAACTCGACTGCCCATTGTAGAATTTTGCCTGCCAGATCTGTTTTCTACAATATTCCTTTTATAGGCTGTTAGTTCGAACCTTAATGGTGTGAGCCTGGAAGTACGGGCGGAGTCGTCGAGATGTTAGAATGAGGGTATAGGCAAATTTTTCTATTTTCTGGTAGTTCAGCTCGGATCCCTGTAGCGCTTTGCTAATGAAGTAGACGGGTTATTGCCCATGTTCGTTTTCTTTAACTAGTGCTGAGGCTATTGTCCGGCTCCCTACTGCGAGATATAATATGAGCGGTTCTCCTTCTCGTGGTCGAGATAGGATAGGTGGCCGTCCTAAGAATTCCTTGAAGTCTTGGAAGGCTTGCTCACATTCTATCGTCCATTCGAACTGTTTTCCCTTTCTTAAAGTAGCATAGAAGGGGAGAGATCTTATTGCAGCTCCTGTTAAGAATCGGGATAGGGCGGCCAACCTGCCATTGAGTTGTTGTACTTCTTTGACACAGGTTGGGCTCTTCATGTTGAGTATGGCTTGGCATTTGTCTGGGTTTGCTTCAATTCCCCTTTGTGTGAGCATGAAGCTTAAGAATTTGCCTGCTTCTACTGCGAAGGTGCATTTTGCGGGATTGAGCCGCATGTTGTGCTTCCTTATAGTGTAAAATACTTGAGTCAGGTCGGATAATAATGTATCTTCGCTTTGTGTCTTTATCAACATGTCGCCACATAAACTTCCATGATTTTTCCGATGTGATCTGAAAAGACTTTATTCATTAGCCTTTGATAAGTAGCTCCTGCATTCTTAAGACCGAAAGGCATCACAATGTAGCAGTAGTTTGCTTTCGGTGTTAGGAACGAGGTCTTTTCTTGATCTGGAGGATACATGGGGATTTGATTGTACCCCGAGTATGCGTCCATAAACGAGAGATATTTGTATCGGGAGGAAGCATCTACTACAGCGTCAATACTTGGGAGTGGGTATGGATCTTTTGGACAAGCCTTGTTGAGATCGGTGTAATCGGTGCACATTCGCCACTTCCCATTTGATTTTTTCACCAAGACAACGTTGGCTAGCCATAGCGGGTATTTGACTTCTCTTATGAATCCGGCTTCCAGTAGTGCCTGTACTTGCTCGTCCACAGCTTTGGATTACTCTGGCCCAAGTTTTCTTCGTCTCTGCTGCACCGGTCGAGATCCTGGGTAGACCGCCAACTTGTGACACATTAGCTTAGGATCGATACCTGGCATGTCTGCGGCTTTCCACGCAAAGAGATCGACGTTGTCTCGCAAGAATTGTATTAGTAATTTTTTTAAATCTCCTTTTAGGATTGTGCCGATATTAGTTGTTTTTTCCGGGGTGTCCCCGATCTGAATCTTTTCTATCTCGCCTTCTGGCTGGGGACGAAGTTCTTCTCGTCGATGAAGTTCGCCCAGCTCGATTGTGTGGAATTCTTCTCCTTTGCCTCTGAGGTTTAGGCTTTCGTTATAACAGCGACGTGCTGTCTCTTGGTCTGCTTTTATCGTGGCTATCCCTTTTGGGGTTGGGAACTTTATACATAGGTGTGGGGTCGAGACTATTGCGCCGAGTTGGTTGAGTGTTGTCCGTCCTATGAGAGCGTTGTAAGCTGAACTTGCATCGACTACGATGTAGTCTATTTTGAAGGTCCTGGATTGGTCCCCTTTTCCAAAGGTTGTATGTAGTGGTATGTATCCGAGTGGTCGAACCGGGGTATCTCCTAGCCCAAACAGGCTGTTTGGATATGCTTTAAGTTCTTTTTTTTTTCCAAGGCGAGCTTATCAAAGGCTGTTTTGAATAAGATGTCGACAGAGCTCCCTTGGTCTATTAAGGTGCGGTGTAGGTTGGCGTTTGCCAATATGATGGTGATAACCATGGGATCATCGTGTCATGTGATGACGCCGGATGCGTCTTCTTTAGTGAATGTAATTGCCAGAATGTTGAGTGCTTTCTCCTCTCCTTCGACATGATATACTTCTTTGAGATATCTTTTGCGAGAGGATTTGGAGATTCCACCTGCTGTGAATCCGCCGTGTATCATGTGGACATGTCTTTCTGGTGTCCGAGGTGATCGTTTTGTTCGTTCGGTATCTTCATCCCGTCGTCTCTTTCTTTGATCATCATCTCGGCTGGCCAGGAATCGATCTAATTTTCCTTCTCTCACCAATTTTTCTATGATGTTTTTTAGGTCGAATCATTTGTTTGTGGAGTGTCCTCGGACTCGATGGTATTCACAATATTCCTTTCGGTTTCCTCCTCCCCTTTTGCCTTTGAGTGGCCGAGCTGGGGGGATTTTTTCCGTATGGCAGACTTCTTTGTATATCTCAACCAGGGATGTCCTGAGAGGGGTGTAGTTATGGTATTTTTTGATTTTCTCCCCTTATCGATCTTCTTTTCTTTTGGATTCCTTGTCTTTGTCTCGGTAGGAGGCCCCCGATTTTGAGGTTTCTCCTAACCAAGCGTTCTCCTCCATGTTGATATACTTTTCTGCCTGTTCCTGCACTTCGTCTAAGGAGGTCGGGTATTTTTTTTGATATAGATTGGCTGAAAGGTCCCTCTCGTAGGCCATTGATGAGTCCCATGATGGCGGCCTCCGTTGGTAAACTTTGTATGTCCATGCATGTTTTGTTGAATCTCTCCATGTAGATGCGGAGGCTCTGCCGATCTCCTTGTTTGATCCTTAATAAACTGGGGGCGTGCTTGGCTTTATCTTTCTGAATGTAGAATCTGGCTAGGAATTTTTTAGCTAAGTCATTAAAGCTTGAGATGGACTTCGGGGGTAGGTTATCGAACCATCGGATCGCTGTCTTTGTGAGAGTTGTTGGAAAAGCCTTGCAGCGAACAGCATCTGGGGCGTCGGTGAGGTACATTCTACTTCTGAAGTTGCTGAGGTGGTGGTTGGGGTCCGTGGTGCCATCATAAAGGGTTATATCCGGGAGTTTGAAGTCTTTTGGAATTTTGGTTTTCATGATTTCCCTAGTGAACGGGTCTTGCTCTTTGCGTGAATTTTCCTCGAGATTAGCCTCAGGGCCTTTTGATTTGAGATCGGCTTCCAATTGCTGTAGTTTTTCTTCCAACTCCCGACGTCGTCGCACCTCTCTTTGGAGATCTCTTCCAATTTCCCGTTGTTGTTGGGTTTCTTTTTCCAGTTGTTTTAGGCGATCCAGGAGCGCTTCTATTGCTCCTGAATTTGGTGAGTGTTCGTCTTTGTTGGTTTCCAGAGTGTTTTGTAGCGTGACACCCGCATTTTTGTGCGGTGTCCGGTCCTCCAGACCTGAATCGTGGTCGTTGTCATGGTCGTTCGCCATGGTGATGGGATGACTTCCAGGTTCCCCGGCAATGGCGCCAATGTTCCGAGGGTTACCTGAAACTATAGGTCGATCTCGGACGAGATCTTCTGTGTTGGTCGGAGCTGACGTGTCCGGCAGGTGAATGGCGGCCGGAGCTGGTGTGTTCGACTTGTGGAACTGAGAGTGCTGCTGATCCTTTATCACCGAAGGGTGGGGGGTACCTGCAAGGGACTCTGATGCTTAAGTTAGCAAGGGTATTAAACAGGTATTGAGTAGAATCAGAGTATGAGTTATACCTGGGTGCTCCAGTGTATTTATAGTGGTGAGATGTGACCTTTTTAGATAAGATAAGTTAGTTATCTTATCTTATCTTTATCTTTGAGCTGAGGTCAGCGTATCTTTGACGGAACCGCCTTTATCCTATAGGCTTGGGTTGCCTTAGGATTCGGGTCATACTCCTCTATTTGGGCCCTTAACTGGGCTCTCCTGTCGATTTGGCCGAGCTCTTTGAGAAGAGGTCGGATAGCCTGACCTGAAGAGGTTGGTCGCTTTATCTCGAATAATCCCAGGTCGGATAGCTCGACCCAGGGTATGAACAACACCAAACTTAAAAATTGACTCAAGACTCAAACAAGAAACACAAAATATTTTTGGTTTTTATGATTTTATGATTTTTTTGTATTTTCTTTTATTTTTTTCGAAAAACATATAGGAAAAAGAAAGTAATGAATTCAAAGTCCTCAATCAGAATCCCAGGGATTAGACATGGCTTAATAGTCAGCTAAGCTAAAACATGTTATATGAAACTCTAGAATTCATTCTTGAAAACTCTGAAAATTTTTGAAAACATGTGAAGAATTTTGAAAAATATTTTTGAAAACTTTTTTTTGAAAAGAACATAAAAAGAAAATTACCTAATCTGAGCAACAAGATGAACTGTCAGTTGTCCATACTTGAACAATCCCCGGCAACGACGCCAAAAACTTGGTGCACGAAATTGTGATCATCAACAATGGCTCCAATAACTTGGTAGTGCTCTCAAACGTGAATCACACTTAGTCACAATTCCGCACAACTAACCAGTAAGTGCACTGGGTCGTCCAAGTAATACCTTACGTGAGTAAGGGTCGATCCCACGGAGATTATTGGTATGAAGCAAGCTATGGTCATCTTGTAAATCTCAGTTAGGCGGATAACAAATGTTATGGAGTTTTCGAATAGTAAATAAATAAAACAGAAAATAAAGATAGAGTTACTCATGTAATTCAATGGTGGAAATTTCAGATAAGTGTATGGAGATGCTTGTCCCTGTTGGATCTCTGCTTTCCTACTGCCTTCCTTCAATCCTTCTTATTCCTTTCCATGGCAAGCTGTATGTAGGGCATCACTGTTGTCAATGGCTACATCCCATCCTCTCAGTGAAAATGGTCCAAATGCTCTGTCACAGCAAGGCTAATCATCTGTCGGTTCTCGATCATGTCGGAATAGAATCCAGTGATTCTTTTGCGTCTGTCACTACGCCCAACACTCACGAGTTTGAAGCTTGTCACAGTCATTCAATCC
>NC_029781.3:77782858-77820614 GCF_000817695.3 Arachis duranensis | reverse complement strand
CTACAACTCCACTTGTTTCTTATTTAGTTCTATGTCCAACCAATTTGCAACTCATAGTTTTTATACCTTATTTGTCAATAGAAGACAAAATGGAATTTCTAGGGCTGCTAAATGTCGTTGAGAAAACCCATGGTCTGTTCTTCTCATACAAAACTAACTTAACTCTGAGGTGAATTACTTAAATATTCATAAGCCCTGTATACAAATTTGTTACAGAAATACGATATTGGTTGTATTCATTCTAAAACTTGAGGCTAGTACTTGTATTAATATCCACAAAGAAGGAAGTAGCATGAGCGTTGAAATGAAATTGAATTATGAGAGAGATCACAATAGGGTTGCAATGGCATAATTTATTGGTTTATTTCATTAGGAAGAGGAGATAAAGAGCATCCCTTTTCTTTTTAGCAAAAAGATGTTTGTGATGAGGTAGCTCTCTTTAGGAATGAATGAACATAATGTATAGTGAGTGAGAGTGAGAGTTGTAGTTGTTGTAGTAAGAGGGGTCTGTTGCAACTAACTGAGGTTTTTTTTACTAAGGTGCGGACAGGGAAAAATAATAAAAATGATTATATTGTGGATTTCAACGGATAAAGGAAGGATATTGTGCATTATTTGTTTTTAGATTAAAAGAAAAAAAAGGAGAAGAAATATATGGTTGTTTGTTTCCACGTAATTATGGAACTTTTCAAAGAAATAATGAGATGGATGAATTTTGCACATAAAGGTCGAAGAGTAAGAAATACATAGAATCCCACTTTATTTTTCTTCTTCCTCTTTTATTATTTCTCTTAGGACATGAGTTCCAGCACTAAGCACTAACCAAAGCAGGGTATTCGAATTCTTTTTCACAGACATCAAGAATGGCCAGAAATTCTTGTGTCTGCTACTCTGGCTAGTAATATATAATTTGAAAACTGGCCTCTTTGGTGCTTTGTGCGTTTTGTGCTTTCTAAACTTTTCAAATAATGGGGTAAAGTATTTTTCACTTCTGCAATGTTATTTGACCCACAAATTGTTCCTTCTTAGTGATTTGCTTTTATTCATTGTTTGCTCTTATTATTTTAGAGGGTTTATGGTGAGGAACAGAAGAAGTGTACAGTAGCAAAATAGACCTAACATTGAAGTTGTTACTTTGTGGTGATGAGAAAGAAAAAGAAAAGAGGAGGAAGCTGAAGAGGTCATCATCAGTTATCAAAGATAGGCAGCATCAGATATATATAATATACATAAATATAAATTTGTTGTATTTGTGTGGATTTGTTTCTGCCTTCATTTTTTTCAATACATATATGTAGTATACATAAATATAAATTTATTTGTATTAGAATCTATTTTCCATTTCATTTCTATATGATTTCACTTTTGCCTTCATTTTGATTTTCAATAATTATTGGCATTTAATCCTAATAAATAGTTATCTATCTTTGATTATTTATATATTTTGTTGAATTAGAATTATATTTAAAAATTAAATTTTAATAGTGATATATGCAAAATTTAGTTAAAATTTGTAATTAGGAAGCAACAGCAGTGACCAATTTAGCGACTGATTTTGAAATTTTGAAATTAGCTACTAGCGACTAATTTAGCAACCGAAAAATTAGCAACCGATTTAGCAACCAAAATATTGGACTCCATTTAGCGACCTAATACCTCAGCGACCGATTTAGCGACCGAAATATTGGTTGCTATTTAGCGACTGATCTTATTAGCGACCGGTTTAGAGACCAAAATTATTTTGTATGGGTCAGGTGGCGTTGGTGAAAACCGGTCGCTAAATATTAGCGACCAACATCAATCACTATTTTGAATTTAGCGACCAAGGTTTTAGCGACCACCAGAATCGGTCGCTAAGCTGATAGCAACTGATTTTCAAGAAATATCAGTCTCTAAATCGGTCATTATTTTGGTAATTTCTTGTAGTGCTATTTGCTTAGTAAATTCAATTCAATGGTTAATTGACAATTTCTTATCAATTGTTATTTACACTATTTATAGTAAATGAGCCATTGAAGTCTTGAATTTTAGATACAAAAAATTTAAATACTTTTTTTGTTGCTACACAATTATCATGTGATGGAAGTCTTAGCATTTATTCCAAAAGGGGAAAGCTTCATAAATCTAAGCATCCAAATAGTTTTTTTCTTGTGTAAAACAAATGAAGCTCATAACATTCCCATCACATCCCATATTCACTTATTTATTCTTGTCTTTCTACTCTTACCTCTAAGGTCTCATTGTCTTAACTCAATCTTTTCAGCCTTTCATATAATATGAAATATTTTGTAGCAGATATAGGTTTATCACTTTTTTCACTTAATTATTGTGTTGTTTTAAATAAATTTGATGGTAATAACATACATTATGTGTTAGGTAAAGTTCCCTCGTGCTAGTCTTTGTCTCCATTTATTTATTTATTTTGGCAAGTGACTAGTTTTCTCTAATTTCTCTCACTAATATATTATAGTTGTCCTTTATCTCCTTAAAAGTTTTTTTCTCAATGATGTTTTTCACTTGTCCTTTTCATTAGAAGCGATTTGTGGTAAATATAAAGTGTTGAGTTATTTATTATAACTGCTATAAAATGTTGGCAATGGACTCAGAGAAGAACCCTATCATCCATATACGCATCTTGGAGGTACCACTCTTTATCTCACATGAACTATTTCTAGAAATTATTTCTAAGGTTCTACAGGAAGACCTTACAAATGTTTGTTGGTTGAATGATTTGGATAATTGGGTGCTTAGGAATTAATATTTGGTGCTTGTTCCCATTTAAACTACTACTTTGATATGAGTTTATCAAGGACTAATAACATGACTTTTTCTTGTTCTAATTTTTTTTAATTTGTTAATTATTACTTTTTTGTTACAATATGTAATATTTTTGTCCATATCTTGTTTGGCAGAATAAAGACCGTCATAAATCCCTAGAAACACCGTCGCTATTTGATGCCTCCCTTATGGTGTGTGATATTACAAAGCTTATTACTGTTAGGATCTAGCTAACATGAGCTCTAAGTGTGCATGTTATGCAGATATTTAGCAACCAAAATCTATGGGATAGATTTGACAATTGTAAATATCCAAAGTATTTCAAGATCTAAATTTTGGAAGAAAAACCAAACTCCTCTTGCGAGTACTAATTTTACGTGCATCAAAAGCTTTACTTTGTTAATTAAGAAATTTGTAAAATCATAAACATGACACAAGTTTGATTACAAAAGTTAAACACACTTTACAGAATTCTAAAGTGGTTATAGATTAAAGGAAACTCCACAGAATTTGAAGTAAAAATTACAAGTTATAAAGATTTAAATAAACAAAAAGAAACAACTTTGGAAGAAGCATAAACTTTGCATGTGGTAAAGTACAAGGATTGAAAATACAATGAAAGAAAAGATGGAAGGAGCTCTACTCAGAAAATTTATTTTGACAAGACTCAAGACTTCGCTGGGATGTGAGTAAGTGAAGTGTTTTCTAGTGAGAAATTCTGACCCTTTGTTTTTCGCTTACTGTCATGTTTATAGATATCTTCAACAAATCTTATTCTGCCATGTGTCAACCTTGGAACACTCTAACAGTAACTGTTCTTGCCAATCACAAACTTAGTAACCGCTCTATACAACTTCGTTTATGAACTACTTGACCAACCTTTTCCTTGTTGACGCTACCTCCATTGAATTCCTTTGATTGATCTCCTTGTTATCGATATTAGTTTTGTCGACTAACAAATTGTCTCCTGGGATCATCAATACTTTCGAGATCTTCCTTGAGAAATATGATCATCCTTTGACATGATTGTCTTAATGTTGAATAAATTCATGCCATTATCATCATTATCCCATTAAATGCACACATGTTCGTCAACATCAAATTAATCTTTTTGCGCTCTCTCTATCTCTCACCTTTCAACTTCCAAGTTATACAACCCCAACATCTTCTTATTCCAACCCTTCATTTTCAAACTTTATATCTCTTCCAGTAAAAACATCTTACTTTCTATGTTTACATTTTTACCATGGCTATCTTTGACATCTGTCGCTGCCATTGTTGTTTCTTGATTTCTTCCGTAACTTTTCGCATTCTTCTGGTATGTTCTTTGCCATTCATTACTAAGTTTGTCCATGCTTTTCCTTTCTTTTATTCTTTTACTTCTACAACAATGACCCATGGACATAATAAACAAAACGGTGGAAATTAGCTTCAAATGTTTTACTTCCCTCATCAATTGATAAAACATTTGAACTTCTAAGGGTGCAGAAAAACAAACGCAAAAATCCTATTTTTATTTTCTATTTTTTATAGACAAGTATAATTACTTACTCTTCTATGCTAACCAGTTGGCACTATCAATGACGAGAAAATCTTGTTCCCCTTCTCCGATGAGAATAAGATGCATTGTTTTCTAACCCCTTTGAACTATTCGAAGCAGGCTCAAAGTGCCTTCCATTACTTCCCTTGCAATGAAGGATAAGAACTTTTGATTAAAAATGATCTATACATTGCTTCTTTTGTCAACCACACTCGTCCTTTCTGAAATAAGTCAGAATGTGTTCAAAAATGTTAATTTTATTGCTTGGTATAAAAGGATTGAGGTATACAAAAAGGATTTTGGGGGTATGAAGGGCTCTATGTGTAACGTCCCAAGTTTTTTTTTGAAACATTTTACATTTGATTTATTTTATTACTATCCTACTCTCAAATTTTATTAAAATTCCTACATTACCCGTATTACCTTTTCCCAAACCTAATCTTAATTTTATCCATACTAACCCTTTCCTAACATACACACATGGCTGCTCTCTCATAACACACATACATGGCTAAGGATGAAAGAAAAAAAGAGAGGAAAAACAGAGAGGGATAAGAAAGGAAGAAGAGGGGGAAGGAGGATGACGCGGGTGAGGGCCACACTGCCGTCATAGCTGGAAGTCGCAGAGAGGCACGAGAAAAGAGAACGATGGCTTAAGACAGAGAGGGAGACCATGACGGAGAAGAGAAAGGAGGTGCTGCCTCTGCCACCATCAAGTCATCGCCGTCATCGCTACCACCAAGGAGCCCAAAGAGAGAGACTTCGAGAAAGGGGTAGGAGAATTCAATGGATCTCGTCTCCAGGAAGGGAGGTGATAGTCATGGGTGTTTCTGTCACTGCTGCCATTATTGTGGAAGGAGGCCACCGTCGAGCTGTGTGGCGTTGTTGTCGCTGGAAAAAAACCACTGCTAGAGCCTCTGCTAGCTTGCCCTAGCTCTATTCTCTATTCTTCCTTCACTGGATCCTTCTGCCGCAACCCTTGACCTTTGAAAACATCATAGGAATTGCTTTGCGCCTCTTTCGATTATATTTTACCACCATTCTAGCCTGGTTAGTGGTTGCTTGTTCTGTTTTATTTCTACCATTGTTTTACCACTATTGTTGTTGTTATTGTTATTGTCATCGTTGCTCTGCCTTTAGCCGTCATTGTCGCATGCCACTGGCTTGTCGCTTCTATTCTGTTATTCCCCTATTTGTTGTTTTGCCTTCATGTCGAAGTTGTCGCTGCCCCAGTGCAAATTCTGCGCTCTTTCGTACCCTTTAATTCGGCACTCTAAGTTTGGTCTCTTCGGTCCCTTAGGACCACATTTTGAGTAGGCTTTACATTTATAACCGTTAACCTTTTAAGTTATGTTATTCTGAGTTTTTAATTATATTTATAAAATTATTGTTGAAGAACTTTGATTTGATTAGAATAATTAATAGAATATAGTTGAATAATTATTTTTATGAAGTTCATACCGTAGAAATTTTACATGAGACTATATATATGTTTGGTAAAACTTTATATTATTTTAGAACATTTGATTTTATTCAAATATATATTTTTGAAACATTGAAGTATTTGTTGGCATTCCCTTACTTTGAAATTGTGATTGAAATTGTGAAATATGTTTGAAATTTCTTATGATTAGAAAAGTATGATTGGAAAGAGATTTCTGATGAGAATGTATTATCTGATTTGATTTGATTCAATACCTTATATATTTGAAAGATCAAAGATTTTTGTATTTGAAATTATATGTTTTGAATTGATTTGGGAGACTCGTATTAGAAAACCATAGTTAATAGCGGTTATGACGTTAACTTAGATGCATCTGACTCAGACTCTAGCTAGCAGGGTGGTTGCTAGCCTAACTTGTAGGCAACACGTTAGTTTTGTTATTCTGTTATAACACACAAGAGGAAAGAGCTACCCATAGAGGTGGAGCCGCCTAAGTGTGGACTTTTGATTTGATTTCTGTATGAGAACTCCCTTATTGATTCACGTATTCATATAAATTATTATTTTCTAACTAAAATAATTTTTATATTAATGTTTATATGGTCTCATGTGAATTATAGATGTACTGTCTAGTCACTGGTTTGTAAAACTCACTCCGTTTTTCTAAAAATATTTTTCAGGAATAAATATTTGAATTATGTGAGCCTTTCTATTCAAAAGTAATGATCTGCAATGGGTATCTATTCTTTGTTAAGTTCTTAGACGTCATCTACTCCATATGTCACAGGCAGGATCCATCCATATTTGTTTATTTTATTTTTGTTTAAAATATGTAATTATTCATTCTAGAAAGTATAAATTTATCAAAATTCTTTGTAACCTTCTTATTTATCTTATATTCGAATCTGTTAGACTTGCTAGGAGACTATTTTCCTGAGCTCCAGTCATGACTCATTTTTTGCTGTGACATTATGACCTCATGAGGCTCTCTCAATTTTAGCTATCAAAAAATCATTGCATGATCGAAGCAATGTTGTGTTTTTGGAGCAAAACTACAAACAATCTTCATTTACCATGTGGCATGGCCGCTCCTATTCTTTTAGATATAGCTTCCATCACTGGCCTATACCCTAGTGGGGACGTGATTATCTCTGACATACGTCCTGAGAAAGAGTAAAATATTAACTTCAAAATTTCTTATGGGAAATTTATTATGAATAACATGGGTGAAAAAGGTACTCCGATCAGCAACAATGAACATGTAACATTTCTTTGTTACTGGTTAAAAGCTATAGTTTTTTGCTCGAGAAGTGTCACTATGCAGAAACTATACATATCCCTAGTTGCTTTAATACATGAAAGCAAACACAAATATTGCTTGGCTATACCCTTCTTGCGGAATCTTTATGATGAATTGGGTCAAATAGTTGACAGCCTTCGTAGTAGGTCCTCGATCAGTGCTGGAGGTCTTGTTTGGTTCATCCAACTTTGGATGAAGACGGTCTTTGAGAAACATATGAGGCATGAAGGAGTTCTACCCTCAAACAAGCAAAATGTCAAAGGGTTTAGGCTAATTTCTCTGAAGCCTAACTTTTCCAAATCTATTTCAACTAGTGAACTCTTTTGGGAAACCTTCTCCAAACTTCATTTAGCCAAATATTTTCAAAATGACGATAATAATTTCTCCCCTTTTGTCAACTGGAAATGTGGTCCAACGTAGTTTTGACAACCAGTGATAATAAAAGATGGGAATGAAAAAGGTCAACACCGTACCGATGATATGTGGTCAAACTTTGTCATATACAATAACTGTTGACGGGTATCCCTTAATACAAAAAGGATCAATATTGAATCACTCTATATGCAAATCACCATTACCCAACACCATTCCCCAGCAAATCACCCCCTCTTTGTCAACTTATCTTTGCTAGAAAGAAAGAGGTCAACAAATGTGTCAATAAAAATGAAAGGCGTCAAAACTACTATGATTGGTGAGCCACTTATGACTCTCATTATGATCAAACACTTGATAATATTTTTGAGAGTTTAATCAAGACTAGGCATGAACTACTAGAACTATCAAAACATCCAAGACAAATAAAGTTGTCGAAGACAACTTCAACCGGTTCTCAACCTACTTGGGTAACGTTTCGATTACACTTTCACCATGTTTTCTTGTATTTAACTATTTATCTATATGTAACCCTTTATATGTGTAAATTTGTCAGAAATACACTCAAGGTGAGTCTTCGGATCATGACGCAACTGAAAAATCCACTACCTCTCATCTAACTATGGTTAAGGTCTTGACTAAGCCTCCCACTAAAACTCCAAAAATAAAATCTTCAACGCCATCATCATCTTCAAGTGGACATCCTTTGTCCTATTATCTTAGTGAAAGAGAAGTCCCAGCAAAAGGAGCTAATCACAAAGTCGAAGGCGAAGTTCAATAGGACATTGACGTCGATAAGAGCTCAAAACCAAGAATTATGATAAAAGAGAAGCCCATACAGCATGACATTCCTATTGATCTTACAGACTCTTCTCATTCTCCTGTCAAAATAGTTTAACCATTAGAACTCCAACTTAAGGAAGCTCCACCTCAAAAAGATGACCAAGAAATTGTCAACAAGGCTAATCACAATGTTGACTCTCAATCAAATCCTAAAAAAGAAGAGCCATCCAAAACTGTGAACCCAAAAGAGATTGATCTCGACAAACTTCTATCTGCTATGTTGAAGATATCACAAAGAAAAGAAGAAATGTTATCTTGTTCAACTAATCAACCAGGGCTTTAAAGATATCCTTCGATAGAGCAACCACCCAAAGATCCTTCTCCAATTACTATGACTTTAAGATCTTTTGAAGGCCTAAAAGCCATTCTTCAACTTGCAAGTCATTTTATCGAGACATGGAAAGCTCGAGATGATCTCAACACATTATTATCAACTTTACTGAGCTCAACACTTCAATACCAACTCCCTGCTGAATTCTCTGAGCAAGTCAAGAATTTAGAAGAACCTTTTAACAAACTGTTTATAGCGCACAATAAAATTGAAGACTACAAAAGTAATTTGGCAGATATCAAGGTAAAATTTACAAATCTCGAAGCTTCATTGTCAAAATATAAAATACTTATATCAAATATGAAGCATGCCTTGCTATAGTAGCCAATAATTTAGGACAACTTTCCAAATGTAGAGAAGAGATAAAAAATGAAGTTAAGGCACGTGCAGATAAAGCCATACTAAGAGAGCCATTCCTCAAAGCCGACAAAAGAAAAAGAGATCTTAATTCAGAACTTTGTGAAATGACTAGCACCCAAACTAAAATTATGAGGAAATTCGACAAACTCCAACAAAAGAAAGATAGCGAGGTTCTCAACTTTAGACTAATCAAAGATGAAGAAATTTGCTTTTGGACGGAATTGGAGAAGTCGTTGCAACCCTATCAAGATTGAAGACTTGGGATGCGAAGTTCTTTTGTATTTTGTTTGCAACTTAAACTTTATTTAATTTTATTTCATGCTTTATTTAAGTCAGACATGAGTAAAGACATCTTTAATTTAATCTTTAGTTCTGTTTTCCAAATATTGAAAATACTTTAGATATTTTCCATTAATCAATTTTATTTTGTTGCTAGTATCGATTTTATTTCACTGCCAGTATCAACATTTTTTATTTTTATATCCGTTTCCAGAATATAAATTAGTAATTGGTAAGGTGCTTCCCAATTAGATGACCATTTGCCGTAAGGTCTCGACTTCTTCACAAATGGCAAAATAACTTTTAAAACTAATTCACCAACCTAGAAAACCTTATTCTTTACATGTCGGTAAAAAATGTTAGCTATGTCTTCTTTTTGTTGAATAATGTTATCTAATGCCAAAATGCGCTCTATCTAAATCATTCAACTCATCGAATATAGCATGCCAAAATTATCATGTTTTATTATCCTCATAGTATTTAAATTAATTTCGAATAGCAACATAGCATCATGGCCAAAAACCAATTTATAAGGATGTGTATTAGTTGAACCTCGTGGTGAATTTTGATAAGGTTACAAAGCTTGTGTAACACCCTACAACACAGAACCTTATGCTTAAGTTATAAAATAGAGGTGGCGATGTATTACGACCTCTAAAAATAAAAATTTAGTATATATAGTAATGTGAAAATGTTTATAACTAGGAGCCTTTGAAGAAAAAAAAAGGGTAAATCAAAATCGTTAAATTAAAAAGCGCAACACTCCGATCGATATCATAAACGAAGCAGATAAAGTAAGCCGACACGGATATATGTACAATAGAGTGCCAAGATACAGCTAGCAAAGCCCAGGTCTCGGTCGCGAAGGTAACTGATCCGAGCACATAGTTATACATGTATAGATATATAGGAACTCTATATATATCTAAGTACATAAAACCAAAATAAAGTCGCGAGAGCTAAGGATCTTCGCTAAAACAGAAGTCTCCATCATGCCTCAGCGAGAGCCTCATGTCTTGCATCTGAAAATCACAAAATCTGCATGGGTGAGAACCGGAGGTTCTCAGCATGGTAGCAGTGCTTGCATATCTAACATATAATGTCTTGGGAAAGCCGAAGGCAATCCTAGAACTCCCAAATTCATAATTAAAGCGTATAAACATATCTAAACCATGAGAAACGAAAATAGGCAACTAACTAAGGATTTTCAGTCTAACTAAAACTCCCCATTTCAACTCCTCCGAACCTCCCAACCGCCACCGGTAATTTTATATGCAAACACAATTATATCAAACAAGAAAATTACAAACAGGAAGCAGATACAGCAGTTAAACAAGTAGCAAGTATTTATGCAGTCATTTAGGCATTCCAAACAAATCACACCAAACAAACATATAAATGCATATGATGCATGCCTGTCCTAGTGGCTGATGAGTCTCATCTGTCAGTTATCTAGCCAATCCGACGTGTCCAGTAGCTATCCCGGGCACAGTCTCTCTGTTGTGCCTTATTACCATTAGAGGGTATCTGTGTCCTATCACCATTAGAGGGTATCGGTGCCCAATTCCCCTTACAAATCAGAGAGAAAACACAAGCACATTGACATCCAACACTTTCCATCTTGGTTCATTCATTAATCCTGTAGGCAACCCCGGCACACTTGCCATATGTTTAAGCATCCTCAATCAATCATAATCATTTAATCATTAATCATATGCATATACGTGCCCAGTCATAATTCAATATTTATCACAGCCATCTGGCTCATAACACACACAAAACAATTCCAGCATCATACTCAGCAACTCATACAATCATTATTAATCATGTTTCATCATTAATCCTCACTTTACTTCATCTACAAGTTACGATATTTCTTAGCTTCTTCTCATTACTTAGTCTTACTATAAAGACTTAGGACTAAAAGGATGACAAATGGAGACTTAGAGGTTTGAAATTCTGTTTTAAAAACACAAAATTATATTTGCTGAAAACAGGGTCACGGGTACGCGTGGGCCACACGTACGCGTGAGCGTGCATTTTAGCCTATTACGCGTACGCATTGCTCTTTCTCGCGCACACATGTGGACCAGGCAGAATCGACTGGTTGCGCATGAGAGTTTCGCGTACGTAAAATCCTCATGTCACACGCACGTGTGGGCGACGCGTACGCATGGCATGCGATTTTTCCCGCGCACGAGATGCATGCGTACGCATGTTATGTAGAAATACGAAAAGCTGCTAAGTCCTATTTTATCGAGTTTACGCACCAAACTTTGATCGAGCATAACTTCATCATTTTAAAACATTCTTCTTCTGTTTTTCAAACGGCATAAATATCTCAGACCCAATTTCATTTCTAAACAAATTTGACACAAATCGAAGGTCCGGAGACCAAGTTATATTCCTTCAAAGTTGGGCCAAAAACAACTATTTTCACAAAATCCACAAACCTCCAATTTTCAAAACAACTTTTCTCAAATCCTTTTAAAACTAACCCAAGCTTACCAATACAACATCAAATATTCTCAATCCATATAATCAACTCCCTCATTATATCCAATATCAAATACAATATCAACTTCAATTTCACCAAATCATTATACACAACCTAATATATATCATAAACAATTCATACACTCATCAGCAAGAACACCAAATTCATAACCTTCAAGGATATTAGCCAAATGCTTCATAATCATTTTCAAGCCGATCATCAACATCAACCATCCAATCCCTATCCTATGGTCACTAGCCTAAGTTTTCACAATACATTATATTTTAGATACAGAAAACCGAAACCATACCTTGACCGATTTCCCGATCAACCTAAAACACTTTCAATTTCACTTTTTCACAAGCTCTCAAGGCTTTGACACCTCCAAGAACAGATTTTTAGCACCAAAAGCTTATTTCAAGCTTTCTAAGACCTCAACCAAGTTCCAACATACACATACACACTACCTAAACCACAATATCATATCCAAACATAGCAACTCAATACCCAAATGCCTAAATTCAAGAATTTCACTAGGTTTTGAGATCTCTTACCTTACCCAAGGATCAAAGAGGCAAGACTAAACCTTCCCTTCAAGCTATTTGGAACCTATAATATCAAAGAGCCCAAAATCTCAACACTTTATCCTAATATTTTTGAAATCAAGGGATGGGAAACTGAAATCTATTCGTGGCTTACCTCTTGTACAACCTTATGGGCTTTGTAGATTTCGATGCCGCAGTCGCGTGGTCGCAAACGGTGCGACGATCGGAGCTCCAGATCAGAAGTTACAGGGATTTAAAGATTAGGCTAGTTTTATGTCTTTGGAAGTGTGTTCTTCCTTTCTTGCTGCACTTGCAGCGTGTTTGATGATTAAGAGAGAAGAGAAGGTGTTCTTTAAGTGTCTTGGGCTGAGATGGGTTGGGCCTTGGGCCCAATACGGTCCGGTTCGTCCGGTTTGGCCTGTTCGGCCTAATCTTGGACCAAATTCTTTAAAATTGGTGTCAAAATTTTTTGTTTTAATTTTCTCTATCATATTAAGCCGTAAAAATCACATTTCTAATTTTCTAGAATAAAATTTAATTTATGAGCTAATTATATATTAATTAACCGAGTTTTACAGCTTGGCTTAAATTTTCATGCCAATTTTGTGCTTTTCAACCAACATGTTTCTTAATTAAATTTATTAGAATTTTATTTGTAGTTTTTGCTTGACCATTTGCTTGTACATAATATGATGTCAAATTTATCATTTTTATACTCCTAGATGCTGCAAAGTTTACTTATACATCGACTAGTAAGCATTCTTCCTTAGTTAATACTCAACGTTTGGAGAATTCTAGAACGATGAATTATGAATTCTTCAATAAAATCAATAACTTCATTTTGTGTAACTTCTATTAAGGGTACAACTTCCACCCGCTTAGTAAAATAATTAATCTCAATTGAAATGAACTTATGACCTTCTGATGAAGGAGGATGGATCATCTCAATTAGATTTAAAGTTCCTCCTATGAATGGCCAAGGTTTAGTGATCGAATGTTAATATGAGGTAGGCACTTGTTGGATTACCTCGTGTTTCTAACATTCTTGACATAATTTTCCATACTCAATGCAATCTTTTATCAAGGTCGGTCAGTATACTCGATCACGTCGGAGTACCCATTTCATTCTTTTGCCAGCTTGATGTGCTCTACAAATTCTTTCATGAACTTCACCAAGCGCAATCAAGGATGCAAATTTACTTAAACACATGACATTCCCATCGACACTCCTTTTTTTTAATTAATCTACTAATACCACAAAACTCATATGTAACTTTCGTTTTGTAGCTTGTGTATTAGGATTCATTAGATATGTAGCGATAGGTTTTCTCCAATTATCATCATATCGCATTTATCTATAGTCATCACTTCCTTTTCTCTGATCGGCACAAGAATCTACTTTATCCTCAACAACATTTTGATAGTATAGGGAGAAATTTTATATTTTGAGGCAATTTTAGCCAATTCATATGCCTCTTCATTTAAAATCCTTAGGTATGGGTTAAAGACGTATGTCAAAATGATACTAATAACTCCCATGTTGTCGATAAGTATTTTTGCAACACTTTGTTAGCGTATTTATGCTCTCATGATAATTGCTTAAACACTAATTGAAAATCACCTAAAATTTCAACATCTTGTGCCTCCTTGTGAACTAAAATCTCTAAATCCAATATTAACCTTCATATTCAGCAAAATTATTAGACCACAGATACTTTAATTCAAAGAAAAATTTAGATGGGATGTTATCTGGTGATATAATCAAAATACCTGCACCAGCACCATTTTTGTGTTTTAAACCATTGAAAATGATCTCCATGGTTTAAACTCGATATAATTTGCCCCTTAATCATTCAGATTATCTAGTCGATCAACAAAAAAATCTTCAATAACCTGTCCTTTAATGGCCTTAGCAAGCTTCCATTTACCAATTCTACCACGCAAAATTGGGTAGGATACCATATATTTGACAAGGTCAATTTTGAAATTTACTATGATAGTTTTAGCCACCATAAAAAGGATAAATATAACTTTTTGACTGGTGTGTATCGAGATTCAATGTTAGTTAAAACCTTACTCAAATAATATATGCCTCTTTCATTTTCATCTTCAACATCTTGGGCCAACATACAACCAATGATATTATCGGATGTGGCAATGCACAATTTTAAGGGCTCATTGGGTTGAAATGTAGACATCACATGGACATGAGTCAAATAATTTTAAATTAAATTGAAAGCCTCTTGATGTTCCTGTGTCCAAAGATACTTAGATTTATCCTTTAGTTTCACTAAAAGAGCAAAAATACAAGTTCAACCAGATAAATTCGAAATTAATCAACGTAAAAAACTTACTTTGCCCAAAAATATTGAACATTTTTTCGACTTGGGTGATAGTAATTCTGATATGGCTTTGGCTTTGTTTCGATCGATTGTGTTATCTTTTTCTGGCAAAGCAAAACCTAAGAACTTACTAGCTGAACCAAAAGCACATTTCAAAGATTTCATCTTTAATCCTTTACATCTCATAATATCAAATGCCTTATGGAAATAATCGAGATGTTAGTTGTAACACCCTACCACACTTAATCTTATGCTTAAGTCATAAATTGAGATAGTAAGGTATTACGACCTCTAAAAGTAAAAATATATATATATAATAATAGTGAAAGAGATATTTAACTAGGAGCCTTGAAAAACGAGTAAAACAAAAATGCAAACCAAAAGCACAACGCTCAGGAAACGAAAAAACTTGCGTGCAAAGAAATCTAAAGATAATAAGTATAAATAGACAGAAAGTGAGAATAGAGAGTCAAGGATACAAAATAACTAGCTCTTAACTTAGCCTGCGAACTGGCCAGAGAATATTTACATACATATATACATATCCCAAAAACCCCAAATACATAGGTAAAACCCTAGCTCTCCTTTAACCTCTAAGAGGAACAAAATAAACAAGTTATTCGGAGATAAAGTTAAGTACTTATAAACATAAACTATATGACAAAATAAAATTCAGAAACCACTCCGCTTCAAAAGTCCAGATGCCTAACGAGGGGCCACATGACTTGCATCTGAAAAACAATAACACTGTATAGGGTGAGAACCAGAGGTTCTCATCATGGTAAAGGTGCCACGTACATAATATATAATATATAAGGTCCTGGGAATGCCAGAGGCAATCCTAGAACGCCGATACTCAAATATAAAGCTTAAAGAATTAAACAGAAACCATAAAATGGTGGTCTTCTAAGAATATCTAAGCCTAGCTTAAACCTGACCTTAATACTAAGTCTTTTCCACCATTTCCTCTGTTCCTCCATCTCCGATTAGTTTACATAGACAAATAAGCAAACAAGACAAACACAAGTAACTTACAGGTAATATAGATAACAAGTACAACAAATAGCATGTTATAATCACGTAAGCATTCCCAAATAGTTCACAAATAAGCAATTCAAACAATATACACATGATGCATGCCTATCCTATGGCTGATGATATCAACTTTCGGTTACGTAGCCATTTCGACATGTCCTCAAGCTCAAAATACACCATGGGAAGAATCCCCAAGCTGACATGGGGAAGAGAACACCCTATGCTCAATAACATCCATGGGAAGAGTCCCAAGATGACATAGGGAGAAGAGAAAACACCCCAAGCTGACATGGGAAAAATAATACCCCAAGTTCAATGTTATCCATGAGACGAATCCCAGGCTGACATGGGGGAGACAACACCCCAAGCTCACAAATGTTCAATCTTTAGCTTACATATGCATCTCCGGCATACTCGTGATACTACTGCTCTTTCTCAATAAATCATAGTCATTTACTTATTCTTCATATATTTTATCATTCTCAATTAATTAACATCATCAATTCTCTCATACACCATTCTCAATTTTATATTACTCTCTTAATTGCCTCATATACCACTTTCATCATCTTATCAATTCAAGTACCATCTCCTCCGACCATTAATTATCTTGCTTCAATTCTAAGTTACCTCTCCTTCCTAACTTCATCTCCAAGTTACCCCAATTTCCTAACTCCAACTTATTACTAGGCTAGTCATTATAATCTAGGGTTAAAAGGGGGTAAAAACTGAGGCTTGGAAGTTCAAAATTAAGCTTTAAAATATAAAAACTCTTGTGCTAAAAAAAAGGATATGCGTACACTTTGACCTTATCTGGGCCAAGATGCGTACGCATGTACCTGTCCGCGTACACATAGGTGCCAAACAGAATCTACCCTATGCGTAGGGAGGGTATGCGTACGCATGTAAGGGGATTTTGTCAAAAATTTGGGTAAGTCTGGAAAGCTGCAGAATACTAGTTTTAAACCCCATACTTCCGACGCGCATAATTTTTTCGTTTTAAATAATTTTTCTTCCAGTCTTCGAATGGCTAATGAGCGTATAATTTATACGCTTTTTGGCATTGTTTTTAGGTAGTTTTTAGCAGGATCTAGCTACTTTTAGGGATGTTTTATTAGTTTTATGCAAAATTTACATTTCTGGACTTTACTATGAGTTTGTGTTTTTCTGTGATTTCAGGTATTTTCTAGCTGAAATTGAGGGACCTGAGCAAAAATCTGATTCAGGCTGAAAAAAGACTGCTGATGCTGTTGGATTCTGACCTCCCTACACTCGAAATAGATTTTCTGGAGCTACAGAACTTTAAATGGCGCGCTTTCAACTGCGTTGGAAAGTAGACATCCAGGGCTTTCCAGCAATATATAATGTTCCATACTTTGTTCGAGCTTAGACGATGAAAACTGGTGTTCAATGCCAGTTCCATGCTGCATTCTGGAGTAAAACGCCAGAAACACGTCACAAACCAGAATTAAACGCCAAAAACACGTTACAACTTGGCGTTTAACCCCAAGAGAAGCCTATGCACGTGTAAAGCTCAAGCTCAGCCCAAGCACACACCAAAGTGGGCCCCGGAAGTGGATTTCTGCACTTAGACTTATTTCTGTAAACCCTAGTAGCTAGTTTAGTATAACTAGAACTTTTTACTATTGTTCTTCTACTCAATTCAGCTTATTCTTATTCTAAGATATTCGTTGCACTTTAACATGATGAATGTGATGATCTGTGATGCTCATCATCATTCTCACCTATGAACGTGTGACTGACAACCACTTCCGTTTTACCTTAGAACGAGCGCATATCTCTTGGATTCCTTAATAAGAGTCTTCGTGGTATAAGCTAGAATTATTGGCGGCCATTCTTGAGAATCCGGAAAGTCTAAACCTTGTCTGTGGTATTCCGAGTAGGATTCATGGATTGAATGACTGTGACGAGCTTCAAACTCGTGAGTGTTGGGTGTAGTGACAGACGCAAAAGGATCAATGGATCCTATTTTGACATGATCGAGAACCGACAGATGCTTAGCCATGCTGTGACAGAGCATTTGAACCATTTTCACTGAGAGGATGGGAAGTAGCCATTAACAACGGTGACGCCCTACATACAGCTTGCCATAGAAAGGAGTAAGAATGATTGGATGAAAGCAGTAGGAAAGCAGAGATTCAGAAGGAACAAAGCATCTCTATACACTTATCTGAAATTTCCACCAATGACTTACATAAATATCTCTATCTCTATTTTATGCTTTATTTATCTTTATATTCAACAACCTTTATAACCATTTGAATCCGCCTAACTAAGATTTACAAGATGACCATAGCTTGCTTCATACCAACAATCTCCGTAGGATCGACCCTTACTCATGTAAGGTATTACTTGGACGATCCAGTGCACTTGCTGGTTAGTTGTGCAAAGTTGTGACAAAGTGTGATTCACGTTTGAGAGCTCCAAGTCTATTGGCGCCATTGTTGATGATCACAATTTTGTGCACCAACGGCGTAAACTTCACGGATCTAATTTTCATATGAAACAAGTTTGAAATCATTTGGGGGTCCAGAAGCCAAGTTATGTCTCATCGAAGTTCGGCCAAAATTAATTTTTACACAAAACCTCAAACCTCAATTTTTTGCAGGTTCCTTTCAAAAACCAACCTACAACATTCAAAATTAGCACCAACTCATACAATATCATAGCAATATCACTCCAAATCCAACCATCACCCATTAAACCTCAATTTTCAACAATTTTAATGCTTTAACTTCACCTATATCAACATGATCATCTATACTCCATTTCCTAAACATTTCCATTACCACCAACTTGCCAACCATCATTAACACATCATTCAACATGCTATTTCCATATCTAAAACAAACAACAATCATTATCAAGTCACTAAGCAACTTAACATCCACATACATTCATTCTTAACTGATGGTTATCTAGCCTGAGTTTTCACAGAACATTATATATTAAATACGAGAAACCTAAGCCATATCTTGTCTGATTCCTCGTAATGTCTGGAACGCCTCAACTAGCACCGTTCCACAAATTCCAGGGTTCCAAAATTACACCCCAAACAGAAAACTCAGCTACCTCAGCCCAACATCTAACTTTTCGATACCACCAATTCCATCAACAAGCCTCAATTAACATCACAACTCAATCTAATTCCAATGAACATTACTAAATCAACATAACTCTCACTTGAATTCATATCTCACAAGGGTTAGAGTTATCCTCACCTTACCAACGGAGAATTGGGTCAAAACCCGGTGATACCCGCGAGTTAATTCGAACCTAAACACCAAATTCAAGCAAAATCCAACATGATTACACATTGAATTCGAAATTGGGGAAGAGGAAATTGAAAAGGAAACGTGGCTTACTGACAAACGGACTTTTGACGCAGTCTAGAATTTCACAAATAAGCTTTCATTGCAAGTATAGCTTCTAACTAGCAAAGAATCATTTCGTACAAAAATTTGGTTGTCACAAGTAACAAACCCAATAAAAGTAATAACCGAAGTATTTAAACCTCAGGTCGTCTCTCAAGGAATTGCAGGGAGGTGTTATTATTGATTATGGAAAAGTATCTTTTTGGGGTTTTTTTTAGATAAGAAGCAAGAATAGTAGATGGCAAAAGGAATAAACTAATAACTAGAAAAGCTCTTGGCAAGGTATGAGAATTGGAAGTTCTATACTTGTTATCCTTATCAATTGTGATGAGAATTGTTCATTGCTCCCACTTAGTTAACCCTCAATGAATGAAGGAAAGTCAAGTGGACCAATCAATTTGATTCCTCAAGTCCTAGTCAACTCCTAAAGAAAGACTAGCTTTAGTGGAATCTAAATCAATCAGCAACTCTCAATTATCAATCAACAAAGGGGTTTGATAACTCAAGTGTTACCAATTACTCAACCAAGCCAAGAACATAAAACCCTACTCTAACATCCTTCTAAGCATTTTGTCAAGTACTTGGAGGGCATAACATAAAAACATAGAAAAGCAACAAGAGATAATAAAATCCAAACAATCAATTGCATTAATATGGAAATTGAATCTAACATCAGAAGTTCACAAACTAAAACAATAACAATGAGTAATCAACAAGAGTAGAAGAGAAATCCTAAATCCTAAAACCTAGAGAGAGGAGAGGTCTAGAATACTACATCTAAAACCTAAAATTGTGTGAATGAGAAGTGTGTATGATTGAATGAATGGATTCCCCCACTCTGTAGCCTCTAATCTGTATTTTCTGGGCCAAAAACTAGGTCAAAAACAGCCCAGAAATCATTGGGGGCGATTTCTGATACGTACAGGTTGCGGCTCTGTCACGCGTACGCGTACGCATGGATTGAATTTTTGCTAGGTCACGCGTACGCATGATCCACGCGTGCGCGATGCCTAACAGCATGAAAACTATAACAAATTTTATATCGTTGAGAAGCCCCAGATGTTAGCTTTCCAACGCAATTGGAATTGCCTCATTTGAATCTCTGTAGCTCAAGTTATGATTGATTGAGTACGAAGAGGTCAAGGCTGACAGCTTTGCAGTTCCTTCAGTTTCTTGTATTCCTTCCACTTTTGCATGCTTTCTTTCCATCTTCTATGCCATTCCTGCCCTGTAATCTCTGAAAATACTTAACACGCATATCAAGGCATTGAATGGTAATAAGAGAGGATTAAGATTATCAAAATTAAGGCCAAAGAAGCATATTTTCAATCATAGCACAAAATTAGGAAGGAAAACGTAAAATATGCGAATTGTATGAATAAGTGTGAGAATAATGGATAAAATCCCCTAGATTAAGCACATGATAAAACCTAAAAATGGGGTTTATCACTTACTTCTAAAATAAAGTTATGGACTTTTTAGAGCTCGATGCGCTGGTCGCGTGGCCAAAAACGGTGCGGCGATCGGAGCTCGGAGCGAGAAGTTACGGTGGATTGTTAGTGGTGTTAGGATTATGTCTCCTTCCCCTCACCTTGAGCATGCTTTCAGCGTTTACTTGTTGAATGGAAGGAAGAAGAATACTTCTTCTTAAGTTATTTGGGCTGTTGGGTTGGGCTTGGGCCCATTTTTGGGCCCGATTTGACCGATTCGGCCTGTTCGGCCCAATCTTGGCCCAAATTCTTTGAAATTGGTGTCGAAATTCATGTTTTAATTAGCTCTATTATATTAAACTATCAAATACCATTTTCTAATTACTTTGATTAATAATTAATTTATTGATTATTTATTTACTAATTACTCGGGATTTACATTAGTCAATATATTCATGAAAATAGCATTCGTAGCTCGTTAGTAAGTTGTTGGTGCATGGAATTGTGATCACACTTTTCACAACTCCGGTACAACTAACCAACAAGTGCACTGGGTCGTCCAAGTAATAAAACCTTACGCAAGTAAGGGTTGATCCCACGAAGATTGCCGACTTGAAGCAAGCTATGGTCATCCTGTAAATCTTAGTCAGGCGGATTCAATTGGTTATGAGTTTTGATAATTGAAAGATAAATAAAATGCAATTTAAAATAAAGATACTTATGTAATTCATTGGTGGGAATTTCAGATAAGTGTTTGGAGATGCTTTGTTGCTTCTGAACCTCTGCTTTCCTATTGTCTTCATCCAATCATGCGTGCTCCCTTTCATGGCAAGCTGTATGTTGGTGGATCACCGTTGTCAATGGCTACCATCCGTCCTCTCAGTGAAAATGGTCCAGCTACAGTTTCTGTACGGCTAATCAACTATCGGATTTCTCGTCTCGGATGAAAAATACCAGGCACAGCTACCGCACGGCTAATCATCTGTCAGTTCTCACTTGTGTCGGAATAGGATCTCTCTATCCTTTTTCACACTGTCACTGCGTCCAACATTCGTGAGTTTGAAGCTCGTCACAGTTCTCCCGTCCCAGATCCTACTCGGAATACCACAGACAAGGTTTAGACTTTTCGGATCTCGGGAATGCTGCCAATTAGTTCTAGCCTATACCACGAAGGTTTTAATCTCACGGACTTGGTTCGTGTATCAGAACCCCAAGAGACTATACTTCAGCTGTCGTCCAATGACTACGTTAAACATCATGTAGACCGCTTGTGGTTATAAGGCACGCGGATCTTGGCTAAGCGAGTAACGAAGATAGTGGGTGATTGTCACGGGTCACCCCTTCATTCTGACTTAACTGAATTAAGTACGAGATTATATCTTGGAGAATAAGTAAGCATGAATTGAAAGAAAAACAATAGTACTTGCATTAATTCATGAAGAACAGCAGAGCTTCGCACCTTAATCTATGAGGCGTACAAACTCCACCGTTGGAAAATACATAAAAGAAGAAGGTCTAGGCTGGCCATTAAATAAGAAAATCACATAAAGGTCTCCAAAAGTTCCTAACACAGTAGTAAAAAGTGCTATTTACACTAAACTAGTTACTAGGGATTATAGAAAATAAGTAACTAAGTGCAGATAGTGCAGAAATTCACTTCCATGGCCCACTTGGTGTGTGTGCTTGGGCTAAGCATTGAGCTTTACATGTGCATAGGCCTTTTCTGGAGTTTAACGCCAACTTGGATGCCAATTTGGGTGTTTAACTCCAGCTCTGGTGCCAGTTCCGGCGTTTTACGCCAAAAAAGAGTCTCTAGTGGGCGTTTGATCGTCAGTTTGGGCCACCAAATCTCGGTCAAAGTATAAACTATTATACATTGCTGGAAATCCCAAGATGTCTACTTTCCAACGCAATTGAGAGTGAGCCAATTGGGCTTCTGTAGCTCTAGAAATTCCACTTCGCGTGCAGGAGGGTCAGAATCCAACAGCATCTGCAGTTCTTTCTCAGCCTCTGAATCAGACTTTTGCTCAGGTCCCTCAATTTCAGCCAGAAAATACCTAAAATTACAGAAAAATACACAAACTCATAGTAAAGTCAAGAAATGTGATTTTTGCATAAAAACTAGTTAAAATGTAATAAAAAGTAACTAAAACATACTAAAAACTATGTAAAAATAATGCCAAAAAGCATATAAATTATCTGCTCATCAGTTGTCCCATAAAATTTCAAACAAAAAATAATCAATATCCATTAGTTCCTAATGCACTAGGACATCAAAAAGTAGTTTTCAACACGTCCTCTTCAACAATGAAGATTTGATTATACCTTGATTGATGAATGAAATTTGTGATGGTTTAGAATTTCTCAATACAAGAATTACTTCGTCGGTAGCATAGTCCAAACCGGCATTTAAATCCCATCAATCAAAGTTTAATTTAAACAAAAATAATCGAGAGTAGTTAAACCTTGGGTCGTTCTTCCTAGAAACTAGTGACAACAAGCGTACAATTTTGGTTGTGAAAATCAAGGGGTTTTCAATAATGAGGCAAACAATTAAAGGAATAAAAGAACAATCAAAATTTCAATTAATAAACTAATAAAGGAATATAAAAGAACTATCTATATAATATGGATAACTAATGCTTTAAAATGATGGAAATGTGGTTCAAAACATAAATGGAACCTTGACTTGGGATGAGTTATGAAATTCCTTCCTTGTCATAACCACAACTATGATAATTATAATGGATTAATCTCACCTAGTCAACCTTTAACATCGAAGAGTAAGTCAAGTGAGCATAATTGTTATTAATCCACAAATCCTAGCTAATTTACTAATTAACTTAGTAAAAGGCTAGTGTTAGTGGAAACAATAACAACTAACAACCCAAGAATTATCAATAAATGTCAGACATTATGACTCTAGTATCCCATATACTCAATTCTCCAAGTCAAGGAGTGGAAATCTACTCTATAATCAAAATTGGCATTGCATCAAACACATGGTAGGTATAATCACAAAACATGGCAAAATTGTAAAAATACTTAAAACTATGAACAACCAATGAACAAAATCAACAAAGGCAACTCAACAAACATAAAATAACCATTAAAAATCAAATTCACCAACTAGAAATCAAAATTGCAAAAGCATATATGTATTGGTAAAGGAAATTAAAATATAAGGAAGTGTAGAACAAGTAATGTAATAAAAGAAAAAATTAAGAAATACTTATGGTGTGCGAAATTCGAACTCGCACAACTGAACTGGCAAGTGCACTGGGTCATCCAAGTAATACCTCAGGTGAGTGAAAGTCGATCCCACGAGGATTGTTGGATTGAACAATCAATGGTTATCCTACAAATCTTAGTTAGGTAATTATTGTTGTTGTAGGAGCATAAACAAAACAATAAAGAAGAAATAGAGAATTGAAGAAGAAACAGTAATAAGAAATTGGTTAAGGCCTCGGAGATGCCTATTCTTCCGGATTAATACTTCTTGTTGACTACTTTAACAATGATTGATTCATTCAACGACAAAGCTGTAAGTGGTTAAAGCCAAGGCCAGTGGTCATTAATCTCCTCTGATTCAAACCAATTGCCAGGGGCAGTAGTCATTCAATCTGGATAAGGGTGAAGCTCACGCAATTCAATCTCTAGTGATCCTACTAAAAGCGCCACAAACAAGGTCGGATCTTTCGGATCGGAGAATAAAGCTTTATGATTCTAGCCTTAGCACCACAAGAACCTCAATTAACCATGAATAACGAGATTTTATGTCACATATTCCAATTAGACCAGATACTCTATTGGAATCTGTGATGCATTCTCAAGCTGTAGCTTAATACTATCCTACCAGAGACTCGCAAGAACTCATGTAGAATAAGGGGTCATACTCCTGTTCCACCCCAGATTCATAAAGATGTAGAATTAAAATGCATCATAAAATAGAATCAAACATATATTAAAGTAGAAAAACAATGATATTAATCCATAGGAATGAGCAGAGCTCCTATCCTTAACCTAGGAGGTTTAGTTGCTCATAATTTACAGAAAAAACAAGAAATGTATCAAGATTCGGAAGAAGATCCGAAACATGGATGATCTTATTCTATATATACTAATATATACCTAAAAATATATTAATCATAATTAGAAATTACAAAAATAAGATAAACTAAGCAAAAGGGTGCGAAAATCCACTTCTGGGTCCACTTGGTGAGTGTTTGGGCTGAGCTTGGCATCCAACTTGGGTGAGTGGGAGCTGAACACCTATCAGGGAGTATCCACATTGCTTCCTTGCTCCCTTGGTGGCGTTGATTCTGGGTTTGGGCATTCAACGCTGGCTTTGGTCTTACTTAGGCGTTGAACACCAGAAAGGGGGTAAGTTGGGCGTTCAATGCCATTTTGGGAGGTCTTCTACAAAAAAATGTATAGACCGTTATATATTGCTGAAAAGCCCTGAAGGTTAGCTTTTCAACGCTGTTAAGAGCGCGTCAATTGAACCTCTGTAGCTCAAGATATGCTCGTTGTAATGCATGGAGGTCAGGATTTGACACCATCTGTTGTCCTTTCTTTGCCTCTGAATCAGACTTTGCCAAAACTTGCCAATTTTACCCAAAAATCATCTGAAATCATGATAAAAATACAAAAACTCAAAATAACATCTAAAAAGTGACTTTAGCACTAAAACCTACTAAAACTTACTAGAACTTAGTAAATTAAAACTAAAAACACAAAGAAAATAGTGCCAAAAAGAGTATAAAATATCCACTCATCAAATTACAATGGAAATTGCTAAAATCTAAAATAAAAATTGGAAAATTGCAAATTTGTAGTATAAAATCTAACTAAATCCTAAGAAAATTGAGAGAAAACATAACCTAAAACTACCTAAAAACTACCCTAAAAACTATCTAAGTGTGTTGTTTAGTGTATCATGTGTTATATGGTTGCTAGTCTTTCCTTATATGCTTAAGCACCTTCAGAAATGGGCCAAAAAACCCTCAAAATTGCGATCCACGTGACTTTTTAATGAAGTCACACACAGGGTCTTGTGCGTACGTACATTTGCTGATTTCCTCTCGTGTGTACGCACACTTGGCTGTGTGCTTTTCCATTGTTTTTTCATGTTTTCTCCCAATTGCATGCTTCTCTTCCACCCTTATCAAGCCATTCCTACCTATTACACTTGAAATCACTCATCAAAAGCATCAAGGCATCGAATAGAATGAAAGTGGAACAAAATTGATTAAATTAAGCACAAAATAACATGTTTTCACAATTAGACATAATTTAGAGAGAAAACACAAAAGCATGCTATTTAAGTGAATAAATGCGGGTTTATGTGATGAAATCCACTCAATTCAACCAAAATTTATCGTCTAATAAGGATTCATCAATTTTTCTACACTTAAACAATAGCATGTCTCATGCTAATCATAATCAAAGGAGAAAGGTAAAAGGGCAAGCAACTTATTCAATGCAACTACCTACATGCATGCAACTATGCTCAATATTACCTACTTATACTCTACTAAAGTTTTTGCTGAATTTGGAAAAAACAAACAAAAGAATCCAATCAATCCAAATTAGATCATTAGGACTAAGGCAAGGAATTAATGCCATAAGATCAATGTCCAAAGATTCGATTTGAAATTTTCAAAAATTAATTCAGCAACTTGTAAGAAGATACAAGATAAGAGAAGGAATCATAGAATTGAGCGATCGAACCCCTCACCGGATGTGTATGCGCTCTAATCGCTCAGTGTTTATGGCTTAATCACTCAATTTTCCTTTAATCATGTTTTCTAGGATTCGCTAGTCATCGAACAATCAACAAATACTTGATGCATGAATGCAAATATCATGAGGTCTTTTGAGGGTTGTAATGGGGTTAGGGTAAGGGTAGGATCAATATGGTTAAGAGGTCTAGTAGATTGGATCTTTGATTAGCTCAAGTATCTCACCTAATCGTATATCAACCTATGTGCATAAAAGAGAACAACCTAACTTCCCATTCATTTCTTTTCTTACATTCACTCATGCATCTTCTTTCTAATTCACACACATATGCATCCTTTATTTACATTCTTATTATCATTTCTTTCCTTTTTCTTTTTCTTTTTTATTTCAAAAAGTATATACACCAAAATTTCTATTTTCTTTTATCACCAAAAAAGGATGCATATGTTTTAAGTAATGGATGTATGTGTGTTTACCCATTTTTCCAAATTTTCACAATGGATACCCAAAGTAAACTTATTACCAATGTTTCTCCACAAAATTCCCCCCACACTTGATTATCACACACTACTCAACCCAAGCTAATCAAAGATACAATTCATGGATGTTAATGGTCTTTCACTTAGGGAGAATGATGTGCTTAGATTTAGAACAAAAAGAGGGATAAAAAGGCTCAAAAGTGGGTTACAAAGGTAAATATAAGGGTTGGCCATATGGGTTAGTGAGTTCAATTTAAAAAATGGCCTCAATCATACTAAATGCATTCAAAACATTAAATATAGGACATAAAGACTCAAGTAAATCTAAGATCACAATCATAAAAGGAGTATAGCACACAAGAACAAAATTTGTGGTTGAAAATGTGAAACCACACCATTAAAGCTCAAATCTCACTTGGTGTTTTATTCTAGCTCTTTTCTATGTTCCATAAAATACTTCAAGCAAGTTGAAAAATAAGTTTTCAAATCTAATCAATGGAATGCCCTAAAAGAGATTTCTTGAGAATTCATTTGTTGTTTTTACCATATTTATTACCTATACTAGGCAACATGCAAATATTTACTGTAATAATACTATAAGCAAGCTAAGAATTATATATCTTAGCTTGCTTATAGTATTATTGCAGTAAATATTTGCATATTACCTTTAATGCACTTTCTAATGATACGTAAGCAAGGCATCTCCGGTCCTTTATAGAGAATATGGATCCTAGATATTTTTAATCAATCATTTTTTATTTTGGGGAGGAACAAAAGTATTTCAATGCTACAAATATAGATTATTAAAAAAAATAAGACATGTATTCGAATATTTCCCTGCAACTTAAGACTTAAAAAAATTAGCGTCTTATTTTTTTATTTGACATACACGAATGATATATATATATATATATATATGAAAATATCCAAAAAGACATAATAATAAAAACAAGAAATATTGCAAAGTGCTCGGGAAGAGAAGTTTATGCCCCCAAAATTGCGAGTCCTCCCCCACATTTAATCATTGCACGGTCCTCCATGCATGCACATAATCCGGGAGGTAAAAGCTCCAAGTTTCTCCACCTTCAGCTGGTGGTCACTGGGGCTCGGATTGCTAGATAAAACAAATAAACAAAAATTGAGGATGAATTCATACGAGTGCAATATGATAAAAGACAATGTGCGCACTGTTTAGAGCACAACACATTGGCCAGTTAAAAAGGTAACCACACAATCAAAAGAAATAGCATATGTTCCTCAATTAAGTAGCCTAGGTTGTAAATAAATAATGAGCAAGAGATAAGGCACAAACAAACCTAGGTAACCACAATTAAACTGAATCGAATTTTGAGATATTGGATATTGAAATTGTGCAAGTGAAGGCGCAAAATTGATATAGAAGTACAATAAACAATAACCAATCCAATGATGAAAAGAAAACTACTTATTCATCGTGAAACATAATGAAATAGTCATGTGGTAAAGGTACTTGTTGCAAAAAGTGATAAGCTTGATAAGAATCAAGTCAAGTCAAGTCACTCAAACAAATGCAAAGCATTAAAAACAAACAAGTACCTTGTAATGTGATTAATTTGATAAAAAATCATGATGAACAAGTAATTTTAACTCAATTCACTTAATTCAATATACACTTATAAATCGTTTGTCCTAGAGTGCAATCAAAACATGAATAATCAAACCCAGTAGGTACTAGTAAATTAAAGCGAAGTATAAGTATATTGATGAAATCCAATCTTAAATAACATCAACAATCATCTAAGGTGCACAAGTCATGATTAAGTTGCCAAACAAGGATATAGTTTAATGCATATAGTAGCTACAACATATGAATCAAGCTCAGAATTCATTTAGGTAATTAAACAAAGATTTAATGCTTAGTGCACATACTCATAAAAAATTATGCCAAAATTTTAAGCAAGAAGCAACCTAATCAACATCAATCAAACACTTGCAACTTGTTTAATTAACAAAAAATAAACCAAACCTAATATAATTACAAAAATAAAAATGAGATGCAATTAAAACTAACTAGAACAAGTAGAAAATAGCGCAAAAGTAAGAGAAGAGAGGGATGGAGGGGGTGGAAGTGCGTTAGGGCTTAATTCAAAGAGCAATCAAAAGCATGCCCAAAACAGCACTTGTGCGTACGCACACTAGGTGGAAAACAAAAGGTGTGCGCCCGCACAGACATGTGTGAATACTCCGAGTAGAGAGGGAAGTAAGAAGCGTGCGTACGCACAGAAGACTTCTTTTTTTTTGCAAAAAAGATCATGTGTGCGTACGCACAGAGATGAAAAAATGGCTAAGGTGCACACGCACAGAGAGGTGCGAGCGCTCCCAACAAAAGGGATGCAAAGAAGTGTGCATACGCACACGTGCGTGCTGTGCACAAAATATGAAATTTGGGGTTGTTGTGCGCACGCACAAGGAGCGAAAACTGGGACGCGCACACGCACAGAGACGTGTGAATGCTCCCAACAGGGGCAGTGCAGATGGGGATTGTGTGCGTACGCACAGGTGTGTGTGTGCGCACAATGCCCTGTTTTCCCCAAAAATTTTCTTCAAGTTTTAAGGCACCAAACCTTAGATCAACAAAAGTTTCAACCCAAAACATCCAGAAATTCACAAAACTCATGATCCATATAAAAATCAACCTATGTATGCTCAAAATTAAACTAATCCTAAGCTAACTAAGATAAACAAAAATGCAATAAAGTAAAAAACCCAGCGCAATTCTCGCACAACTCTCGGATTTTTGTACCAAGAGTCCCAAAATGCCATACGACGCGTACGCGTCGCCCACGCTTACGCGTGGGTTGACCCTTTTTTTTATAAACATAGAAAACAGAAACATGGCACTCTCCTAACCTATAAACACTTCTAAAGCAACCAAAATTCAAATTTAACAAAAATTTTTAAGTTTTTGAAAAATTTTCAAAGACCAAACAAAGAAAACTTACACTTCAAGCAAAATGCAATTCAAAAACAACTATCCTACAACTTAAAGCATAAATATACTCAAACAACTAAAAACTAAAATACTAAAATAATAATATGCAAAGAAGAAAACTACCTAATAATGGCAAGTCAATTCATTCATTAATTATATATACAATAGAATGGAAAGAATTTACCATGGTGGTGTGTCTCCCACCTAACACTTTTATTTATTGTCTTTAAGTTGGACTTATGGGGAGCTCTCATCAAGGTGGCTTGTGCTTGAATCCATCCTTGAACATCCACCAATGATTAGACTTTAAATAAGCTCCATTCTTCAAAATTAATAGCTCCAAGCTTTGATGAAATTCTTCACAAACCATGAGCTCCCAAAGTTGATTCTCCTTGTACGATCTGGGATCCCACACTTTGTTTTCACACCCATCTTCAAGTTGATAATCATGATCCGTCCGGATGGTTTAGCCTTGGAATTCTCATTTAAGCACCCAAACATCCTCCTAGACCCAAGCAATCTAGTTCTACACCAAACCTTCCAATCAAACCTTGAACATCCAACCATCATGAACCTAGAGTGATGTTTCCAACCACTAACCATCTTCCTTTTGCTCTTAAAGCCATAAAGAGCTCTAAGTTGTCCATCTGTCTTAAGAAAACCATATTCAAGTGGAATAATAAAGCTTAGGGATAAGAGATTTACCCACTTGAATGAAAGAATGGATGGTGATGGCTTGGAAAGAGGTGTTTCCAATGGCCTTACAAGCTCCGCTCCCTTGTGTTCTTCCTTGATTTCTTCCTTGATTACCTCTACCTCTTGACAACTTCTTTCAACTTCTCCTTGCTCATCAACTTCTTCCAACTTCTCCTCATCATCAATCAAATCAAACCTTAGAGGTTGTGTGAAGTCCACTTCAACATCAACTTCACACCCAATGGAAGAGTCTTCAACAAGGTCACTAATGTCACTTGGTGTAGAGTTTTCTTCAATGACCTCAAATTCATGCCCAATGGGGATGAATTCAATTTTAGACAAGAATTCATCAATGATGGAATCCATCACTTGATCAACCTCTTAAAGTTCTCCAACTATGATATATCTTGGAGGTTGCACACCCTCCTCAACATCAAATTCAAGCTTCTTGGAGGGAGATTCTTGAAATTCCCTTGGGAGTTCTGCATCTCCTAAGTCTTCAACCACTTCTTCCTCTTCTTCAACAATCATAGCTTCCTCCAATTGTTCCAATACAAAATCCCACTCCTTGTTCTCCACAGGAGTTTCCAATCTCTCCTTCATGATACACTCTTCTATTGATTCTCCACCATTGGCAATGGGGGTACCTTGAGTACATGAGTAACGAGAAGCCAAAGTGTGCAATACCTTGGTCAAGATACTCATAAATTCTAGTGTGTTCCTTTGCATATCTTCTTGCCCTTGAAGTAATAAAGTGAGAGAATCATCCATTGGGACTTGGGGTGGATAGGAGGGTTTATTACTTGGAAGGAAGGGTTCATAATAGGAAGGTGGTTCTTCTTGGTGGAAATATGGAGGTGGTGTATATTGAGGTGGTTATTGGGAGTAAACGGGTTGGAATTATGGTGGCTTTAAGGATTTTCTTACATAATGATCACAAGGATGAGGTAGGGGTAGATGGTTGTATGATGGATGAGGGTCATAGGAAGGTATTTGGTAAAAAGGGGCTTGTGAGTATGGTTGAGGGCTATGTAGAGAATGAGGTTCATAGGCATATGGTGGTGGTTGTTGATAGTCACAAGGATGTCCACCATAGCTATTGGATTGATATGCATTAGGAGTTGGATTATACCTATGAGAAATCGGAGGAGGTTGTTGCCAAGAAGGTTGATCAATCCCTTGAGGCTCCTCCCATCTTTGATTGTTCCACCTTTGATGTACATTGGTGCACGGAATTATGATCACACTTTTCACAACTCCGGTACAACTAACCAGCAAGTGGACTGGGTTGTCCAAATAATAAAACCTTACGCGAGTAAGGATCGATCTCACAGAGATTATTGGCTTGAAGCAAGCTATGGTCGTCCTGTAAATCTTAGTCAGGCGGATTCAATCGGTTATGAGTTTTGATAATTGAAAGATAAATAAAACGCAAATTAAAATAAAGATACTTATGTAATTCATTAGTGGGAATTTCAGATAAGTGTTTGGAGATGCTTTGTTGCTTCTGAACCTCTGCTTTCCTATTGTCTTCATCCAATCATGCGTGCTCCCTTCCATGGCAAGCTGTATAATCCTCTCAGTGAAAATGGTCCAAGTACGGTTTCTGCACGGCTAATCAACTGTCAGATTTCTCGTCTAGGATGAAAAATACCAGGTACAGCTACCACACGGCTAATCATCTGTTGGTTCTCACTTGTGTCGGAATAGGATCTCTCTATCCTTTTGCACACTGTCACTGTGCCCAATATTTGCGAGTTTGAAGCTCATCATAGTCATCCCTTCCCAGATCCTACTCGGTTATACACACAAAGTTTAGACTTTTCAGATCTCGGGAATGCTGCTAATTGGTTCTAGCCTATACCACGAAGGTTCTAACCTCACGGACTTGGTCAGTGGATCAGATACCCAAGAGACTATACTCCGGCTGTCGTCCAATGACTATGTTGAAAATCATGTAGACCGCTTGTGGTTGTCAAGCACGCGGATCTTGGCTAAGCGAGTAACAAAGATAGTGGGTGATTGTCACGGGTTACCCCTTCATTCTGACTTAACTGAATTAAGTATGAGAGTATATCTTGGAGAAGGAGTAAGCGTGAATTGAAAGAGAAACAATAGTACTTGCATTAATTCATGAAGAACAGCAGAGCTCCGCACCTTAATCTATGAGGTGTAGAAACTCCAACCATTGGAAAATACATAAGAGAAAATAGCCTAGGCATGACCATGAGGCCAGCCAAGCATAAAGTCTGAAAAAGCAGTCCAAAAGTCTTTAATATAGTAGTAAAAAGTGCTATTTATACTAAACTAGTTACTAGGGATTACAGAAAATAAGTAACTAAGTACAGATAGTGCAGAAATCCACTTTCGGGACCCACTTGATTTGTGCTTGGGCTGAGCATTGAGCTTTACACGTGCATAGGCCTTTTCTGGAGTTTAACGCCAGCTTGAATTCCAGTTTGGGCGTTTAACTCCAGCTCTAGTGCCAGTTCTGGCGTTTTACGCCAAAAAAGGATCTATAGTGAGCGTTTTAACGCCAATTTGGGCAATCAAATCTCGGGCAAAGTATGGACTATTATACATTTCTGAAAAGCCCAAGATGTCTACTTTTCAATGCAATTAAGACCGCGCCAATTGGGCTTCTGTAGCTCCAGAAAATCCACTTCGAGTGCAGGAGGGTCAGAATCCAACAGCATCTGCAGTCCTTTCTCAGCCTCTGAATTAGACTTTTGCTCAGGTTCCTCAATTTCGGCCAGAAAATACCTGAAATTACAAAAAATACACAAACTCATAGTAAAGTCCAGAAATGTGATTTTTGCATAAAAACTAATAAAAATATACTAAAAAGTCACTAAAACATGCTAAAAACTACCTAAAAACAATGCCAAAAAGCGTATAAATTATCCGCTCATCACAACACCAAACTTAAATTGTTGCTTGTCCCCAAGCAACCAAAAACAAAATAGGATAAAAAGAAGAGAATATACAATAAATTTCAAAATATCAATGAAGCTTAGTTCTAATTAGATGAGTGGGACTAGTAGCTTTTTGTTTCTGAACAGTTTTGGCATCTCACTTTATCTTTTGAAGTTCATAATAATTGACATCCATAGGAACTCAGAATTTAGATAGTGTTATTGATTCTCCTAGTTTAGTATGTTGATTCTTGAACACAGCTAATTATGAGTCTTGGCCATGACCCTAAGCATCTTGTTTTCCAGTATTACCACCGGATATATAAATGCCACAAACACATAACTGGGTGAACCTTTTCAGATTGTGACTCAGCTTTGCTAGAGTCCCCAGTTAGAGGTGCCTAGAGTTCTGAAGCACACTCTTTTTGCTTTGGATCACGACTTTAACCACTCAGTCTCAAGCTTTTCAGTTGGACCTTCATGACACAAGCACATGGTTAAGGACAGCTTGATTTAGCCGCTTAGGCCAGGATTTTATTCCTTTCGGCCCTCCTATCCATTAATGCTCAAAGCCTTGGATCATTTTTACCCTTGCCTTTTGGTTTAAATGGTTACTGGCTTTTTGCTCTTGCCTTTTGGTTTAAAGAGCTATTGGCTTTTTCTGTTTGCTTTTTCTTTTTTTTTTTTGCCATTTTTTTCGTAAGCTTTGTGTTTTTCACTGCTTTTTCTTGCTTCAAGATTCAATTTTATGATTTTTCAGATTATCAATAACATTTCTCTTTTTTCATTATTCTTTCAAGAGCCGACAATTTTAACATTCATAAACTTCACTATAAAAAATATGCATTGTTCAAGCATTCATTCAGAAAACAAAAAGCATTGCCACCACATCAAAATAGAAACATTTTTCATTTAAGAAAGGTGAAAGATTTATGGAACATTCATAGCTTTAAGACATAGACTCTAAACACTAATGATCATGTAATAAAGACACAAACATAGACAAAACATAAATCAAATGAAACGAAAAATAAAAAAATAAGAACAAGGAAATTAAAGAATGGGTCCACCTTAGTGACGGCGGCTAGTTCTTCCTCTTGAAGATCCTATGGAGTGCTTTAGCTCCTCAATATCTCTTCCTTGCCTTTGTTGCTCCTCCCTCATGGCTCTTTGGTCCTCTCTAATTTCATGGAGGATGATGGAGTGCTCCATTCTCTGTTGCTCCATGTTGGAACTCAATTTTCCTAAAGAGGTGTTGAGTTGCTCCCAATAGTTGTGTGGAGGAAAATGCATCCCTTGAGGTATCTCAGGGATTTCTTGATGAGGGACTTCCTCATGCTCTTGTTGAGGTCCATGAGTGGGCTCTCTTGTTTGTTCCATCCTCTTTTTAGTTATGGGCTTGTCTGCTTCAATGAGGATGTCTTCCTCTATGACAATCCCAGCTGAATTGCATAGGTGATAGATGAGATGAAGGAAGGCTAACCTTGCCAAATTGGAGGGCTTGTCAGCCACCTTGTATAGTTCTAGAGATATGATCTCATAAACTTCCACTTCCTCTCCAATCATGATACTATGGATCATGATAGCCCGATCCACAGTTACTTCGAACCGGTTGCTAGTAGGAATAATAGAGCGTTGGATGAACTCCAACCATTCTCTAGCCACGAGTTTGAGGTCAGGCCTTCTTAGTTGAACCAGCTTGCCTTTGGAGTCTCTCTTCCATTGGGCTCCTTCCACACAGATGTCCAAAAGGACTTGGTCCAACCTCTATTGAAATTTGACTCTTCTAGTAAAAGGATGAGAATCTCCTCTCATTATTGACAAGTTGAATGCCAACCTCACAGTTTCCGGACTGAAATCCAAGTATTTCCTCCGAACCATTGTGAGCCAATTCTTTGGGTTCGGGTTCATACTTTGATCATGGTTCTTAGTGATCCATGCATTAGCATAGAACTCTTGAACCATTAAAATTCCGACTTGTTGGATGGGGTTGGTGAGAGCTTCCCAATCTCTTCTCTGAACCTCACATCGAATCTCTGGATATTCACTCTTTTTGAGCATGAAGGGGACCTCGGGGATCACCTTTTTCTTGGCCACAACTTCATAGAAGTAGTCTTGATAGACCTTTGAGATAAACCTCTCCATCTTCCATGACTCGGAGGTGGAAGCAACTACCTTCCCTTTCCTCATTCTAGAGGTTTCTCCGGCCTTAGGTGCCATTAATAGTTATGGAAAAATAAAAAGCAAAGCTTTTTCCCACACCAAACATAAGAGGTTTTCTCGTCTTCAAGCAAAAGAAGAAAGAAAGGATGAGAAGAAGATGAAATGGAGGAGATAGAGGGGGTGAGTGGTTCAGCCAAGGGGGGTTTAAGGTGGTTATGATGTGTGAAAATGAAGGAGTGAGGAGGGGTATTTATAGGGTAAGAGAGAGAAGGGATCCGTGTGATAATGGGTGGGTTTGGGAGGGAAGTGTTTTGAATTTGAATGGTGAGGTAGGTGGGGTTTTATGATGGGTTTCTGGGAAATAGTGGATGGGTGTGAGTGATGGAGAGAGTATGGGGAAGAGGGTAGGATGTGATAGGTGAATGGTATTTGGGGAAGAGTGTTACGGAAAGGTGTGAAGGGGAGAGAGTGAGTTGGGGTAGGCAGGGATCCTGTGGGGTCTACAGATCCTGAGGTGTCAAGGATTTCTCATCCCTGCACCTTTCTTGCATTTAAGCACCCTCTGTGTGCCATTTCTGGCGTTAAATGCCAGGCTGATGCCCGTTTCTGGCATTTAACGCCAGCCAGACACCAGACACCCTTTTCTGACATTAAACGCCAGTCTGTCTGCCAATTCTAGCGTTTAACGCCCAGAATGCTGCCAGACTAGGCGTTAAACGCCCATTCTGCTATCCTTACTGGCGTTTAAATGCCCATTCTTCTATCCTTACTGGCGTTTAAACGCCAGTAAGTCTGTCCTCTAGGGTGTGCTATTTTTTATGCTATTTTTTATTCCACTTTAATTCTGCAGCTATTTTTGTGACCCCACATGATCATCAACCTAAAGAAAACATAAACTAATAATGGAATTAAAATGAAAAAGTAATTAACATAGATAAATAAAATTGGGTTGCCTCCCAATAAGCACTTCTTTAATGTCAATAGCTTGACAGTAAGCTCTTACAGAGCTTCACAGATACTCAGAGCATGATTGTGGCCTCCCAACACCAAACTTAGAGTTTGAATGTGGGAGCTCTGATTGACTCTGTATTGAGAGAAGCTTTTCATGCTTCATCTCCATGGTTACAGAGGAAGATTCTTGAGCCTTAAACACAAGGTAGTCCTCATCAGGGAACTCCTTAGTGGTCAATGGACGTCCATTGAGGTCTTCCTCACTGGAAATCACTGCCTCTTCCTCCTCTATAGATTTGGCCACTTTGGATATATTGATGGCCTTGCATTCTCTCTTTGGATTCTCTTCTGTATTGCTTGGGAGAGTACTATGAGGAGTTTCAGTAACTCTTTTACTCAGCTGTCCCACTTGTGCCTCCGAATTTCTGATGGAGGATGTAACACCCTACCATACAGAGTCTTATGCTTAAGTCATAATTCAGAGATGGCAAGGTATTACGACCTCTAAAATAAAAATTTAGTACATATAGTAGTATGAATGATTGATTATAACTAGGAGCCTTTGTAGAAAAAGGGGTAAACAAAAACCGCAACTCGAAGGCGTAACACTCCGATCGACAACGTAATGAATAAGGATAACCAACGCGGGATTATATATATACAAAGGAGTGTCAAAAACAGGAATATCAAGACTCAAGATCCGGCTGCGAAGATAACCGGTCCGAGCATAGCAATATATACATATGATAAAATAAGGAAAACCCCAAAGGAAACCCAAAGGGACATAAATACATAAAACCTATTCTCCAAAAATCTCCCATAAGAGGAGTCATCACAGTTTGTATTATTTAATGGAGATAAAAGTATCTAAGCAAAACATATAAACTAAAACAGAGTTCCCGAGAACAAGGAATCTTCACAAATCTAGAAGCTCCAGCATGCCTCAACGGGAAACCACACGTCCTGCATCTGAAAACCACAAAATCCGCATGGGTGAGAACCAGAGGTCCCCAGCATGGTAACATCTTCCACATATATAATACATAATAATGGAGGAAAGCCGAAGACAATCCTAGAACTTCCTCCAAATGATATCAAAGCTTATAAACAAACTAAGCCATAAAGGGCATCTGACTAAAGATTCTTCAGTCTAACTAATACTTCCCTTTCCAATTCCTTCAGACCTCCCAACCACCAGCAGGAGTATAATGTAGCAAACACAGTTATATCAAACAAGGAGTATACAAATAGGAACAATTAAGGCATTTAGACAATTAGCAAGTAATATGCAGTCAAATAGGCAATCTCAAACAATTCATATAGTATGCATATGATGAATGCCTGT
>NC_029781.3:77781990-77782478 GCF_000817695.3 Arachis duranensis | reverse complement strand
CCGGCTCACGGTTCAATCCAGAACCAGCCAATATCCATATCGTACTCAGCCATTCCGGCTCACGGTTAAATCCATAACCAGCTAATATTCATAGCATACACAGCTATTCCGGCTCACGGTTCAATCCAGAACTAGCCAATTCATAAACAATTACAGCCCTTCGGCCAATGGCATAACAAGCACTTCCACCACCATCCTCCACATCTCACATAATCATCAATGATCCTCATTGATTATTCATTTTCCCCTTGCTTCACTCGCAAGTTACCTCATTCACTAGCCATTCTCTCATAGCTAGGCATATCATAATGATTTAAGATATAAGTGGTGAGATCGGAGGCTTAGAAATATGAAATTTGGCTTTTAAAACTCAAAAATCAACTTTGGGATGAAAACAGGTCCACGCGTACGCGCACTCCACGCGCACGCATGGATGGCCTCAAAAACTTCATCGACGCGCAAGCGTCATGCACGCTAACGCGTGGGTT
>NC_029781.3:77775049-77781040 GCF_000817695.3 Arachis duranensis | reverse complement strand
ATACACAACCTAAGCCACAATCATCATACCCATACACAACATCTCAATACCCAAACATCATAGAACAACAAAATTACACTAGGGTTGAGAATCTTACCACACCCAAGGTCCAAGGAGACAAGATTAACCTTCTCCTTCAAGAGAGTTGGGTCCTATAACATCAAAGAACCTAAAATCTCAACATATCACCCATGAAACTCGAAAATAAGGGCTGAGATTTCGAACAGCAACACGTGGCTTACCTCAAGATTGGTTGTATGGGTTTTGTAGAGCTCTCTGCGGTGAACGCATGGCCGCAAACAGAGCGGCAATCGGAGCTCTAGATCAAAAGTTATGGTGGTTTGAAGATCAACCAAGGGAGAGAACTTGAGAGAGTGTTCTTCCTCCCTTTCTCTCAAATTTCAGCTTGTGTGTGTAACAAATAAGGAGAGAGAATGCTGAAAACTAGGGTTTTGGCTAAGTTATGTTGGGCCAAGGGCCCACTTTGGGTCCAATTGGCCCGGTTTGGCCCGTTCGGTCCAATCTTGGTCCGAATTCTATAAAATTGGTACCAAAATTCTCGTCTCAATCTCCTCTATCATATTTAGCCATAAAAATCACATTTTAGGCTTTCTAGAATAAATTCTCATTTATGGGTTAATTAGCCGTTAATTAACCGGGTTTTACAGAGGACCTTGTTTCAGTCATAAAACTGAGAGTGCCCTTAGATAGATCAGAGACTATGGTTGCTAAGCCAGGAAGGCTCTGCTCAGAATTCTTTGTCTGTTGCTGAGAAGATTATGAAAAAGACTTGCTATTGCCAAATTTATTTCTTCCACTATTATTATTATTGAAGCCTTGTTGAGGCTTCTGTTGATCCTTCCATGAGAAATTTGGATGATTCCTCCATGAAGGATTATAAGTGTTTCCATAGGGTTCTCCCATGTACTTCACCTCTTCCATTGCAGGATTCTCAGGGTCATAAGCTTCTCCTTCAGGGGATGCTTTTTTAGTACTGCCGGATGCAGCTTACAATCCAGTCAGATTCTGAGAAATCATATTGACTTGCTGAGTCAATATTTTGTTCTGAGCCAATATGGCATTCAGAGTATCAATCTCAAGAACTCATTTCTTCTGGGTCATCCCAATTCACATGATTTCTTTCAGAAGTGTACATGAACTGGTTATTTGTAACCATCTTAATGAGTTCCTGGGCTTCTGCAGGGGTTTTCTTCAGATGAAGAGATCCACCAGCAAAGTGGTCCAATGACATCTTGGACAATTTAGAAAGACCATCATAGAATATACATAAGATGCTCCATTCTAAAAGCATGTCAGAAGGACACCTCTGATCAATTGCTTGTACCTTTCCCAAGCTTCATAGAGGGATTCACCTTCTTTTTGTCTGAAGGTTTGGACTTCCACTCTAAGCTTGCTCATCTTTTGAGGTGGAAATAATTTGGCCAAGAAAGTATTGACCAACTTTTCCCAAGAATTCAGGCTTTTCCTAGGTTGTGAGTCCAACCATATCCTAGCTCTGTCTCTTACAGTAAAGGAGAAAAGCATAAGTCTGTAGACCTCGAGATCAATCCCATTGGTCTTAACAGTGTCACAGATTTGCAAGAATTCAGCTAAGAACTGATGAGGATCTTCCAATGGAAGTCCATGAAACTTGCAATTATGCTGCATTAGAGAAACTAATTGAGGCTTAAGCTCAAAGTTGTTTGCTCAAATTGCAGGAATTGAGATGCTTCTTCCAAGAAGTTGGAAGTTGGTGCAGTAAAGTCACCAAGCATCTTCCTTGTATCTCCACCATTGTTCTCAGGTTCGGCTGCCATGTTTGCCTCTTTTTCGAGATTTTCTGTAAGATCTTCTCCGGAGTGTTGTGTTTTACTTCTCTTAGCTTTCTCTTCAGAGTCCTTTTAGGTTCAGGATCAGCTTCAACAAGAATGTCCTTATCATTGTTCCTACTCATATTAAAAAGAAGAGAACAAAGAGAGTAGTGGAATCCTCTATATCACAGTATAGAGATTCCTTTATGTGAGTATAAGAATAGAAGAATAGAAGAATGAGAAGAGAAAGGAGATGAGTAATTTGAACAGAGAGGAGAGATAGGGGTTCGAATTATGAGTAGAAGAGAACTGTTAACAATTAAATAAATAAAAGGATATGAGAGAGAGAGTATTCGAATTTTAAAAGAGGGAAAAGAAAAACATTTTTATTTTTATTTAATTAATTTAGTTTCGAAAATTTGAAAAAGAAAAAAATAAAATTAAAATTTAAAACAATTAGTTAATTAAAAAGATTTTTGAAAAAGTGGTTGGTGATTTTCGAAAATTAGAAGTGGAAAAGTAGTTAGGTGGTTTTGAAAAAGATAAGAAATAGTAAACTTTTTAAAATTAAAACAAACAAGTCAAGTAGTTAGTTGAAAAAGATTTGAAAATAAATTTTAAAAAGATAAGAAGTTAGAAAAAGATTTTGAAATTAAAATTTTAAAAAAGATATGATTGAAATTTATTTTGAAAAAGAATTGAAAAAGAAATTAAAAAGATTTGATTTTTAAAATTAAAGTTGATGACTTGACTAACAAGAAACTAGAAGATATGATTCTAGAATTTAAAGATTGAACCTTTCTTAATAAGAAAATAACAAACTTGAATTTTTGAATCAAAACATTAATTGTTAGCAAGGATTTTCGAAAATATGAAATAAAATTAAGAAAAAAATTTTGAAAAATTAGTTTTAAAATTTTCGAAAATATTAAAAGAAAAATGAAAAAGACTTTGAAAAATTTTAAGAATGAAATTCGAAAATCATAAAAAAATGAAAAAGAATTGATTTTGAAAAAGATTTGAAAAGATAAAGTTTTTAAATTGAAATTTTGACTTGACTAACCAGAAACAACTAAATTTTAAAAAAATTTTGACCAAGTCAACTCAAAATTTTGAAAATTATGAGAAGAATAAGGAAAAGATATTTTTTTACTTTTGAATTTTTAATGAATAGAGAGAAAAACAACAAAATGAAACAAAACATAAAAATTTAAGATCAAAACAAATAATGCATGCAAGAACACTTTGAATGTCAAGATGAACACCAAGAACACTTTGAAGATCATGATGAACATCAAGAGCATATTTTTTAAAATTTTTAAGAAAAAAAAGACATGCAAGACACCAAACTTAAGAACTTTTGTACTAGGGACACTAACAATTCGAAAATACACAAGAAAAACAAGAAAATACACAAAACAAGAAAAATTAAAGATCAAACAAGGAAAATCATCAAGAACAACTTGAAGATCATGAAGAACATAATGTATGAATTTTCAAAAATTTTAAGAAAAATGAAAAACATGCAGTTGACACCAAACTTAAAATTTGACACTAGACTCAAATAAGAAGCATAAAAATTTTTTTGGTTTTTATGATTTTATTAAAAATTTTTTGTATTTTTCTTTCGAAAAACTTTTTTTTGAAAACTTTTTGAAAAGAAAATAAAGGTTGAAACAAGAAAGAAGGTTACCTAATCTAAGCAACAAGATGAACCATCAGTTGTTCAAACTCGAACAATCCCCAGCAACGGCACCAAAAACTTGGTGCACGGAATTGTGATCACACTTTTCACAACTCCGGTACAACTAACCAGCAAGTGCACTGGATCGTCCAAGTAATAAAACCTTACGCAAGTAAGGGTCGATCCCATGGAGATTGCCGGCTTAAAGCAAGCTATGGTCATCCTGTAAATCTTAGTCAGGCGAATTCAATCGGTTATGAGTTTTGATAATTGAAAGATAAATAAAACGCAAATTTTAAATAAAGATACTTATGTAATTCATTGGTGGGAATTTTAGATAAGCATTTGGAGATGCTTTGTTGCTTCTGAACCTCTGCTTTCCTATTGTCTTCATCCAATCATGCGTGCTCCCTTCTATGGCAAGCTGTATGATCCTATCAGTGAAGATGGTCCAAGTACGGTTTCTGCACGGCTAATCAACTGTCGAATTTCTCGTCTCGGATGAAAAATACCAGGTATAGCTACCGCACGGCTAATCATCTGTCGGTTATCACTTGTGTCAGAATAGGATCTCTCTATCCTTTTTCACACTGTCACTGTGCCCAACATTCGCAAGTTTGAAGCTCATCACAGTCATCCCTTCCCAGATCCTACTTGGAATACCACAGACAAGGTTTAGACTTTCTGAATCTCGGAAATGCTGCCAATTGGTCCTAGCCTATACCACGAAGGTTCTAACTTCACGGACTCGGTCCGTGGATCAGAGACCCAAGAGACTATACTCCAGCTGTCGTCCAATGACTATATTGAACATCATATAGACCGTTTGTAGTTGTCAGGCACGCGGATTTTGGCTAAGCGAGTAACGAAGATAGTGGGTGATTGTCACATGTCACCACTTCATTCTGACTTAACTAAATTAAGTATGAGAGTATATCTTGGAGAAGGAGTAAGCGTGAATTGAAAGAGAAACAATAGTACTTGCATTAATTTATGAAGAATAGCAGAGCTCCGCACCTTAATCTATGAGGTGTAAAAACTCCAACCATTGGAAAATACATAAGAGAAAATAGCCTAGGCATGGCCGTGAGGCCAGCCAAGCATAAAGTCTGAAAAAGGGGTCCAAAAGTCTTTAATACAGTAGTAAAAAGTGCTATTTATACTAAACTAGTTACTAGAGATTATAGAAAATAAGTAACTAAGTGCAGATAGTGCAGAAATCTACTTCCGGGACCCACTTGGGGTGTGCTTGGGCTGAGCATTGAGCTTTACACGTGCATAGGTCTTTTCTGGAGTTTAACGCCAGCTTGGATGTCAAATTGGGCGTTTAACTCCAGCTCTGGTGCCAGTTCTGGCGTTTTACGCCAGAAAAGGGTCTCTGGTGGGCGTTTTAACGCCAGTTTGGGCCATCAAATCTCGGGCAAAGTATAGACTGTTAACATTTCTGGAAAGCCCAAGATGTCTACTTTCTAACTCAATTGAAAGCGTGCCAATTGGGCTTTTGTAACTCCAGAAAATCCACTTCGAGTGCAGGAGGGTCAGAATCCAACAACATCTGCAGTCCTTTCTCAGCCTCTGAATCAGACTTTTGCTCAGGTCCCTCAATTTCAGCCAGAAAATACCTGAAATTATATAAAAACACAAAAACTCATAGTAAAGTCTAGAAATGTGATTTTTTGCATAAAAACTAATAAAAATATACTAAAAAGTCACTAAAACATGCTAAAAACTACCTAAAAACAATGCCAAAAAGTGTATAAATTATCCGCTCGTCACAGTCATTCAATACCGGAATACCACGGACAAGGTTAGACTTTCCGGATTCCCAGGATCCTACTCAGAATACCACAAACAAGGTTAGACTTTCCGGATCCCCATGAATGCCGCCATCTATCTAGCTTATACCACGAAGATTCTGTTGGGAATCTAAGAGATATGCGCCCGGCCTAGAGTAGAACGGAAGTGGTTGTCAATCACGCGTGTTCATAGGTGAGAATGATGATGAGTGTCATGGATCATCACATTTATCAAAGTGTTGTGCAACGTATATCTTGGAATAAGAATAAAAGAGAATTGAATAGAAAGTAATAGTAATTGTATTGAAACTTGAGGTACAGCAGAGCTCCACACCCTTAATCTATGGTGTGCAGAAACTCCACCGTTGAAAATACATAAGTGAAAGGTTCAGGCATGGCCGAATGGCCAGCCCCCATGAAGGTGATCAAAAGACCGAATGGTCAAAAGATTACTAATACACTAGTAAAAAGTCTTATTTATACTAAACTATAAATCCACTTTCGGGGCCCACTTGGTGTATGTTTGGGCTGAGCTTGATCTATCCACGAGTTGAGGCTTTTCTTGGAGTTGAACTCCAAGTTATAACGTGTTTTGGGCGTTCAACCCGGATCATGACGTGTTTCTGGCGTTTAACTCCAGACAGCAGCATGTACTTGGCGTTCAACGCCAAGTTACGTCGTCAATTTCCTAATAAAGTAT
>NC_029781.3:77774401-77774852 GCF_000817695.3 Arachis duranensis | reverse complement strand
TCAGAGTTTTGCTCAAGTCCCTCAATTTCAGCTAGAAATTATCTGAAATCACAGAAAAACACACAAACTCATAGTAAAGTCCAGAAATGTGAATTTAACATAAAAACTAATGAAAACATCCCTAAAAGTAGCTTAAACTTACTAAAAACTTAAATTGTTACTCATCACAACACCAAACTTAAATTGTTGCTTGTCTCCAAGAAACTTGAAAATCAATTAGGATAAAAAGAAGAGAATATACTATAAATTCCAGAATATCAATGAATATTAATTATAATTAGATGAGCGGGACTTGTAGCTTTTTGCTTCTGAACAGTTTTGGCATCCCACTTTTTCCTTTGAAGTTTAGAATTATTGGCTTCTCTAGGAACTTATAATTTCGGATACTGTTATTGACTTTCTTAGTTAAGCATGTTGATTCTTGAACACAGCTACTTATGAGTCTTGGCCA
>NC_029781.3:77771169-77774236 GCF_000817695.3 Arachis duranensis | reverse complement strand
AGTATTGTCACCACATCAATATAATTAAATTAAATTCAAGGACAATTTTCGAAATTTATGTACTTCTTGTTCCTTTGAATTGAAACATTTTTCATTTAAGAGAGGTGAAGGATTAATGGAATTTATTCATAGCTTTAAGACATAGTTGCTAACTACTAATGATCATGAAGTAGAGACACAAAACATAGATAAACACAACATAAAAACCGAAAAGCAGAAAGAAATAAGAACAAGGAATGAATCCACCTTTAGTGGCGTCTTCTTCTTGAAGGACCAACAATGTCCTTAAGCTCTTCTATGTCCCTTCCTTGCCTTTGTTGCTCCTCCCTCATTGCTCTTTGATCTTCTCTTATTTCATGGAGAATGATGGAGTGCTCATGATGTTCCATCCTTAATTGTTCAACATTGTGGCTCAAATCTTCTAAGGAGGTGTTGAGTTGTTCCCAATAGTTGTTGGGAGGAAAGTGCATCCCTTGAGGCATCTCAGGGATTTCTTGATGATGAGCTTCCTCATGCATCTCTTGAGAACCGTGAAGGGTCTCTCTTCCTTGCTCCATCCTCTTCTTGGTGATGGGCTTATCCTTTTCAATGGAGATATCTCCTTCTATGATAACTCCAGCTGAGTAACATAGATGGCAAATAAGGTGAGGAAAAGCTAGCCTTCGCCATGGTAGAGGGCTTGTCGGCCATTTTGTAGATTTCATTGGAGATGACCTCATGAACTTCTACTTCCTCTCTAATCATGATGCTATGAATCATGATGGCCCGATCCACAGTAACTTCAGATCGTTTTGCTAGTGGGAATGATGGAGCGTTGAATGAATTCCAATGATCCTCTAGCTACAGGCTTGAGGTCCAGTCTTCTTAGTTGGACTGGTTTGCCTTTGGAGTCTCTCTTCCATTGAGCTCCTTCCACACATATGTCCATAAGGACTTGGTCCAACCTTTGATTAAAGTTGACCCTTCTAGTGTAGGGGCGTACATCTTCTTGCATCATGGGCAAGTGAAACGCCAACCTCACATTTTCCGGATTAAAATCTAAGTATTTCCCCCGAACCATTGTGAGATAATTCTTTGGACTCGGGTTCATACTTTGATCATGTTTCCTAGTGATCCATGCATTGGCATAGAACTCTTGAACCATTAAGATTCCGACTTGTTGCATGGGGTTGGTTAGGACTTCCCAACCTCTTCTTCGGATTTCATGTCGGATCTCCGGATACTCATTTTTCTTGAGCTTGAAAGGGACCTCAGGGATCACCTTCTTCTTTGCCACAACATCATAGAAGTGGTCTTGATGGCTCTTGGAGATGAATCTTTTCATCTCCCATGACTCGGAGGTGGAAGCTTTTGTCTTCCCTTTTCCTTTTCTAGAGGATTCTCCGGCCTTAGGTGCCATTGATGGTAGTGGAAAACAAAAAAGATTGTGCTTTGACCACACCAAACTTAAAATATTGCTCATCCTCGAGCAAGAGAAGAAAGAAGAAGAAGAGAATAAGGAGGAGAAGGAAAGTGTAGGTTCGGCCAAGGTATAGAAGAGGGGATTTGTGTTGTGTGAAAATGAAGTAGAATGGAGGGGTTTATATAGGGAAAGGGGAGAAGGTAGGTTCGGCCATTTTAGGGTAGGTTTGGGTGGGAAAGATTTATGAATTTTGGAGGTAGGTGGGGTTTATTGGGAAGAGTGGGTGGATGTGAGTGGTGAATAGGTGATTGGGAAGAGAGATTGAGGTGATTGGTGAAGGGTTTTTGGGACGTGTGACATGGGGAAGAGTAAAATAGGATTAGGAGGTAAGGTGGGAATATAGTAGGTGGGGATCCTGTGGGGTCCACAGATCCTAAAGTGATCCTGTAGGGTCCACAGATCCTAAGGTGTCAAGGAATTCCATCCCTGCACCAAATAGGCATGTAAAATGCCTTTGCATACCATTCTGGCGTTTAAACGCCGAGTGGTGCACATTCTGGGCGTTCAACACCCACATGTAACATGTTTCTGGCATTGAACACCAGTTTCATGCTTGTTACTGGCGTTCAGCACCAGTTTTTCCTCTAGGCACATTCCTGGCATTCAGCGCCAGAATGTTGCTTGTTTCTGGCATTCAGCACCAGTTTCATGCTCTGTTCTGGCATTGAACGCCAGCCAGATGCTCCTTACTGGCGTTGAACGCCAGTCTGTGCTTCCTCCAGGGTGTGATTTTTTTCTGCTATTTTTTATTCTGTTTTTAATTTTTATATTCTTTTTTCGTGAATCCTCATGATCATGTACCTAATAAAACACAAAATAACCATAAAATACAAATTAGATAAATAAAATTGGGTTGCCTCCCAACAAGCGCTTCTTTAATGTCAATAGCTTGACAGTGGCTCTCATGGAGCCACAAAGGTGATCAGGTCAATGTTGTATAGTCCCAACACCAAAATTAGAGTTTGGATATAGGGTCTTAACACCAAACTTAGAGTTTGGTTGTGGTCTCACAACACCAAACTTAGAGTTTGACTGTGGGGGCTCTTCTTGACTCTGAACTGAGAGAAGCTCTTCATGCTTACTCTCTTTTGTCACAGAGGGATGGCCATGTGCCTTAAACACAAGGTAGTCCCTATTCAGTTGAAGGACTAATTCACCTCTGTTGACATCTATCACAGCTCCTGCTATGGCTAGGAAAGGTCTTCCAAGGATGATGCATTCATCCTCTTCCTTCCTAGTGTCTAAGATTATGAAATCAGCAGGGACGTAAAGGCCTTCAACCTTTACTAACACGTCCTCCACTATTCCATAAGCTTGTCTCAATGACTTGTCTACCAATTGTAATGAGAACAAGGCAGGTTGTACCTCAATGATCCCCAGCTTCTCCATTACAGAGGGTGGCATAAGATTTATCCCTGACCCCAGATCACACAGAGCTTTTGCAAAGGTCATGGTGCCTATGGTACAAGGTATCAAAAACTTGCTAGGATCTTGTTTTTTTGAGGTAAAATTTGCTGAATCTAGGTATCCAGTTCACTAATGAGCAAAGGAGGTTCAATTTCCCAAGTCTCATTACCAAACAACTTGGCATTCAGCTTCATGATA
>NC_029781.3:77765617-77766201 GCF_000817695.3 Arachis duranensis | reverse complement strand
AAAAATTTTTCAAAATTATGTTCTTGATGTTCATCATGATCTTCAAAGTGTTCTTGGTGTTCATCTTGACATTCATAGTGTTCTTGCATGCATCATGTGTTTGATCCAAAATTTTCATGTTTTGGGTCATTTTTTCTCTCATAATTAAAAATTCAAAAATAAAAAAATATCTTTTCCTTATTTTCCTCCAAATTTTCGAAATTTTGGGTTGACTTAGTCAAAAAATTTTCAAAACTAGTTGTTTCTTACAAGTCAAGTCAAAATTTCAATTTTAAAAATCTTATCTTTTCAAAATCTTTTTCAAAAATCATATCTTTTTCATTTTTTTTATAATTTTTGAAAATTTCAAAATTATTTTTTTCAAAATATTTTCAAAATCTTTTTCTTATCTTTATATCATATTTTCGAAAATTAGCTAAACAATTAATGTGATTGGTTCAAAAATTTGAAGTTTGTTACTTTCTTGTTAAGAAAGGTTCAATCTTTAAGTTCTAGAATCTTATCTTGTAGTTTCTTGTCAGTGAAATTATTTTTAAAATTAAATCTTTTTCAAAATATCTTTTTCAAATATATCTTTTTATCTT
>NC_029781.3:77757145-77758689 GCF_000817695.3 Arachis duranensis | reverse complement strand
GTATCTCTTAGATTCCCCAACAGAATCTTCGTGGTATAAGTTAGATAGTTGGCGGCATTCATCTGGATCCGGAAAGTCCAACCTTGTCTGTGGTGTTCCGAGTAGGATCCTGGGAGTCCGGAAAGTCCAACCTTGTCTGTGGTGTTCCGAGTAGGATCCTGGGAGTCCGGAAAGTCCAACCTTGTCTGTGGTGTTCCGAGTAGGATTCCGATTATGAATGACCGTGACGTGCTTCAAACTTTAACCTGCTGGGCGTTGGTGACAGACGCAAAAGAGGGATTCTATTCCAGTAGGAGCGGGAACCAACCGGTGATTAGCCGTACTGTGACAGAGTGCGTAGCATTAGTTTTCACTGCGAGGATGGGATGTAGCCATCAGCCATGGGTGATGCCTCCAGACGATTAGCCATGCGAGTGACAGCCGCATAGGATCATTTTCCCGAGAGGATTGAAAGTAGCCACCGCTGATGGTGAACCCCTATACACAGCTTGCCATGGAACGTTGATGGTGAACCCCTATACAAAGCTTGCCATGGAAAGGAGTAAGAAGGATTGAGTAGAAGCAGTAGGAGAGCAGGCGTGCTTGAGCCATGCAGCAGCTGTATATACTTAAAAGATACCTCTACCAATGAATCTGCATAAGTGTTCTATCCCTTTTATTATTCCTTTTTATTTATTTTGAATCTAATCAAGTATCATGTTTAATCTGCCTGACTGAGATTTGCAAGGTGACCATAGCTTGCTTCATACCAACAATCTCTGTGGATTCGACCCTTACTCACGTAAGGTTTATTACTTGGACGACCCAGTACACTTGCTGGTTAGTTGAACGGAGTTGTGTCCACTCGTGCCAATTTCAAATTCCATAAAAGTACAACTTAAAGAATAGTGATCACAATTTCGTCCACCAATAGCTCCTAAATATTGAGCAACTTGCTCTCCAGTCACATCTTCATCCTCTTCAGAGGAAGAATAGTCTTCAGAGCTCATGAATAGCAGAAAGAGATTTAATGAAATCTCTATGGTCTCTATATGAGCCTCAGATTCCTTTGGATCCTTAATAGGAAATTCCTTCTTGCTTGAGGGACGTCCCAGGAGGTCTTCCTCACTAGGATTTTCGTCCTCCTCCTCCCTTGTGCATTCGGCCATATTGATTATATCAATGGCCTTGCACTCTCCTTTTGGATTCTCTTCTGTATTACTAGGGAGAATACTGGGAGGAGTTTCAATGACTTTCTTACTCAGCTGGCCCACTTGTGCCTCCAGATTTCTGATGGAGGATCTTGTTTCACTCATGAAACTGAAAGTGGCCTTTGACAGATCAGAGACTAGATTGGCTAAATTAGAAGTATTTTGTTCAGAATTCTCTGTCTGTTGCTGAGAAGATGATGGATAAGGCTTGTTATTGCTCAGCCTATTGCGTCCACCATTGTTAAAGCCTTGTTGAGGCTTTTGGTGATCCTTCCATGAAAAATTTGGATGATTTCTCCATGATGAGTTATAGGTGTTTCCAGAAGGTTCACCCATGTAATTAACCTCTGCCAT
>NC_029781.3:77756571-77756971 GCF_000817695.3 Arachis duranensis | reverse complement strand
AGCATCAATTTCAAGAACTCCTTTCTTGTGAGGTATCCCATTATTCACGGAATTCCTCTCAGAAGTGTACATGAATTGGTTGTTTGCAACCATGTTAATGAGTTCTTGATCCTCTTCAGGTGTTTTCTTTAGGTGAATAGATCCACCTGTAGAATGGTCCAATGACATTTTCGAAAATTCAGATAGACCATAATAGAATATATCTAATATGGTCCATTCTGAAAACATGTCAGATGGACATCTTTTGGTCAGCTGCTTGTATCTTTCCCAAGCTTCATAGAGGGATTCACTATCTTTTTGTTTGAAGGTTTGAGCATCCACTCTCAGCTTGCTCAGCTTTTGAGGAGGAAAGAATTTATCCAAGAAGGCAGTGACCAGCTTATCCCAGGAGTCCAGGCTG
>NC_029781.3:77755054-77755771 GCF_000817695.3 Arachis duranensis | reverse complement strand
AAATTGAAAATTTGACTTGACTTATAAGAAATAGCTAAGTTTTAAAAATTTTTTACTAAGTCAACTCAAATTTTCGAAATTTATGAGAGAAAAAAGGAGAAGATATTTTTTATTTTTGAATTTTTAATGATGAGAGAGAAAAAAATAAAAAAAACCCAAAACATGAAAATCTTGGATCAAAACACATGATGCATGCAAGAACACTATGAATGTCAAGATAAACACCAAGAACACTTTGAAGATCATGATGAACATCAAGAACATATTTTTGAAAAAAAATTTATGCAAAGAAAACATGCAAGACACTAAACTTTAGAAATCTTTAATGCTTAGACAATATGAATGCAAAGATGCACATGAAAAACAACAAAGAACACAAAACAAGAAAACATCAAGATCACACAAGTAGAATTACGAAAAACCACTTGAAGATCATGAAGAACACTATGAATGCATGAATTCTTTTTTTTTTTCGAAAAATGCAAGAACAATATGAATATGCAATTGACACCAAACTTAAAAATTGACTCAAGACTCAAACAAGAAACACAAAATATTTTTTATTTTTATGATTTTATTAATTTTTTTTGTATTTTTATTATTTTTTTTCGAAAAAAATTTTGGAAAAACGAAAAAGAAAAATTTTGAAAAAGTTTTTGAAAAGAAAATTACCTAATCTGAGCAACAAGATGAACCGTCAGTTGTCCAAACTCGAAC
>NC_029781.3:77732284-77754907 GCF_000817695.3 Arachis duranensis | reverse complement strand
CTTACGTGAGTAAGGGTCGATCCCACAGAGATTGTTGGTATGAAGCAAGCTATGGTCACCTTGTAAATCTCATTTAGGCAGATTAAATTGGTTTATGATGAGTTCAAAAATTAATAATAAACAGAAAATAAAAAGGGATAGAAATACTTATGTAAATCAATAGTGGGAATTTCAGATAGGCGTATGAAGATGCTGTGCTCCTCTCCTTATCTCTATTTTCTTATTACATTCATCCAATCCTTCTTACTCCCTTCCATGGCAAGCTGTATGTAGGGCATCACCATCATCAATGGCTACTTTTAATCCTCTCGGGAAAATGGTCCTATGCGCTGTCACTGCACGGCTAATCGTCTGGAGACATCACCCTTGTTGATAGCTACATCCCATACTCTCAGTGAAAATGGTCCAAATGCTCTGTCACAGCACGGCTAATCATCTGTCGGTTCTCAATCAGGTTGGAGTAGAATCCATTGATTCTTTTGCGTTTGTCATCACGCCCAGCTTTCAGGAGTTTGAAGCTCGTCACAGTCATTCAATACCGGAATCCTACTCGGAATACCACGGACAAGGTTAGACTTTTTGGATTCCCAGGATCCTACTCGGAATACCACAGACAAGGTTAGACTTTCCGGATCCCCATGAATGCCACCATCTATCTAGCTTATACCACGAAGATTCTGTTGGGGAATCTAAGAGATATGCGCCCGGCCTAGAGTAGAACGAAAGTGGTTGTCAATCACGCGCGTTCATAGGTGAGAATGATGATGAGTGTCACGGATCATCACATTCATCAAAATGTTGTGCAACGTATATCTTGGAATAAGAATAAAAGAGAATTGAATAAAAAGTAATAATAATTGTATTGAAACTTGAGGTACAGCAGAGCTCCACACCCTTAATCTATGGTGTGCAGAAACTCCACCGTTGAAAATACATAAGTGAAAGGTTCAGGCATGGCCGAATGGCCAGCCCCCATGAAGGTGATCAAAAGACCAAATGGTCAAAAGATTACTAATACACTAGTAAAAAGTCTTATTTATACTAAACTAGCTACTAGGGTTTACATGAGTAAGTAATTGATGCATAAATCCACTTCCAGGGCCCACTTGGTGTATGTTTGGGCTGAGCTTGATCTATCCACGAGCTGAGGATTTTCTTGGAGTTGAACTCCAAGTTATAACGTGTTTTGGGCGTTCAACTCTGGATCATGACGTGTTTTTGGCGTTTAACTCCAGACAGCAGCATGTACTTGGCGTTCAACGCCAAGTTACGTCGTCAATTTCCGAATAAAGTATGGACTATTATATATTGCTGGAAAGCTCTGGATGTCTACTTTCCAACGCCGTTGAGAGTGCGCCATTTGGAGTTCTATAGCTCCAGAAAATTCATTTCGAGTGTAGGGAGGTCAGATTCCAACAGCATCAGCAGTCCTTTTGTCAGCCTTTTTCAGAGTTTTGCTCAAGTCCCTCAATTTCAGCTAGAAATTATCTGAAATCACAGAAAAACACACAAACTCATAGTAAAGTCCAGAAATGTGAATTTAACATAAAAACTAATGAAAACATCCCTAAAAGTAGCTTAAACTTACTAAAAACTACCTAAAAACAATGCCAAAAAGCGTATAAATTATCCGCTCATCAGTGTCATTGATGCGTATGCGTGAAGTACCAAATGTTCAAAATGATGCGCACGCGTGAGGGACGCGTGCGCGTGGTGGTGCTTATGTGATTGGCACACTTTTTGCATTGCTCCCACACAACTTTCTGCCACTTCTCTTTCTTTTTTTATTTTTTATGCAATATGCAGATGCAAATGCAGAATGCAGGTGAATATGCAGAAATTATGAATGAACACTAGTAAAATTAAAATAAAATAAATTAGGAATAAAAGGAGGGATTATATCATGGTGGGTTGTCTCCCACCTAGCCCTTTTAGTTAAAGTCCTTAAGTTGGGCATTTGGTGAGCTCCTTGTCATGGTGGCTTGTGCTTGAACTCATCTTGAAACTTCCACCAATGCTTGGACTTCCAATAAGCGCTATCAATACCAAGTAAATTCCTCAAGCTTTGATGGAGTTCTTCACAGGCTTTGAGCTCCCAAAATTGATCATCATATATTCTCGGATCCCAAATCTTGTTTCTACACCCGTCTTCAAGTTGATCATCATGATTCCATTCGGGTGGTAAGCGATCCGACTTCTCACTAAGGCATCCAAACAGCTTCCTAGACCCATTCATTCGAGCTCTACACCAACCCTTGCATTTAGATTTTGAGCTCCTAACCACAACGAACTTAGGATTGTGTTGCCAACCACTAACCATTTCTCTTTTACTCTTAAAGCTACAAAGAGCTCTAAGCTGACCTTCTGTCTCAAGTAAACTATATTCAAGTGGGAAAGTAAGGTCAAGGATAGGAGTTTTACCCACTTGAATGTTGTATGGATGGTAATGGCTTTGGGGGAGAGATCTCCAATAGCTTTGGCAAGGTGATTTCAAGCTCCATTCCCTTGTGCTCTCCCTTGGCAACTTCCACCTCTTTGCAAGCTTCTTCAATTTCAACCTCTTCCTCTTGGTAGCTTTCTTCCAATTCAATCTCTTCTTCATTACCTACCAAGGACATGGGAGGTTGTGCTTCTTCTCTTTTAATCTCCATGTCAAGTCTAAGGGGAGAGGATTTAATTGTAGATAAGGATTCATCAATGATTGAGTCTATCTCTTGATCAACCTCTTTAAAGTCTTCAACCAGGCTATGCCTTGGAGGTTGAACACCCTCCTCAACATCAATTTCAAACGTCTTTGAAGGAGGCTCTATAACTTGACTTTCCCATGGAGGTTCAGCATCTCCTAAGTCTTCAACCACTTCTTCCTCTTCAATAATTACAGCTTCATCTAGTTGTTTTAGCATAAAATCGTATTCCTCCTTGATGATTTCCTTTCTGTGATAACTCCCTTCAACTACTGCTTCATCTTCAAGGGTCTCTCCTACCTCCACATTTTGGGCTTTCTCTTGCTCCTTTGGAAATAGGGTCGCGTGTAACTGATCCATCGCGTCCCTAAGACGATCCCTTCTCTCTTGTTCCATGTCACTAGCATAATTGGGATCGTGTTGCTCTTGGGATGATGGATGTGGGTGTTCTTCCATAGAAGGTGGTGGTGTACTAGAGCTTGAGGGTTGAGTATTGGAGGTAGAGGGTTGGTCCATGTGGGATATAAGATTTTGGAGTGTAGAGGTTAGACTAGTGATAGAGGCAAGTATGGTATGAAGCTCTGTTTGCCCTTGGTGAATAACACCAAGGGTGTTGTCATCCAGTGGAGGTTGGGATGGATAGGAGGGTTCATTATTTTGGAGAAATGGTGCATGGTAGGAAGGTGGTTCTTCTTGGTAAGGATATGGAGATTGTGTGTATTGAGGTGGTGGTTCTATGTATGGTTCATATGGTTCGTATTGTGGTTGGTGTGGTGGATAAGGGTTAGGGTCATATAAAGGTGAATGGTGAAAAGGGGCTTGTGAGTATGGTGGTTCAAAGCTATGTCGAAGAGGGGGTTCATAGACATGTTGTGGTGGGTATTGAGTGTCACGTAAAGGTCCACCATAACCATTGTCTTGGTATGCATCATGGAATGGTTGTTTCTCGTGGTATATTGGAGGGGGTTGTTGCCAAGAGGGTTAATCAAATCCTTATGGCTCCTCCCATCTTTGATTGTTCCAACCATGGTGCATGTTGTCATTATAATCTCCTCTTCCTGCAACATAATTATAACCACGCTCGTAGCCAAAGGGGTGAGAGTTCATAGCAGAAAAGAAAAACAAAAACTAATAAAGATACACAACTAAGTCCTAAAACCAACAAACAAGTAAAAAGAAAATATTTTTAATAACCAATAATAAGGCACACATTTTGCAATTTCCCGGCAACGGAGCCATTTTAACGAACTGATTTCTATTGGTAAGGAAATTCACAAGAATATAATCGCGTTGTAAGTATAGTTTCTAAATCAACAGAGAATCCTTTCGTACAAAAGTTTGGTTGTCACAGGTAACAAAACCCAATAAAATTTATAACCGAAGTATTCAAACCTCGGGTCGTCTTCTCAAGGAATTGCAGGGAAGTATGATTTATTATTGGTTATGGAAAATAATATTTTTGGGTTTTTGAAAGGTTGAACAGGGAGAATAAATTGCAAAAAAAATAAATTAATAACTAGAAAAACTCTTGACAAGATATGAAAACTGGATGTCCTATCCTAGTTATCCTTATCAATTATGATGAGAATTGGATTTTGCTCCCACCTTATTAACCTCTAACTATGAAGGTAAGTTAAGTGGATGAATCAATTTGATTCCTCAGATCCTAGTCAATTCCTAAGAAAATACTAGAGTTATTGGAATTCAAATTAATTGGCAAAGATAACAATTATCAATCACAATGAGTTTGATAACTCAAGTGTCTCCAATTAATCAATTCATCAATTAAAGCCAAGAATATAAAAAGCTAAGTAAAAATCATAAATCTGAAATACCTCAAATTATATTTAAACATAAATTCAAATCTAATATGTAAGGGTTCATAAGCCAATTTGGCAACATGAGTCAAATATAAGTAAAAGCATTAGAGTATCTAAAAGTAGAAGAGAAACATAAATTAAAGTAACATTAAACCTGGAATGAAGAAGAATAATCCTAAAACTAATAGAAATCCTAAATCCTAAATCCTAAGAGAGAAGAGAGAGCCTCTCTTTCTAGAAACTACATCTAATCCTGAAATTGTGAATAATGAATGTTGTATCTATGAATGGATGCATTCCCCCACTTTATAGCCTCTAATCTGTGTTTTCTGGGCCGAAAACTGGGTCAAAAACAGCCCAGAAATTGCCCCCAGTGATTTCTGATACGTCTAGCACACTGCAAAGTCATGTGTATGCGTCGTGGATTGAGTTTTCTCCAGGTCACGCGTGCCCCCTGATGTTAGCTTTCCAACGCAACTGGAACTGCGTCATTTGGACATCTGTAACTCAAGTTATGGTCGATTTAGTACCAAGAGGTCGGGCTGGATAGCTTTAGCAATTCCTTCAGTTTCTTGTATTCCTTCCATTTTTGCATGCTTCCTTTCCATTCTCTAAGCCATTCCTGCCCTATAATCTCTGAAATCACTTAACACACATATTAAGGCATCGAATGGTAATAAAAGAATTAAAATACACAAATTAAAGACTCTAGGAAGCAAGTTTTCAACCATAGAATAACACTAGGAAGGAATTGTAAAATCATGCAAATCATATGGATAAGTGGGCAAGGACTTGATAAAAATCACTCAAATTAGCACAAGATAAATCATAAAATAGTGGTTTATCAGTCGTCTCTCAAGGAATTGCAGGGAAATGTGCTTAATTATTGGTTATGGCAAGGTATATTTTGGTGTTTTGAATAAGAGACAAGAAAAATAAATGACAAGAAGGTAAATGAAACTCAAATGATAAAAAGGTCTTGGCAAGGATTGATGGTTAAGAATCTTTATCCTAGTCACTAACCACAACATGATAATTGTAAGGATCAATCTCATTAAGTCATCCTCTAACAATTGAAGGAAAGTTAAATGAGCTTTATCAATCTCAATCCATAAGTCCTAGCCACCTCACTAATGGATTAGTGAAAGCTAGAGTTAATGGACACCAATCATCAATCATTTGGACATTAGCAACTCAAGTTCACCTAAGTTACCATCCCAAGTCAAGAACACAAAAATCTACTTTAACATCCTTCTAAGCATTTTATCAAACATTTGAAAGGCATAAAAGGAAAACATGGTAAAATGACAAGAAATGTAAATTCTAACAACTATCAAAAGCAAGAAATTAATAATAACAAGGCAATTAAACAATAAGAAACATAAAACATAAATTGCATTAAAGGAAATGAAAGAAAACAAGAGTGCTCATAAAAACAACAAAATAAAGGAAATAATAAATAAAACTAAGAAAGAAAGAAAGGATATAGGAACAAGAAATGGTAAAGAAAACTAAATCAAAGCAAGAATTAAAAGCTAGATCTAAGAAAAATTAATCCTAAGAACCCTAACCTAATTCTAGGGAGAAGAGAGACCTTCTTTCTCTAGAAACCTAACCTAAAACATGGTGAAAACTCAAAACTAACACTACTTGGTTCATCCCTCTCCAATCCTTGGGTTCAATAGCATTAGAAATGAGTTGGATTGGGCCCAAAATGAGCTAGAAATCGCTAGCCACAAGTTGCTCCAAATGGCCCAAGCTGATCATGCGACGCGTGCCCTAAACACCAGGCAACTATGACAAATTTTATATTATTTTGAAGTCCCGGATGTTAGCTTTCTAACGCAACTAAAACCGCCTCATTTGGACCTCTGTAGCTCAAGTTATGATCGATTAAGTGCGAAGAGGTCAGGATTGACAGCTTAGCAGTTCCTTCATTTCTTCATGAGTTCTCCATTTTTACATGCATTTTCTTTATTCCCTCAATCTAATCTTTGCCTTCTAAATCTCAAATCATTTAACAAACATATCAAGGCATCAAATGGAATCAAGGTGAATTAAGTTTAGCTATTTTAAGACCTAAATAGCATGTTTTCACACTTAAGCACGAATAAAGGAGAATTTACAAAACCATGCTATTTTAGTGAATAAATGTAGGAAAAGTTGATAAAATTCTCTAAATTTAACACAAGATAAACCCTAAAAATGAGTTTTATCAATAACCAATGCCATCATCAGCCTCCAGCACACCTCTCAATTATATTTGAGAATCTTTTCTTGCCTCTCAACCCTTTGCCTCCTCAAGTTATCACTGTCCTCTCTCCTTTGTCTTTACAATTTTTTCACTATATCTTCTTCTCATAAACATTTTATTTCATCACTGCATTGTAAAGGTGAACTTACATCGTTTTGGGAGGCCAATCAGGTTCCTCATTGCCATATTGCCATGAAGGAAAAGCTTGTTGTATTGGAATTAAATAGAACTTGGTCTCTTGTTGAGTGTCCTCTAAAGGCGAAACCTATTGGTTGTAGATGGGTGTACAAAATCAAATATTTCCCAGATAGTTCCATTGAGAAATACAAAGCCCATTTGGTAGCTAAGGGTTTTACTCAGACAGAAAGAGTGAATTTTTTGGAGACTTTTTCACCGGTGGTTAAACTAGCCACTATTTGCATTGTTCTGGCTTTGACTTCCATTAAGCAATGGCAAATTCAATAACTAGACGTTAATAATGTGTTCCTCCATGGTGATTTATCCGAAGTGGTATACATGGAACTACCACCTGGTCATTCTTCCAATCTTTCTAATCAATGATGCCGACTCCACAAATCATTGTATGGGTTGCGCCAATATAGTCAAATATAGTATGAAAAACTCTCTATTCTTCTTCTCTCTTGTGATTATCAATAGACTATTTTCGATTATAGTATATTCATTAAAATTGTGGGCAAAGAAGTGTGCATTTTATTGGTATATGTTGATGATATTGTGATTATTAGAAATTCTAGTTATGAGATTATAACTATTAAACGGACCTTGGACTCTTATTTTAGAATTCAAGTGATGCATGAGCATCATTAGTATCTTTTCTGTATGATTTATATAACATTCTGTTGATTTGTTAAAGATTTTAGTGGATTATACCCCCATTGAATGCTACTTTGAGTTTCTATAGTTATTTGTTGATTTCAGGTAGCATTTGGATGAAGAATTGGTGAAAAATACATGAAGAAGCAAAGGAGACTCATGCATATGCATTACTGGTGCAGCAAGAGAAGTCATGCGTATACACATGCTGCACATACGCACGACTGCAAGAGCGTAACAAGACCAATTCTTCTCTGGACAGGTGGCGCTAAATGCCATGACTTGACGTTTAGCGCTGAAGGCCTCGTAAATTGTGCAAGGCTTTCTGGACGTTGGATGCTAAACGCCTACTCACCGACGTTTAAGGTCGGGGCCGTTGAAAAGCATGCAATGCATTCTATTTGGTTGGCGCTAAATGCCCAATCACCGGCGTTTAGCGCCGATAGCGAGATTTTGAAGGGGGACCACACGTGCAACAAGAATCAACGGAAGGCTATATGATTTGATTTCAAATCAAATAACTAATTAAAAAAGATTCATTAGGTCTTAATTTAAGTTTTAAATCAATTTCAATTAGGATTATAAATAGGATAGAGATTCACCCTCGCGGGGACTTCTCTTCTCCTAATTTTTCTCATTCCGCAATTTACAATTTTTTCTCTCCCAGGGTTTTCTCTACACTATGAGCCACTAAACCTCCATTGTTAAAGTTAGGAGCTCTGTTTACTTTGATATATTAATAATTATTTGTTCTTCTACTCTTGATTAATGCATTGATTTATGTTTAAGAATTGGTTTCGTTCTTCATCCTACAGGTTAGTGAGTATTGGAAAATAACTCTAATCTAAATTGAATTCTTCTGAATCGTGAAAAAGGTATATCACTAGAATTACAGCTTGAAACTCTTTCTCACAACTCCTTAATTATCTGGACTTAATGTGGTACATGACATATAACTGCATCATCTTTGGGTTCTTTGGGTTTGTGTGGCTTATAAATCGGAATTTGAACTTAACCCACTAATACAATTGATTGATCAAGGAATTGACGGTTGGTTGGATTAGAGGATATTGAATTGCCTAGGGATAGGAATCCAATCACTTAAGGTTTGCCATAAACTCAATCTTTGCATGATCAAGGTAATTGACATTGAATATTAATCCGGACATTTAGACATCTCTAAAGCCTTAACTCCATTCTCATACTATTTTCTCAATCATTTACAGTTTTCTTTTCTTACTTCATTGTCTTTTATGCTATTTGACACCCAAAACTCTCATTTCAACTTGTCTAAATAGAACAACTAACCAATCATTGCTTGCTTAATCCATCAATTCTCGCGGGATCGACGCTCACTCACCTGAGTTTGTTATTTGGTATGACCGGTGCACTTGCCGGTAAGCTGTGGTATGTAAAATTCGCATCATCAAGATCTTGGAGTATTAAAGTATTTTTTGGGCAATGAGGTGGCTCATTCTAGTAAAGGGGTTACACTTTCGCAGCATAAATACTGCTTAGATCTTTTGACATATTCCGATCTTTTGGGAGCCAAGCCTATTAGTGTTCCTATGGATAACACAACCAAACTCTCTCAGTTGATAATCCTCTTCTTCTGGATCTTTTTGTGTATTGTCATTTGGTTGGTCATTTAATTTATTTGACAACCACTTGTTCGAATATTACTTATGCAACTCAATAGCTTAGTCAGTTTTTAGCAACTCCGACTCAAGCTCATTATAGAGCAGTTGTCCGTGTTCCTTCGATATCTTAAGACTAGTCATGGCAGGGCACTTTTCTTTCCTAGGAGTTCCAATCATCAAATTTGTGGTTTTAGTGACTTAGATTAGACGGGTTGCCCAAATATACGTCTGTCTTTAACTGGCTATTGTTTATTTTTAGGTGATTCCTTTGTGTTTTGGAAAACTAAGAAATAGACCACAGTTGTTCGTTCTTTCACCAAAGTAGAATATCGGGCTCTTGCAAGTACCATTTGTGAGCTTTTATGGATCCTCAATTTGCTGAAATTCCTTAATATATCTTGTGCTTGCCCTCCTCTTTTATTTCTTGATAACCAAAGTGCATTACATATTGCTGCGAATCAAGTTTTCATGAGCACACTAAACATTTGGAAGTCGGTTGCTATTTGGTTCGCCAAAAGGCTCAAGTTGGGATAAAAAAGCTTCTTTCTATTCCTTTCGGGTCAACTTACGAACATATTCACCAAGCATCTTTCTACTCAACTCTTTCACATCAATCTTTACAAGCTAGATATTCTTGGCATATACCATCTTCTAGGTTGTGGGAACATATTAAACTAGTCAGCATTATTGACCCAACATAAAAAAGACTAGGCCCAACCAGATTAAATCATCCTCACCTCTCTTCATACACGATATTCTGTTTTCGTTCTAAAAGTAGTGACTCATCATATAAAATCTTTTTGTTAGGATAAGAATTTTTTATGGATTTTTCTGGTTTGTTAGAATTCTGATGAAGTATACATAATACTTCTTGTAAATATATATAATGATTGATACACAATATGCATTCCATATATTTTTTTCTCTTTGCTCATTGTCTTAGTAATAATCTTAATATGTATCTTAAAAGCACATGTTAATTAGTAAAATATGATCTCCTATCATATATCTTTTAAATGAGATTAAGAAAAAGTATGTAAAAGAAGAGTTGAATGACAAAAGATCATATTTAACATCATTTGAAAAAAAATTAAGAGGACCAATTCCATTTTTGAAAGCAATTCACAATAACCTGGATGTGTGTTGGGGGTTGTACGCGTGTGAACGTAATACTAATAATAAATGATGGTATGTGATGCTAATCTCTTAGGTAGAGTTTGGTATGAGGTATTGGGACTAAGATTGGGAGACTGGGACTCAATATTGTGCTTGGTAGCCAGAGATAGAATCTACAATTTTAGCCATGAGATACAAAATTTCAATCCCTTCAACACCTCTAGAAAGTGGAGACAAAAGGGACTGAAATTTTAGGGACGAAGACTGAACTTCATTAATATCTTTTTCCTAAAATTCCCTCATACAAATGTCATATTCTAAGTCTATCCTTCATCTCCAATCTCACCCCACCTCTCACTCCACCACTACACCTCTGTCATCACCGAATTCTACCACCAACAACAATAATAACACCAAAAACAACAACAATCTCATAAACATATGTCAAAATCAGATTTAACAATCTCATAACATAAGAAGAGGACTTCAAAATCAAAATAGAAAGTAGAACAATAGTGGAAAAGAAGAAAGAACAGAAAGAGGTTCTCATCCTCCTGAAGCTAATCGCGGCTGGCGCTGTTTGCCCCGAGGACAGTTTCATACTTGCTTCGTCTACCATTAGGAGCGCTGCTTCATCTCAGTGGAGGTTTTCAAGAGGTCCTTGGTGACTGTCGAATATCTAAGGGCAGGAATTTCGTAAGCTAGGAACAATGCTCGTCGATAATGGCAACTGTTGACGATTAGGTATTTTTTATTTATTTAATTTTTTATCTTAAACAAATAGACTACTGAAATATAACTTAGTTGTGTATATTTTACCTTGAAACATAACTTAATTTTGTATATTTTATCCTAAACACTATAATTTATATCTCTCAATCTTTATCTCCTTTTTAAACACTACCTTAAATAACTCGGTCATTTACATGATATGCTATTAAAGTTTTATCTTGCTATATAATAAAGGAAATCTGCCACTACTTTATTATTAGTTTTTTTTTTTTCAAAATTAGTAGGTTATATTTCATTAATTATTGAAAAATGAAATACAAAGATGTCCAAAAGCAGGACAGCATAATGAAAGGTGGGGATTTCCCAAAAACACTACACTGAATGTATTCATCCAACGGTGCAAGGTCGAAAAACGAAAAAAATCTTAAAGAAGAAAGAATGATAAATCAAACTGAATGCAACTAAGAGCTTGCCTCATGGAGATGACGACCTAAACTGGGAGTTCTTTGGATTTCACGGAGCAACTTGACAGAGCTTGCTAGAATGGCAGACGGCATTGAAGTAGAACCTTCAAAAATCAACTGGTTGCGAGCTTTCCAGCAGTTCCAGCAAATGATGGCAAGCAATTGAGGATTACGGTCATCATTCTTCAACAGGTTAAGCATCTCTATTGATGCAATCCACCATGTCCAAAAGTCGTTGGGACTCTGAAAGGGAAGACAGTCACGAAGATAACTCTGAGACCATACATCTTTAATTCTAGAGCAATCGATCAAACAATGAGTGACTGTTTCGGTGGCTTCATGACAACAGGAGCATATTGGTGATATAGATAGGATGCGGTGATGAATCTGAACAAGCACCGAGAGCCGGCCATGAAGAGCTTTCCAGAGATCAATCCACGGCTTTTTCTGCTTTATTATTAGTTGCTTCTTACTCATTAATTATTATTAATAATCCGAACTGCTACGGTTGTAAATCACAATCTACCATAAAAAAATAAATTTAGCCGCCAACAATTTTAATCTTGGAATGTTTTATCCACAATACCAGGGCCAGGAAGCCTTCTGTAACTAAAATGTCATTTTCGATACCCGTAAATTTCAAGTGGCTTGAATTCAAAAGATATTTCTTTGAATTCAATTCCAAATATTTTTTATTAGAAAACCTGAATAGCTGAAATCCATATATAAGATCCATATGAGACGATACTAATTTATCGCTAATAATTCGTATCCAAAATTGCAACAGAAACACAAGATCCACTTGAGAAAACTTACTGCTATAATTACGTGTTAAAAAATTTTACAATTATGATTCTCCTTCTTTGTAGTCTGAGATAATGGAAAGCTAACTAATTGAATCTAACGAACTTGGGAAATCAAAGAGGTTACAGAAGAAAATAAAAGAAACAAAACTGCAGGAACATGGCTGCAACACGAACACTTCAAACTAATATTAAAGCATGTCCCATAAAGAACCAAGCACAGGCAACCATCTTCTAACTGAAACATATACACTATAACCGACAACAACTTGATCAAGCAGCTGCTCCCCGGCCTGCTCCATCTCTAATATTACGACCACGTCCACGGCCTCTTCCCCTTCCACGACCACGGCCTGCACAACCATAAAAGTAAGTTATAAAATCTTAAATGCTGAAACGAAATGGAACAATAAGCCTTAAGGAAGTTAAAAGGATGACAAGGAAAACAGATTTTGAATTCAAATGAGGAAACGTTTCCTGTTACTTCTGTTGGCAGTGCAATATGTGCCATTAAATTCAAATATAAGAATGTGCACTTACCACGTGGGGCAGGTGGTGGTGCATCATATTCACCATAGTCGTAGTACCCAACTGGCTGGGCACCATAGCCACGTCCTCGTCCCCGGAAACTACGACCCCTTCCACGGCCACGCCCTCTGCCACCATATCCTCGCCCACCATCCCAACCATCACCATATTCCATACCCCCATTGTACATTCCTACATAGAATATACTGTGCTGTTAGCAAGTATGGTATTTCAAAGAAACCTCCTAGAACACAAATTTTTTTTTTATAATTCTTACATCTAAACTACATCTAACTACAGTGAAGTAAATTATATAAAGAACTTGAAATACCTCTGCCCCTACCCCTTCCACGACCTCGACCTCTTCCTCGCATCCTTGGTGAGCCTTCTGTATCAGATAAATTACAGTGAGAAAGGCATGATAGTCATGCAGATTTCCTGAATATTATAGAACTTATTAATTTACCTCCTTCCTCTTCATATTCATTTAGAGGTTTTACTTGATCAGCTGGAAGAGGAATTTGGTACCTGCATGATGAAATTTACTTAGAATCTTGCCAATATTAAACATATCTAAAATCTACTCAATAAATATAAAGCAAAGGCAGAGCACATTTGACCCAGGTATAAATCTTATTAGGATTATGTTTGGATTTAACTTAGATTTAGCAGCATACTGTGATTAACACCCTATGTTGATCCTGTAGTTTTTAAATATAATGGCAATTGGCAAACAAGAAGACCTTACAAACTTATGGCTGCCTTGAATATATAAACAAATAAACTTGGCAAATTATTGTCGACCTAAGTTGCAGTTCTGTCTATCAGTTAATATCAAACAGCGTCACACCAGAAGTTAAAAAGACATTTGATTTATGAGCATAACATGGTTATGATTTACGAAAGAGAGTAATGAAGTCAGTGTTAAGTCAACTAGTGATAGCTTGACTCATAAATAACAAAACCCATACAAAGCATCTATCCACTAAAAGTTCTTACCCTGTCGAGGATGTATCCAATTCTTTCTTTGACAAAGTAATTGTGATCATTGAAACATGACGAGTAGTCTCCAAACTGATCAAAACACAAAGCCAATTGATCACTCCCATGCAAACAGAAATTAAGCATCTGAATTTCGAAGGATAGCATAATAGAAACCAAAATTAAAATAAAAAACACATACGGAAGAAGGCCTTCTTCTAGTGGCTCCCATGTGTCAGTTATATCAGTTGATCCGATTTGTGTGTTCTGATGCAGACCTACAATCCTTCTCTGAACAAGTAAACCGATCACTTACAAAACCCAAAAATAAAAATATGAAGACCAGCATATCTAAGTAAAGATATCTGCCTTCCCACCTTGATCAGCTCAGCAATCATCACAGTCTTATTGATAGCACGTCCCATTGCTTTAAGAACAATTTCCTCAGATCCTTTCTCCTACAGAAAATACAAGTTAAAAAAAATGATACAATATTAGCCTGATTCTAGAAATTCATACTTGCTAAAGACATCCCAAGTACAATAGAAAGGAGAAATCCCAGCATCAGCAGAAAATCAATTTACAATAGTTAGGTAAACCAACTAAGAGTTTATGTAAACAGAGACAAATAGTTCATAGTTCAAAGCAAAGAAGACGCACAAGAAAATCTGAGACTCATATAAAAGAACCTTTTACGTGATTATAATTTATATTATAATTATAATTATGAGATACTAAAATATCTAGAATTTAGTTTGTTAATTGTACAATGAATTTACTCGTTACTGTAAAATGCTAACACAGTTTATTTTGAATGTTTCCTTAATAGAAAAATACGTTAAATCATTCATCCTAATTAATCTTGTATCTTTCCGATTCACGATCGCAAGTGCTTTATCATCTCAATTGCTTTATTACAAAATCGTTTGGATTCCTGAAATTTAATTGGCCCTCGCACTCTCGCTACAATTGGATTGTAAGGATTGCGTAGTAATGAGAGAATTCAATTAATGAATACCTGAAGGAGAGTGGTGGCGTAGGTGATGTAGTTCCTCATCCTGCCTTGTGTAGTGATGCGTATCTCGTTCTCGTTGATAGGGCTATCTGCCTTGGGCTTCTCCACCCTCTGATACCTATCCATCTGTCAAAAATCAAAACCATAGCAAACATCATTTAACTTTTTATTTTCACCAAAAAGAGGAGCTGGATTGAGAGAAGAGACCTTTGTGTGTGTTGAGAGGGAAGGAGAAAGGGAAGGGGAGATAAGGGAAGGGGAGTATCAAGCTGAAGCGTGTGAAGGTGAGGATTGGAAGGGGGATATGGTTGCTAAGGTGGTGTTTGGCGAGTGCTGAGTGCTGAGTAGCTAAGTGACGCAGTCTCAGGGAGAGGAGAGGCAGGTCGAGTGTTGTGAGATTTCAAGTTAGGGCCCGAAACAGAAGGGGTTATGTGGCTGTTTCTTTCCAGGAGAACTTGGCACATGAGTAGGGCTACTCTGGCCCCGGTCTTATCGCCGATCACACCGCCATCCCCCAACAAACCTTTACATTTCATGGGCCTCTCTCTTTAGTAAGGCCCAATCCTATCTCTCTTTAATTTCACGTTAAGCGAGTAACTTACAAAACTTCTCACTATAATTAATTTTCAATGAAAAAAAGTTTTGTTTATTTTTTAGTGTGTTTAATAAATTTTTAATAGTAAAAATAAAAATATTAAAAAAAATTTTATTTGATAAGATATAATTTATATTTTTTTAAAAGATTTTTTTTAAAAAAAAATATTTTTCACATAATAAATCAACAAAAAATATTTTTATCTTATTTTATCCAAACATAATTGATAGATAAAAAAAATTTTATATGAGATATTCAAACATAAAATTACTTTTATTTTTATAAATATTTTTTTAAAAATATCTTTTTCGAAAATGTTTAAATTTGATATATTATATATAAGTAAATTTTTTAAAAAATAATTTTTAAAACTAATATTTAAAAAAATTATTTGTAAAAAAAAATATCAATCATTTTAATAGTCGTCAAATTAGACCTTAATAATTATATGGGCAAAGTATTTGATGGATTTGTTGGGGAAGAGCTCCATTAAATGATGAAATTATTTAATTTTTTTATCATTTTTTTGTTTTTTTTTTTTTAAAGTAGCTCATGAATGATTTTGTATCAAATAAATATATAACTTTTAATTGAGATATCAGAATGTAGTGTGATTTCAAGACGGAAATAAGATAGAATTATGTGTTCTCTTACGAAGATGATGGTGCTATTTTAGAACTCACTTTTAAGTTTTAAGACTATAGCAAATTTTGAGATTTTTATATTAGAATACCTACTATTATTATTTTACTTACTAAATTGGTACATTAAAATATTAATCTATTACATGCAATTGCATTTTGATAGTTACATTTTTTGCTTTCATCTATTAATCTATTACTATTTTCCTAGCAATGGCAATATCAGAGGATAATGGAAAAGATTAGTAGCATATGATGATTTTGTTACCATGTACAAAGGGTTTAGAAAAGAAAAAAAAGAATTATTTAGAAAAGTATACTTTTTATTTCTTCATTTTTGTGATTACAAGGTTCTTACCAATATAGACCAAGAGTGCGCTAATGAGTACGCTACTTATGGAATAATATTCTAATAAATTACATTTATTTTTTCTGATCCTCTTTGATATTTTTCTGATTTTGTCCCCTAATTATGATATCTAATACTCTCCCTCAAGGTAAGTAGTGGGATCACCAATACTTAGCTTGATTATAACTTTAACAAGGGCTTGTCTTAAAACTGCTTTAGTAAGAATATCAGGCAACTGATCTTCTGATCTCACAAATGGAAGCTCAATAATGTCATTCTCAATTTTTTTTGATAAAGTGTCAATCCACCTCAACATATTTTGTTCTATCATGTTGTACAGGATTTTCTGAAATGCTGATTGCGGCTTTGTTGTCACATTTCAACTGGCTTGGCAATTGTGGTAGAAATCCAATCTCAATCATCAATTTTCTTATCCACAATACTTCAGATATGCCTTTAACGATCTCTCGAAAGCGCTTGAAAGTGCTACAACTTTCTGCTTCTTACTTTTCCAAATTAACAAGTTGCCTCCAACAAGTGTAAAGTAACCAGCTATTGATCTTCTATGTTTGGGTTGCCTGCCCAATAACCTTCAAATGGTCATTCCTTTTTAATATGATTCCACTTCCTGGAGCCCCTACAAATATCGAACTATCCTCATGACGTTTTCCATACGATCTTTTTGTGGCTTATGCATAAACTGACTTACTATTCGCACAACATAAGCTATGTCAGGCCGAGTATGTGATAAGTAAATTAGTTTTCCAACCAGTCGCTGGTACCTTTTCTGATCTGCTAGGGTAGCACCTTCTACTATCTTCAACTTGTGATTAACTTGCATGGGCGTATCTATTGGTTTGCAATCCACCATTCCTGTTTCTGCCAAAAGGTCCAAAATATACTTTCCTTGAGAGATGAAGATTCCTTTGCTGGATCGTAGAACCTCTATTCCTAAGAAATATGTTAGTCTTCCCAAATCCTTCATTTTGAAGTCTGTAAATAGGTTCCTTTTCAATTTTGCAATTTCTTCAGCATCACTTCCCGTTATGATCATATCATCCACATAGATTATTAGGCAAGTGATTAAATCTCTCCGCTTTTTTAAAAAAAGGGTATGATCAAAGTTGCTTTGCTTGTACCCATACCTTTTCATGGCCACTGTAAATCTTCCAAACCAGGCATGTGGAGATTGTTTAAGCCCATAAAGAGCCTTCTTTAACCAACAAACTTCATGTTTTCTAAATCCTGTTGAGAAACCTGGAGGAGCTTCCATGTACACTTCTTCTTTCAACTCTCCATGCAAGAAAGAATTCTTGATGTCAAATTGATGGAGTGGCCAATCTTCATTTGCTGCTATTGAAAACAACACCCTGATAGTATTAATCTTTACAACCGGTGAAAAAGTTTCAGTGTAGTCAATACCATAGGTCTGTGTATAACCTTTGACCACCAACCTTGTCTTGTATCGTTTAATGGTGCCATCTACCTTGTGTTTAATGGTGAAAATCCATTTGCACCTGACAGGCTTTTTTCCTATCGGTAGGATACACTTCTCCCAAGTTTTGTTCTTCTTTAGAGCTTCCATTTCTGTATTCATGGATTTTTGCCATTCAGCTTTCTCATTGGCTTCTCAGACAGTTCTTGGAATGCCTTCTGTCAAGAGTGTGGTGGAAAAAGTCTTTGCAACATTTGTTATTCCTTCTCTAGCCACCCTTATCGGGTATCGTGAGTTATGGAGAACATGTTCTGGTGAGTTCCATCAGGAGGCATCCCTCTATTTTTTCTTGGAGGAAGAATAAAGGTATTGGGCTCTGGTTCTTCATGTTCCAGTGCTATACTGTTATTGTTAGTGGCCTCATTAAAAATAGGGAGTAAATTACCATATTGGAAATTACTTACCTCTTGTCTGATATTCTCAAAAGGACTCTCACTGGTTGTATGTACCGAGTTATTTTCTACGTTGAGTGAAGTATGCTCGGTGGCTCCATCTACTTACTCTGTTTGAATAGTTTTTGGGCAATAAACGTTATTTAGCCAACTTGGTGGTTCATTATTGTTCTCCTCCTGAATGCCATGTTGGCAGCTGAAATAAAATTTGGATTCTAAAAAATTACAATCCATGGTCACATGAATACGACGAGTGATTGGATTGTAGCACCTATACCCCTTTTGGTGTATATCATACCCAACGAAAATACATTTTTCTGCGCAAGGATCAAGTTTGGTTCTATTGACTTTGGGGATATGGACAAAGACAGAACATCCAAATACTCGAGGTGGTAAGGTTAGAATAGGCGGGATTATAGTCTGAGTAGCCAAGACTTGTAAGGGTGTTTTGTGGTGGAGAACTTGGGTAGGTTGGTGATTCAGTAAGTAGCCAGAGGTCGCTATAGCCTCAGGCCAAAAAGTTTTTGGAACTTGTGCATCAAAATGCATGGCTCGAGTAATCTCAAGTAACTTACAATTTTTCCGCTTAGCCACACCATTTTCTTAGGGTGTATTATTTGGGCAGGAAGTTTGATGGATAAGACCATTTTGCATAAAAAAAATTGCGCATTGATTGGTTTATAAATTCCGCACCATTATTTGAACGAAGTACTTGAATTTTCTTATTGAATTGAGTTTGAATCATTTGGTAGAAAGCAAAGAATTTATCAGGTACTTCAGATTTATGTTTTAAAAAGTATACCTAAGTTATGCGAGAAAAATAGGGGCTAGGCCCCAAATAACACAAAATATTAAAAATTATTATGAGAAATAGGGGCTGGTCTCCACACATCAGAGTGTATGAAAAAATACTGGAATTGACTCCAGTGTTGGTTGGAGGAAAAAAACTCTGTGATTTTTTGCACGAATACAAGTTTTACAATTGAGGAGTTGAGTACTACTTGTAAAAGTACTAGGAAATAAACTTTAGGTACCCAAATGAAGGATGTCCGAGACGCCTGTGCCATAACCAAAGTTGCCTAGTAACCGTTCCGTGAGCAAGAATGGCATGATTCTGGTGTGCTACTTCATCAATGTAGTAAAGGCCTTCTCACTCAGTACCACGCTCAATGATCTCCTTCATAAGAATGTTCTGTAAAAGACAAAAGGTAGAGTACATGAGTTCCATACATTTTAGTTTTCTTGTTACTTGACTAACAGACAATAATTTTGATGATAGTGCACGAACATAGAGACAATTTTTTAATTTTAATTTTTCTGAAAAAGTAATGGAGCCCTCCTCCTTTAACATTAATTAATTCTCTACTAGCTGTTTCAATATGGGCTTTTGAGAGTATAGTCAAGCTGTTAAAATCATGGAGATCATGAGTCATAGTATCAGTAGCCCCACAATAAAAAATCCATTCATTTATTTTTTTTAATTGGATTCTGATTTTGGGTCTCCCTTTTATATTGAGTTGCGGTCTGGACTGAGCAGCCAAGGAGTTCAGTAGTCCTTGCCCTGACCGCCGTTGCTGCCTTGCCATCGCGACTTGTTTCCTCTCTTTTGGTCTCGCCACTGCTACTTGTGACCTCTGGATGCTCACAACGGTGGCTCCCTTACTCTGATTTTTCGATGACTTGGGATTATTTTTCTACCAATCTGGGTAACCTACAATCTTAAAGCAGTTTTCTATGGTGTGTTTCTTCTTTCTTCTTCCACCAATTATTTTTTCATCAGAGTTGTCCATAATGAATAATTATCTCCATTTAGTTTGAAACCAATTGACAAATTGTCAGAATTGGTTTGTGATGATCGCATTCCAAGACTAGTGCGGAGCATATTTACAATTTATAATATCAATTCGTCAGAAATGGTTGATTTTGAGTTACTAGAACCTAACTATGCTCTGATAACATGTTACCATGGTACAAAGAGTTTAAGAAAGAAAAGAAGAATTATTTAGAAAAGCATCATTTTTTATTTCTTCATTTATGTGATTACAAGGTTCTTACTAGTATATAGACGAAGAGTACGCTAATTATCGAATAATATCCTAATAAATTACATTGATTTTTTTCTGATTCTTTGATATTTTCCTGATTTTGTTCTCTAATTATGATATTCTATTAGATCTTTAGTTTTACAATTTCATACTTGTACTTGATGTAGTGCAAGTACTGTAGCTTTCTTTTTTTATTTTGTTTTTAAGTGTTGGTTATGTAACATGATTATATTAAGCCCGTAATTTCAACTATAATGAAAATCATGTGGTTGTTGAAATTATCTAAAATAAAAAATTTATATTATTATTATTGGATTCTATAATATTTTTTCATTTTTTCATTTTATTAATAAGTATGTTTGAGTTTTATTTATGAAATTGTAATACATTTGATGACATATTAAAAAAAGGATAAGTACTTTTTTTCATCCTCAAGGTCTGGGTCGAAATCAAAATCGTCTCCAACCTTTCTTTTTTATTAAAATCATCATCAACGTTACAAAACATTATAAAATCATCATTTTGTCCATAATCAACATTTTTCGGACCATTTTTTGTCTTTAATCATGCCGTCGTTTGGGCTGCCTCGGAGGTGCACCCGTCGATGCCCCATGCGTCCAACCTGCTGCCACCGGCCGTCGCAAGCTTGCATGGAGGCACTGCCGCTGCCGTCCAACTCCCGACCCTCCGTTGTTCGCTGTTCGAGTTCTTCCTACCTTCTCCCTTCTGCGCCGCGAAATCACCGATGGCGGCTCTGCTCCTCACATTGTCATTAGTGGCGGTTGTCTGCGGGTTTGGCGCCTCCCAAGAAAGAAATCGAGCCCTATTGTTTCTTCTGCTATTTTGCTTTTGCTTTCTGCCTTCTGCTTCTACTTTTGCTTTTATTTTTGGTTTTGTTGTTGCTTCACTATTGTTGATTCACCCTTCACAATTGTTGTTGTTAATTTATTATTGGTGATACTGCTTCTGATTATAGTAAATTAGTAATTGCTTCTGATTATGTTAATTGCATGATGATGATTTGGCTATAGTGACAGTGTTGATTCACCCTTCTCTTTTCCTGATCTTCGTTCTTCCTATTTTTCTGTTTTCTTTTTTTAATTTTTGAAGAACATATACATGATTGATGATGGATTGTTACTAATTTTGTGATTATTGATGTTGAATTGTTGATTTATTTTGTGATTGGTGTTGTTGCTGAATTTTTTATTTATTTTGTTGTTGTGAATGAGAAGAAGAAGAAGACGAAGAAGAAAGAAAATATGAAAAGAAGAAGATGAAAGATGGGAACTGATGATGATGATGATTTTGGGGCATTTGTTTTTGGAGTGGTTCTTCCCAAGGAAGGCCCTTTTGCGGCTACTCTTGTTGAGAAAGTTGAGGATCTTGTCTCTGGTGGTGGGTCTGGGGTGGAGGGAGAGACGAAGAAACATTGGGTGTGGGTGGGGTGGGGTTTTATTTTTTTAATATTATTTTTATTAATATTTAAGGGTAATTTGGTCAAAAAAATAGAAAATGACGATTTTATAACGTTTTGTAACATTGAGGATGATTTTAATAAAAAAAAGGTCGAGGACGATTTTGATTTCCACCCCAGACTTTGGGAACGAAAAAAGTACTTATTCCTTAAAAAACATTAATAAATTTATATTATACTAAAAATATCTATCATCTTTAATTTTTAAAGCTTTACTGTATAATAAGAATAGAATAGTAGAAATAAAAAACGTAATAAGTTATGAATTAATCTTACATATATATAACTACTTTAGTTTTTACCTTAGTCTTAATCATTTTAGCATGTAAAATGTTATATTTGTACATCAATTATTCTAAAGTCTAAACACAATGCTTATTTAATCTTCAGTTATATCTAAAATATTTTTATTTAATTAACTTTATGGGATAGACAAATATAAAAGGAACATAGATATTTAAAATTTATACTAAATTTTTGCATAATAACACAAAGAAGAAAGTTTTGTCATCATTCAATCTACTTAATATACTAAAATTGAGTTTTTCCCGAGCTACTAAAGGTGACGTGTCGATCTCTCATGCCTCCGTTTTCCCTCCAAAACGAATAAATTTTTTTTCTATTCTAAATTATTTTATTGTAATTATATTATAATTAATACTAAATAAATAATATATAATTATACTAATTTAGCAACATATCTTCATTATAATTATATCAAATCAATATTTAATGCACTATTAAATTACTTATTAATT
>NC_029781.3:77707970-77732132 GCF_000817695.3 Arachis duranensis | reverse complement strand
TCTAAGTTATTCTTATCGTCTAATGTTCCAGTTCGATTGTCTTTTGTCACAATTATTTATAATGCATCACATCCATAAAATACTTCATCGAGTTGTCTTTACTGATTCTGGTTCCAACTACATGGTTGTAAGCGTTCAGTTTTGCTAAATTCATGACAAATTCAAATATGCAATTTCAACGATTGGTAATATATTTAAATTTTCTTAGTTTAAGATGTTCATTATTAGAATAATTTTTTAACATATTTTAATTTTTTTCAGAAATTACCAGCTTCCTTTTGCATGTATGCAATGCCATTGAGGGAAATAAGAGTTAGTTTGGTTTCTCGGTGTGGCAATTCTATACCTTGCCGCATTGCATGGATAGCGGATGATGAAGCTTATCTAACAAGAGGATGGTCTGATTTTGCACGAATTCTAAATATTAAAACTTACGATGTTATTTCAGTTGGTTGTTGTTACAAGAATGATTCTATACTATACGTGAATAAGAATTAGAATAGGTTCAATATTGTTTAGGTAATTTGGTTTTACTATTAGTATTTGATTAAATTATAATTATAGAATTTTAAATTATTGTCTCAATTTATATATTACGATTATTTTTTGTGGATGTGCTATTTTTAAATAATTTAATAAAATGAAGTAGTGTAAGATATTATTAACTTTATTTTTATCCTTTATTTCTTTATTTGTATTTTCATTATATTTGACAAAAAATGAACCTACACATATATTAAATCGTTGACCTAAAGACAATTTATTTGTCAATAAAAATAGATTTTATTTATAATTGGAATAAAATTTATTTACCAATAATCGGTGGATAAAATTGAAATTACACCCGTGTCATATAATTATAATTGATTAATTGGTATAAAATGAAATTATACCCGTGTCATGAGTAATAATCTAAATAATTATATCTTAACAAAATATAATTTGAAATAATTTATAAACAATTATCTTAACAAAAGTAATTATTTAATAATTGATTTAAAAATCAATGCAAAAAATAATTATTAATAATAGTATTATTAACTGGGTAAATAATATAATTTTAAATTATTACTTGAAATATAAATAATATATGAAAATTTATTGAGTAAATCAATGATTTTGCACCTTAATAATTTGATAATTATTATTTAATTAACCAGTTAATTGAATTAGTAATAACAATTTTCAATTTCAAATTTTGTATATTAAGTAGTTATTAAAAATTGGGTAATAACGATTTACACAGGAAAATCATTGATAAATTCAATTAACCATATAGAAGATAATATACTAACAGTTTTAGTATATTATTTATGGCAAGCGAAATTATTTTCTCATATTTTCTATTAAAATTGAAATTAGTAATAGTTTAAAAAAAGGTTTATTAATAAAATTACTAATAGTCACATTTTTATACACAACATATATGTTTTCTATATATTATTTAAAAAAATATAATGAAACATGAATAATGAATGAGTATGTTATTTCTTCGACTAGCTAATTAATGCAAAATTGAGTACCTTTTTTTATTCGATTGAGGTCATATTCTATTTGGTGAAAGTTTTAATCACCTTAATTAAATCCTATCTTTGTGCCTTAACTTATACAAATAGTAATATGTTACATATTATTTGGTATATCTAAGTAGTTATTTTTCATAGTGGAGATGTAAAAAATCATATTAAGGTTTATTTCTAAATAATTAGTGGATGAATAATAGTAGATATTATTTTGGAAAACTATTTTCATTATAATTATATCAAATCAATATTTAATTATGATAAAATATGTTAATTATAATTATATCATAGAATTATAATAATTACGATATTTATATTATATATTTTAATCATTTATGTGCATAAATAAAATAGAAATCAACACGCAATTTTCACCTCACGCACGACTATCTAAGCAATTTTAATCATTTATGTACATAAATAAAATACAAGTCTCTTTAAGCTAATTCACCTCACACACCACTATCTAAGCAATTTTTAATCAACGCACAAATATATAATTGCCTTTTTGAAATGATTTCTTTTCATTTTCGAATTTTTTAAGTATTTTTTATCTATGTTCTCTTCCTTCGTTCTCTGCATTCTCTTTCTTCATTTTTCGCGGTTTTCTTGTTCTCTACGTTTTTGAAATCAAGCTCTGAAATTAGTTTTGAACAATTATCTCGTTGTTGAATTTATGACAAGGGAAATTATTTCTTCAAATTAAATTTTATATAATTATAGTAAGTCTCTAAATCAAAGTAATATAAAACTACTTCATATATAACAATAATATTATACATGTTTATATATCTCTTTTTTTATCTCTTTTTTCAAAATATTGGCATATAATTAATGTAAAAAATATATAATATTAAATTGTTTTGTTATGCATATATATGAATTTATATAATAACCCGTATAATTTATACGTATGGCATAATACATATGTCAAAAAAAGATTCCATAATTTTTAAAAACCACTGTTTTGTTATATGAAATTGAAATTGAAATTAAATAATTTCTATTTATATAATTTTTTTTATTAGTATCAAATATTTTCATTAAAAATTCATATCGTTTGTAATTAGTATATATATATAAATCGTAATAGTCAATTGTTTCAATTATTTTGACGTTAATACTCTTGCGATTGAACTAAGTGGATATTTAAAAAGGCTAACTAATGAGCAGAAATTTGCATACGATCAAATAATTGGTGCTGTTAGCGGTAATATGGGTGGATTTTTCTTCTTATACGGTCAAGGTGGTTGTGGAAAAATATTTTTATGGTCAACTATATCATGCTCAATTAGGTCTAAAGGAGGTATAGTTTTAAATGTTGTTTCGAGTGGGATTGCTGCACTTTTGTTGCCTAATGAAAGAACTGCACATTCAAGGTTTAAAATTCCTTTTGCCATAAATGAGGATTCTTTGTGTAGCATTAAACAGGGAAGTCCTCTTTCAAGGTTAATATCCAAGCTAAGGCCAAATTAATCACATGGGATGAAGCTCCAATGATAAGTAAGTATTGTTACGAAGCTTTAGATAAATGCTTCAGAGACATCTTAAGGTGCTCAGATTCGTATAATGCTCATTTGCCATTTGGAGGTAAAGTTGTTGTTCTCGGAGGAGATTTTAGACAAATTTTACCTGTAATTCTCAGAGGCTCAAGGCAAGATATAATTCAGTCTTCTATTAATTCTTCATATTTGTGGCATAACTGTAAGGTTTTGAAGCTTACAAAAAATATGAGATTGTCACTAGGTGAAAACAATAATATACAAAAACTCAGAAATTTTACAGAATGGCTACTCAAAATTGGTGATGGTTTGGCTGGTGATACAACAGATGGTGAATCGATCGTTCATATACCATCTGACATTTTGATTAAGAACTTTGAGACAGTTTTGGATGACCTCATTGATTTCGTGTATCCAAATATGTTATCCAATTTTTCCGTTGAAATTTATTTCAAGGATAGAGCAATTCTTGCACCAACTTTGGATTTTTGTGTCACTGATGTCAACAACAAGATGACTGCAGGGCTACCTGGACAAGAAATAGTCTACTTAAGTTCAAACTCTGTGTGTGCTGAAGAGGGAAATATGGAACTTGAGTTAGATGCTTTCTCACCGGAGATTCTAAATGGAATAAATTGTTCAAGTCTACCACCACACAAGTTGGTTCTGAAGGTTGGCGCTCCTGTTATGTTGCTGCGAAATATAGACCAAACTAATGGTTTGTGCAATGGAACGAGGATGCAAGTTAGAAGAATGGGAAATCATGTGATAGAATGCAAGACTTTAACTGGTAACAAAGTTAGAAGTATTGTTCTTATCCCAAGAGTGAATCTAATTCCAAATAATGAAACATTGCCGGTCAGGTTTCAAAGAAGATAATTCCCAATTATCATGTCATTTGCAATGATAATAAATAAGTCCCATGGACAAACTCTATTGAAACTTCCAAGGCCAGTTTTCACCCATGGTCAATTGTATGTTACGTTATCAAGGGTAACGAGTAAAGATGGTCTGCGAGTGCTGTTGCAAGATCATGGACACTTGGAAGATAACTGCATGATGAATGTGGTATATAGAGAAGTTTTTGAGAGTCTATAATAAAAAGGTAATAACAAAATGTCTTACTAAATCTATTTATTTATTAAAATTTATTACTATCACTTAAAAAAATTTAGAAATTCTAGGAACTAATAGATGAATTCTTATTGTACATTAATAGTTTGAAAATATTAAAATTATCATTAAAATTCGTATAATTTTATATACAAACATTGATACGGTATTGTTTCATGTATATATTTTACAAGTATCAAAAGATAGCATTGAATTGTTATTCAGTAGGTTTAAATTATTTATTGTTTATTACAAAACTTTCTGCATTAGGATTCTCTATTAATTTGTTCTTCATTTTGAGTTGATTTTGATATTTTCTTACTTCACATTAAACCAACATAAAATTTTGTTGGTAGATTTAAGTATTACTAGATTATTTATGGTCATATTGAGTATATATGCCTGATTTATTGAAAAAAGTAGATTAAATAACTATTTTATAGTTAATACAATTAATACCGTATTAAAAAAAGAAAAACAACGCATACAAGTTATTTTTTTATTAATTAAATTATTATAATTAAAATGAAATTTAACATAACAACTTAAAATTATAATTTTAATCTTATCACGTGCATGGCACGGGTGATTAAACTTGTGAAATATAAAAAATGAGATTCTAATTTTCTTCAAGTGAGTATAATATGGTTTAATTTTGGTCTCTCTCTTGATTTTTTTCCCTTAATCTCAGTAAATTTTTTCAATAAGTTAATTTTAAAAAAGATAGACATAAATATCAAATTGTCCAACTTAATAATGCTTTTAAAATATTTATAAATTTGATACTTATGTTCTTTTAAAATCTTGAAATATGTTTAAGTATATAATTTATATATTTACTAAATTATACTATTCTTTTATTATATAATATATAATGAACAAATATTAGAATCTACTATTAGATTCATAATAATATATAATGAATAAAAATTTTAAAAAATTATATAAAAACAAATAAAAATAAAATTTTAAGCCATACAAATTTAAACAGTGTGGATATGCGTGTGCGTCAACTTAAATAATTTTATTTATTTTATTAACGTGAATTATCTTATTATTGATAATGCATCCCTTGTCTTTATTTTTGTTATTTTGTAATTTCAGTTCTTTCATTTTTTTATATTTTGAGTGGGCATATATTTTATGGCTGAAATAAGTTGTCATTTTATAATTATATTTCTAAATCATTCCAAGAGGAGTAAATAAGTCAAATAATCTATCAAAAACATATAATCTGACTTGTATTTAGTCTAATTTAGTCTAACCTATTATAAAATAAGTCCAAATTAAAATTATTTTAAAAGTCTAAATTTATTAGTAGATTAGACCCAAACAAATCTTATAAACCTGTCTGTCTTGATATGTTAAAACATAAATAAATATATATATTTTTTAATTTTTAAAAATAATATTTTAAAAAAATTATTTTATAAAAAAAATTATCAATCATTTTAACAGTCGTCAAGCTAAGCAATACTCAATAACAAGTTAGGTCTAATATTTAAAAATAAACACATAACAAGTTATAGATCAAACACAGGTCAATTAACTATATTACAGACTTGACTTGTTAAGAATGAAGGCTGATCTGGCTTAACTTATTTTTACCTCTAATCATATCTAGTATTATTAATTTTCTTGATACTCATTTATTTATTATTTTTTAGGCATTTTTCCTTCCATGTTTTCATATCACCATGGTTGTGGATAACGATCAAACAATTATTGAAGATTTTGCTAATTCAGATTTAGGTGATTGATGAATCTATATTTGACGATATATTTTGGTTTGATTTGAGTGGATTTCATCATATAAATTATAAACTCATATTTATTCATTTAAACAGCATATTTTTGTGTTCTCTCTCTAAATTGAGTTTAATTGTGAAAACATGCTATTTTGTGCTTAATTTAATCAATTTTATCCCACTTTCATCTCATTCGATGTCTTGATGGTTTTGATGAGTGATTTCAGGTGTAATAGGTTGGAATGGTTTGATAAGAGTGGAAGAAAAGCATGCAAGAGAGAGAAAACATGAAGAAATCAAAGGAGAAGCACACACTGGCGTGTGCGTACGCACAACCTTCTATGCGTATGCACAAGAACCACTCAGCCATGTGTTCATACGCACAACTCCCTGTGTGTACGCATAAGAAGAAAATCAGCAAGTGTACGTACGCATACACCTGTGTGTACACATAGGTCCCAACACGTGACTCATTTAATGCAAATCGCTAGGTGTGATTTTTGGGCCTCCAGAGCCCAATTTTGGATCTTCTAAAGCTGATTGAGTGCTATATCAAAGAGGGCCTCCTTCCATGTGAAGGGAGAGAGCAATTAGGGTTAGAATTTTAGTCATGTAGTTCATTTTCTAGAGAGAGAAGCTCCCCATTTTCTCTAGAACCTAGGATTTTTAGTTTAATTTTCTTATAATAAATGATATTTTTAAATTTGAATAATTTATTAATTAGTTTGTACTTATTATATTATATATTTAATAATTTATTGGAAAAAGAATATTAATATAATGAATAAAAAAATAATTTAAAAAAAATTGTTTAAAGAATTATAAGGACAAATAAATCTCTAACCAATTTAAATTTAGAGACAATCAGACCCCTGTCCATTTCTGAACCTGACACGTCAGCATTTTTCGTTCAGAGTTGACGAAAAAATACCCACAAGGACCGCATTGTGTGACAGAATTAGGGGACAGGGACCGAAGTGGATCGATTTTATTTTGAGAGATCGCGTTGTCATTCTTAAAAATGGACAGGGACCGGGTTGGTACTTCACTCTAGTTTTTACATAGTTTTTCTTCACTCTTGGCTTGGAATTGATGACTTTGGTGATCCTTGAGTCATTGATGTCCATTCTTGTTTGATATATTAGAGTAGTTAGTTTATTTGGTTTTCCTTGACTCTAAGTGACCCAATAGTGTTGACTTAGGACTTAGGGATTGGAATCAACTATGCCTATTTGACTTATCTTCGATGTAAGGTTGACTAAGTAGGATTAACTCTTCATAATCATCATGCGTTTGTGGTCAATGGCTAGGATAGGCAACTTTAGCTCTCAATTACTTGCCAAGAGGTTTCTTGCATTTGAACTTTCCTTTCCTTGCATTTAATTGTTTTGACTTTTATTGTTTTGATGTTTAATTTCTTGCATGTTTAATTTTCGCATTCTTGGTTGAGAAATTGGGTATTTGGGTGAAATTGAGTTGTGGATGTCCATTCCGCATTGTGTGAGGATTGTTAATTGGTTTGGTTCCCCTTGACTCTAAGTGACCCACTAGTGTTGACTAGGACTTAGGGATTGGAATCAATTATGCCCTTTTGACTTATCCTCGATGTTAGGATAGACTAATTGGGATTAATTCACACACAATTACTATGTTTGTGGTCTACAACTAGGATAGGAACCCTTAATTCCCCAATTCTCAGCAAGAGTCTTCTTGCATGTTCATTTAATTTCTTACTATTTACATTTCTTACATATCTTGTCATCCAATCCCCATTTCCTCCCATATCCAATAACTTGACACTTAATTGCAACTCTTAGGGAGAACGATCCGAGGTTGAATTACTCTTAATCTCAGTTATTTTGTATTAAATTTAACATTTAATTATGAGAATTCATTGTTGGTTTGGACTATGCTACTAACGAATTGATTCTTATTTTTGATTAATTTCAAACCTTAACAAGAATTCCCAGCTGTTAGTGATAGTTCAGATGATGATTTTATGATTGATGTTAAAGGTTTAGGCAACATTTTTCATGAATATGTTATTGGATTTGTTGATTCTATACAATAACAATGGGTTAAACAATCAGATAATAGAGCTATTTTTGTAGATTTACCCATCTTAAAAGTTCTAAAATCCTTTCTTCAAGTTTATTATTAAGCTTCAACAAAATTGTTAAATTTGCCTTTGTTGCTTCTAATTGTTAGGTGACTTTGCTGACAAATCCTCTTATTATGTGGGTTCTTTTTTGTCCTTTGTTACTTAATATTATTATTCTTACAGATTATTATTTATTCTGTTAATTAGAATTTGTTAGTGTAGGTTGTTAATTTTGGATATATAGAAAACAGTCATGCTACATATCTGTATAATTTTCCATCCAAGTCCATCCAAACTAGTCCAACACCAAAAAACCCTATCCCATAAAATAAGCGTATATTACACGCGCCGAAACCACCAAAAATGTTTAAAATTCATTTGCGCTTCATTATGAAAAACGTTCCTTCTTCAACCTTAAAACCGCTACTGGAGAACTTCGAATCTCTCTCAAAATCTCTCAAAGCTCAATCGTTTTCTCTGCGAAAATTGCTTCTACTCAGGAATCGCGAGAAGATTTCGAAAGGAAGAAGAAAAAACAAACGAAAACAGCAACAGAGACTGTTAAAGGTATGATAAAAATTACTGTTCATTTAAAATCTCGCAACCTCGCATTTCTCCTAGTTGCATTTTTGGTTTACTGGATTGAGTTACTTCATTTAGTAGATTGACTTATTTTGAATCAAATTTTTTTGCATAACTAGGGCATAGGAATGAAAATATGTTCTTATTTTCATTTAGTTCAGTGGAATTGGTCATTTTGATTCACTTTATTGCTATTGAGTTTAGTTGAGTCCTTTTGCATGTAGAAATGCTTTTGTTACTGATTGAATGTTTATCACGTTTTATTCACAACATGAATGGTGTTCTGTTCAGTGGGCTTGGTGATTTTCATTCACTTGATTGTTAGTGTATTCAATTGAGTCTTTTTGCATGCAGAAATATTTTTCTTGATGATTGAATATTTATCACGTTTTATTCAGAATATGAATGGTGTTCAGTTCAATGGAGTTGGTCATTTTCATTCATTTGATTGTTAAGTATTCAATTGAGTCCTTTTGCATGAAGAAATTTTTTTCTTGATGATTGAATGTGTATCACATTTTATTCAGAACATGAAAGGTGTTCTGTTCAGTGGGCTTGGTGATTTTCATTCACTTGATTGTTAGTGTGTTTAGTTGAGTCCTTTTACATGAAGAAATATTTTTCTTGATGATTGAATGTTTACCACATTTTATTCAAAACATGAATGGTGTTCAGTTCAGTGTAGTTGGCCATTTTCATTCACTTGATTGTTAATGTGTTCCGTTGAGTCCTTTTGCATGTAAAAATATTTTTCTTGATGATTGAATGTTTATCATATTTTATTCAGAACATGAATGGTGTTCAGTTCAGTGTAGTTGACCATTTTGATTCACTTGATTGTTAGTGTGTTCAGTAGAGTTCTTTTGCATGCAGAAATTTTTATTTTGTTGATTAAATGTTTATCACGTTTTATTCAAATCATGAATAGGGTTCTGTTCAGTGGAGTTGATGATTTTGATTCACATGATTGTTATGTGTTCAGTTGAGTTTTTTTACATGCAAAAATATTTTTCTAGCTGCTTGAATGTTTATCACGTTTCATTCAGAACATCAAGGGAGTTCGGTTCAGTGGGGTTGGTCATTTTGATTCACCTAATTGTTATGTATTCAGTTGAGTTCTTTTGCATGAAGAAATATTTTTCTAGCTGTTTGAATGTTTATCATGTTTTATTCAGAATATCAAGGGAGTTCGGTTCACTGGAGTTGGTCATTTTGATTCACCTAATTGTTATGTGTTTAGTTGGATTCTTTTGCATGCAGAAATGTTTTTCTAGCTGTTTGCATGTTTATCACGTTTTATTCAGAACATCAAGGGAGTTTAGTTCAGTGGGCTTGGTCATTTTGATTCGCTTGATTAAAATATGCATGCTTGTGCTTGTCGATGTACTAAGTGAAGTATTGACCAATTTTTTTGTCCTTACAGCAAAAATAAAGAAGACAATGGTCACTAAGAAGGAGAAGCCGCGCTATAACGTAAACATATGTACAATTAAATATATTTATCACCAAAATCAGAGACCAATAGTGATTCGGGCATCCGAAACAATAATACTCCCAAAGTCATGTGCTATCCTCTCTAGCCCTTATTGTAAATTCATATTTGGGGATATAGATAGTAAATATAATATACTTTGTTTGACTGGTTGTAATTAAGACTATTTTGTTTAACTTGTTTAAAAAAGCAAACACTGCTTCTTTCAAAGTATATATGTGAATATTAATGTAAATGTTATTGAAATTCTAATGTTAATGTATATATCTGATTCAAGATGGATTAGTCCTTATCCTGTTGGTCTGAGATGTTAATGTATATATCTGTTGGAACTATCTGGCTCTGTTTTGTTTTAGGTTCACAGTAAATGGAATCAGGGTATTTATCAAACATTAAGAGTCCCAAAAATACAAATGAACCGAAAATAATATACTAGATGAACCGAAAAAGTACATATATCAATATAGTAGAGAGCTAAATTTTAAAAAATTGTTGCTATCAGTATTCAGTTTCAAAAATACCTAAACTCTTTGACATAACAGAATAAATTGACTATTTAATAAATAAAAAAATGACTATTCAATAAAGAATTTCAAAAAGCTAATATCAAACACAAAAAAAAAGACTATTCAATAAAGACGAACACAAAAAAGTGACTATTCAGAGTTAGAGATATCTTGGATTTCCACCTCCCTTCTCTGCTGCATACAATTAGTTGATTCTTAATCTCGTCTCCATTCCGAGTCGTGTTCCTTATTTTGGTAGAAAAACTAGCAAATTTGGAATAATTTCTGTAGAACTTTCTAACTTCTTCTAGTGTCTTGAAAGTCATCCCAATCTTTGGGACAAGTTGTTCATCCACAACACACCTGGTCTGCATAATGAACCGAACATGTTATTAAGAAGAAATAATTTTATAGTACTAAATGAACGGAATATTATCCATTACATAAAATCAAATTCAAAACAGTTTTCTGCATAATGAACCGAACACCTTATTAAGGTGAAATAATTGTATAGTAATAAATGAACGGAACATTATTCATTATATAAAATCAAATTCAAAACACATGTGTCTAGAATTTAGAGATTATCAATTCAATTCAATTCAGAACACCAAGATCCATTCAATTCAATTCAATTTAGCAATTGCATTCCATTCAATTCGATTAAAAAATAATCCAAACCTCGTCCGCTTGATTATTTGTTTCAGAAGAATAATCCAAATCACTCTTATTCAACTGATTTGAAGTTGAATCATTCATTGTTTTGATAACCTATTGAAATTCACATATCGAAGAAAAAAACGAAGAAGAATAGCAAGAAGAACGACGAGCAACAGAGAAGAACAATGAGCAGCATAGAAGAAAAAAGAAGAACAACGAGCAGCATTGAAGAAAAAAGAAGAACAACGAGCAGCAGAGATTGCATATCCAAAAATTACGATGCAAATCATTAACGTTGAAGAATGTTTACATTGAAGAAAAAGCTTTACGTAATTCTGTTACGTTAATAGGAGGGAGAAGGGGGAGCGCGTGTATTTCACAGAACTTAGGGGGTGCGCGCGCGTCTAATAAAAAGAACTTGGATGACTTGGTTAGGTTTTTTGCATGGATGTGGAGCATTATTGTATAGAAAATTGTTAGTAGTGGGTTTTGTTGCCTCTGTTGAGCTGTAAAGTCAATTAGTGTAGCAATACAATTCTATTTGGGTTAATGCTTGTATATATAGCAAACTGTACTATTGTATTCACTGAATCTCATCATTATACAAGTTTAGTTCCTAATTTCTTCTTGGTTTTTCTACTTTTATATTTTTCTCCATGCTCATACGTAATTTTAACATGATGCGGTGAGTGTGGATGGAGGGGCATGGAGATGCCGATTGAAGGATGAGAAACTTCCTCTCTCATTCACAATTTGTTAAAGTGATTATAGAAGGATGATGAGTCCAGCTTCATAGTTGAAGCATTTGTTTGCGATTAGGGCATTTGTTCGCGATTCTACCTTCGTAAATCTGCTTTTTCCTTTCTTCCATTTGATCTGAACGATTTTTTCTCTTCACAAATTTCTAAAATCTTAGCTCATCTTCTTCATCTATTTTCTTTCTTCTTCTCTATTGAACTCACACCAACGAGTTTTATGAGAACTCAGTCATTTCACTGCCTCCCCATATTAGTAAGATAGCGAGTTTTTGATCAACAAGATCAAGAGAGAAATGCTACTACTTTTGTCAAATTCACAGTTATGAAAGCAAAGACAAATCCAGGTGCTGGATCTACAAAAGGTGCTCCTACAAGGGATATTCGTAGCATTCTTCAGTCAAATGGCGCAAATTGAGAGCCAAATTAACAAGACAAATCCAAATCAAGATCTTCCAAGTCCATATTACATACTTCTATCTAAAATTCCAAGTATACCTATTACGAATGTGACTTTTACAGGCTCAATTTACAGTGCATGGAGCAAGGCTATGGTTAATGCTCTTACATCTAAGAATAAAATTGAATTTGTTGATGGTACTATTCTGAAACCTGAGAAAATTGATCCTAATTTTAAGGCATGGCAACGATGCAACACATATGTAGTTGCTTGGATTAATCTCTCCCTTAGTCCAGACACCTATCAAAGTGTTTTTTGAAATAATATTAGATATGAATTATGAAATGACCTTAAGCATCGTTATTATCAAGGTGATCCGTTTAGAGAAGCTAAATCGAATGATGAAGTATATGCACTAAAGCAAGGGAACATGTCTGTCACTGCTTATTTTTCCAAACTAAAAAATATTTGGGAAGAAATTCCTGGCTGTGATTATGTAAAATGTGAATGTGGATTAGGTATTGTTAGGAAACACATGGAAGAGGACAGAGTCACAAAATTTTTGTGTGGTCTTGGAAAGCAATATTCCACTATTAAGTCACAGGTCATGCTCATGGATGACTTGTCTAGTGTGAACGAAATTCCATAGTTGTAAGAACCGGACCAGTTATCGAACCGGTCAGGTTACTGGTTCACTGGTTTACTGGTTCAACCGATAAATCGCTGGTTGAACCGGTAAAACCGGTTTCACATGAATAAAAAATATAAAATAGTAAAAAATTTAGTAAAGTGATAATTAGGTTCTTGAAATTTTTTACTTCAGATTAATTAGTCCTTGAAAAAAATAAAGTATTAATTTGGTCCTTCATGACAGTAAACCATGGATACGTTATGTCCCTCTATCAATTTATTATGTGAAATTTAATAGTGATGCTTATATATCTCTACTAATTAAAAGTGACAAACCAGCTTGGTGGCATACCTTGTTGAGTGCAACAAGAGAGACATGAGTTCGAGTCCTCAAGTCCTTAATTATATGACTGCAGCAGATAGTTGAATATTTCAATATTCAACTGCTGGAGCACCGAAGATCTTTCAAACCTCAATTAGTTAAAAGTAAACCTCATAAAGGTAGAATAATACATATTTTACATTTTGATTTTGATTCTCATGTCAAGGTTCTAAATATTTCGACTCAAAAACATAAGTCATAAGTTATTGACACTAGAGCTACTGATCATGTATCATATAACTTGGCTGATTTTTAAAATTATTTCAAAGTTGATCCAATTATTGTCAAATTACCTAATGGAGAACTCACTACCAGCTATATCATGGGTACCATTATGTTTTCTGACAATCTTTTTCTCACTAATGCATTGTTCATTCCTACATTTAATTTCATATTCATCTCCATTTCAAAACTTATTGCATCTTTACATTGCAAAATGAGTTTCACTAATAAGGCTTGTGAGTTCAGGATCTGCACACTTTGAATATGATTGGTGCAGCTAGCAATGTTGATGGTTTGTACATTCTGCACAAAAAAGTTAAAGCTCTCCCTCACATCACAACAATTTCTCGCAGCCAGTTTTCACAATCTTTGTGGCATGTTAGATTAGGGCATCATCTCATGATAGGCTAATTGTATTACAAAAGGATTTTGAGTTTATTGACTGGACAAAGAATTCGGAACCATGTCATTCATGCCATCTTGGCAAACAAAAACGCTTACCCTTTTCTGTTAGTTTTAATGTTGTAGCCAATGTACTTGATCTTATTCATGTTGATGTTTGGGGACTTGTTTTCGTTCCCTTCTTTACTGGAAAATGCTATTTCCTTACTCTAGTAGATGATTGTTCTCGATTTACTTGGATTTTATTCATGAAAATTAAGGCAAAAGCTTCATCATTGGTTAAGAATTTTGTCATTTTTGCTAAAACTCAATTTAACGTAGTAGTTAAAATAATTCGCACGGATAATGAACCTGAATTTTTAATGCCTAACTTTTACAATTCTAATGGTATAACTCATCAAAGAACTTGTGTGAAGACACCACAGTAGAATGGGATTGTTGAGCAAAAGCATCAACACATTCTCGCTGTGGCTACAACTATCATGTTTCATGCCCATTTGCCAAAATCTTTTTATAATTACAGTGTTGCTCATGCAATTTACTTGATTAATCGATTACCCACTCCTTTCTTAAAAGATAAGTCTCCATATCAAATTTTTTATAAAACTTTGCCAAATATTTTTCTTCTCAAAGTCTTTGGTTATTTAGCATATGTTGGCAGCCTTGCAAGACATAGAGGCAAGCTGAATCCAAGGACAAGAAAGTGTTTGCATCTTGGATTCAAGGAGGGAACAAAAGGGCTATTTATTCTTTGATTTACAGACTCGAGAGATTTTTTTTTTATCTCAGGATGTCTAATTTCATGAGAATTGTTTTCTCTTCTATCACTCCAATAATTTCAATGATGAAAATTCTTCAAATTCTTCTAGTTCATCTCACATTGCATCTTATTTTTTTTATTATGAATTTTTGGAAGAGACTAAGATCCAAATTTTAAACACAGATAATGAAGCTTCTTAGACAAGGTTGCATCATCCAAATCTTAATCATCAAAATGATGATGCATTATTTGAATTAAATAAAAATGAAGAAATTCTACCTTATACCGAAATTTATGATAATTTAGAATCAATATCTACATCACATGAAGAGCTTTCAACTAATAATTTTGTTGTTTTGCCTCAATCCTCTATTATACTTGAAACTGCAGATGTGAGGAAATCAACTAGTCAAACTAAACCTCCTGCATATCTTTAGGACTATGAATGTCAAACCATTAACACTGTTCCATCCTCATCATAATTCACTGCTCAAAAGTATCCTTTCTCTAATTTTTTATCTTATACTAAGCTTTCTCCTATGCATGTTGCATTTTCTATTGCTATTCAGAATTTAGAGTCTAAAACCTATGAGAATGCAATCATTCAAACCTAATAGCAAGAGACAATAAAGACTGAACGAAGTGCTTTGGAAGAAAGCAAGACATGGAAACTAACTTCTTTACTGGTTGGAAAGAGGGTTATTGGCTGTAAATGGGTATTTCGCACTAAATATCATACAGATGGCATAGTGGAGAGGCACAAGGCAAGACTTGTTGCCGAAGGATTCACAAAAGTGGCTGGTGTTGACTATCGAGACACCTTCAGTCCTTTAGTAAAGCTAGGGACCTTGAGATTAGCGCTGGCTGTTGCAAGGGTAAAAGGTTGGCACCTTAAACAAATCAATGTCAACACGACATTTTTGCACGGTGAGCTTAATGAAGAGGTCTATATGAAGGTGCCTCTAGGTTTAGAAGCCTCACCAGGTCAAGTTTACAAGCTTGAAAAATCCTTGTATAGATTAAAACAAGCTAGTAGACAATAGAATTTTGTAAGCTTAAATCGGTTCTGCTTGAGCTGAAATTCACTCAATGCAAATCGGATTATGGCCTATTCACCAAGACCACATCATTTGGATTCACAGCAATTCTAGTCTATATGGATGACTTAGTGTTAGCAGGAGATGACCTAAGTAAAATTGAATCAGTCAAGGGTGTTCTTCATGACAGATTTTGGATCAAAGACATGGGAGACTTGAAATACTTTCTTGGTTTAGAAGTGACAAGATCCAAGACAGGAATTGCTCTGTATCAAAGGAAATATGTCCTTGATTTACTTAAGGAAACAGGATTCGAAGGTTGCAAACCTGTCACCACTCCCATGGATTACGTAGCAAAACTTAGTAATGGTATTGGAGAATTGCTCACTGATTCTAGTCAATATAGAAGGATTATAGGCAGGCTCTTATATCTATCAAATACTAGACCTGATATAAGCTATGCCATTGAGAAGCTAAGCCAGTTTTTAGATTGTGCTACTAATGAACACTTGAAGGCAGTGCATAGAGTGGTGCGATATATAAAGAGTTCTCGTGCTGCAGGTCTATTCTTCTCTGCAGATTCTAATTTACACCTTATAGGTTTTTCTGATTCTGATTGGGTTGGTTGTGTTGACTCTAGAAGATCATTCTCTGTATATTGCTTTTATCGAGGACCATCATTGGTCACTTGGAAGAGTAAGAAACAATTAACAGTTGCAGCCTCCTCTTCAAAAGCAGAATATTGACCTTTAGCTCTAGCCACCTGAGAAGCTCAATGGTTGAGCTATATTCTTCAAGATCTTGGTGTTCTAATCACAAAGCCTATTAATTTGTATTGTGATAGTAATTCAGCTATCACATTGCTACTAATTCTATTTCATGAACATACAAAACATATCAAAGCCGATTGCCATATTGTCCGTGACAAATTGCAAGAAAAGTTGATCCATCTTCTTTCCATTTCTACTAACAATCAAGCTGCTGATATTCTCACAACCTCTTCCTCTTGGGCCTTTCAGTGCAGGTTACTCTAAGTTTGGATTGTTCGATTTCTTCTCTCCCAATAATCCAAGCTTACAGGAAGGTGTTACTTAATATTATTATTCTTGCAAATTATTATTTATTCTGTTAGTTAGAATTTGTTAGTGTAGGTTGTTATTTTTGGATATATAGAAAATTGTTAGTAGTAGGTTTTGTTGCCTCTGCTGAGCTGTAAAGTCAACTAGTGCAGCAATACAATTCTATCAGGGTTAGTGCTTGTATATATAGCAACCTGTATATTGTATTTTTACTGAGTCTCATCATAATTCAAGTTGAATTCCCAATTCCTAAGTTTATGCTCTTCTCCATGCTCATACGCAATTTTAACATCCTTGCTTAAATGTCAAGAATTCCATGGATGTTTTTCATGTTTGAAGTTGTCACACAAATTAATAAAGTGTGGCATTGTGAGGTGTTCTCAATATTGTTTGAGGAAGATAGTGACATTTTAAAGAGATTGGAGATTGATAATTTTGCTACCTCCACTGCAGGTTAATTATTCTTCATGCATTGAAGTTATCATTTTTTAAAACATTTGTTCATTTTGCTGCTGAATGTTAAGAAATAAATATACGAGGTGTGTTGTTTTGGCAAGATGGGGTGTCCATGGGAACGAGATCTATTTACTTTGGCAGCATTATTGTTCCCAATCAAAACTTTTTTAACTTCTTGGATGAATTTTCATTTACTTTGTAGGATGTCATTGTTCTTCCTCAACTTTCAGTGTTTTCTTGATTTAGCAAAGTTTCTTCAAAGCAATTTAAGTGATGTTGATCGTTATGCAAAGGAGTTGTCTAAAAGCAGAAGCATTGCAGAATCCTTTAAAAAATTAGCAGAAGAATATTCGATGTGATCCCTCTAAAATCAAAAGGATGGTGTAAGAGAAGAAAGACTCTTGAAAAAAGAAAATCACTTTTACTCTTATTCCAATTGGTTTCATTATTTTTTGTGACTTTCTTAATGGTGAATTTGTTTCTGCTGTTGTCCTTGCTTCAGATATAAGAAAAGCTGCTTTTGTGACATACTTGTTAGGTAAGTATGTATTTTTGGGACCGGCTAATGAATTTATGAGTCATGGATATTCCTTTTGACTTATAGATTGCGCGAGGGGAACAGCCCAGAATTGCTCATAATCGTTTTCTGTCTTATCAGTCATTGCTGAGATATTCTTTCAACTCTTCCTTTATTTCCAATTTGTCTCAACCTGCAAACTTTTTACAATTCCTCATGCTTGGAGTTCTGTTTATCCTTTAGAACCTTGGAGGAGGATATTATTGATTAAAAAGAGAACTTTTGTTTCCACCTGTTCATTTTGTCTAAATGATTATATGTGACAGATTTTTATCCTATTTATTCCTTTAAATAACCTTGATGACATTTCAGAGGCTTCTTATGATTTTTCGCTCTTCTTGTACTTTTTCTACTCTTTTCTGATTGGTTACTTTGGATTCTCATGGTCTCACTATGTTTGAAACTTTTAAGTGGTACCAATTAAAAATTATAAAATCAAAGTCTTAATATATTTTCATAACAATCCTTTGAAATTTGATATTTGCAAACAGCTTCCTTCTTTACTAAAGATCCTCTTCTTTAATATGGTGATGCTTCTACAATGTTATATACACACAAAAAATCATATACCAAATTATCTACTATAATTTTTCCTCCTAATAGGATCAGGGAAATTACCTTGGAGTACATACAATTCTTATTTGATTGTTACTCCTGTACGACATGTTTCTCCCAAGAGATGTTCAGAAGAAAAGTTATTTTCCACAAGACAGCAATTCTAATGCATGTGATACTAATAAAAAAACACCTAGTTTAATCTGTTTCTAACTAGATAACCATTTGTACCCTTCAAATCCAACCATTCAACTTATATCGATTTAGTTTTCATTTAAAGAAATACTCCATTCTTTAAGATGTTCTTTAGACTTTCATCTTTTTGGTCTCATACCCATATGAAAAACTTTATTCTCCTTTTGATCATGCTTTAAACCATCATCATTATTTAGGCAAAATAAAATTATACTTTTGATGTACAATCACCTCGCACTTCACTCCATAATACCATTTCAACCAGTCCGTTTTTAAGACTTTAAGTTTAGGCGAAAGATGTGCACTTCTTTCCTCAGCCTCTCCCATTCATTATTTTCCTCTTGCCAAGACCATTTAAAAGTTGAAACCTTGTCTCCACCCTCTTGTATTGTATAATTCACTACAGCCTTATAATAAAATGTTGGATGGAAGTTGGAAGTTTAGAGGGAAAGTTAGTTTTTCATCTCCAAATTTAAAGTGCCTAAATTTATAAAAATGAACAAGGGTTAATCAATATTTTTACATACTGCCATTTCAAAGTTCTCACATTAAGAGAAATTTTTACACAAGTACTATTTAACTATAAAATTGTAAACATGATGTAGAATATAAGTGTGTCACCGAGCAAATTATGAAAGTGAAAACCCCCACCTACACAGTAGAATTTCTGTATTCGTACATCTAAATACGAGTGATAAATCAAAATTTATAAACGCGAACTTGATTTCTGAAAACTAACATAAGAAATAATTTGCAGATTGTCATCATTAAGAGCCACCACAAGGCCCGGAAGCACACACTATCAAACCTCCCCTTTAAACTTCTCTTCATACATCTGAGGTTGCTGCAAAACAGAAGCAACAGTTTCTTGAATAATTGCTTAAAATAAAAGGCATGATACAGAAGCACTTAATGTTTTTGTCCGAGACTAAACCCCATCTACAAGACAAGGGAGGTTAGGGTGATGACAATTTACTCCATTAATTATGCAGATCCAAAGACAATGAAGTCAGCATCAGAATTCATGCCAAAAAATGCTTACCATGAACAAAGCTGAAATCAATCTACGTGCAAACCACCTCAGGTGCAATGCACGTTGAGCGGCACTTGCTGCTTCCACTGTTTCAAACTGCAAATACACAAAACCTGCACTGTTTCTGTATATGAAAATTCAAAAACAGATTCACGGTTAAACGATGCAGACCTATGCATAATGTGTGAAAAGGAAAGAAGAACAAAACTAAGGGTATGCATGTATGAGTTCTCACTTGTCAACAGAGATATGCTTCACCCGCCCATACTTAGAACACTCTTCTTCTACATCCTCTTTAATGTCTAAATCAAAATCTGGTTCTGTCTGCATATCATAATATAGGACATCAGTGATCCATTGAATGAAACAGGCATAGTGTAACAGTACTCAAATCAGTTAATTCTAACCTCAGTGGCCGGATCAAACATATTCTTCAACAGTAAACACTCGCTGGGGGTTCCAACAGGCTCGGCAACTGGGTTAGTCATAAGTTGTGTTGGGAGAGTTGGTGCTGGTATTATGCCTGGATTACCAATAGGCAAGCTAACAGCTTGCTGTGCAGGGGCCGACCCATTCACAACTGGTGGAACGCCAATGCTGTAGGTGTTTTGAATTGAGTGAGACAACAGACAAATGTACACAATATTAGAGAGAAAGGGATACACACACATATACCTACCTAGCAGCAATGCCAGAGCGATCCAGCTTCTGCATAAGTAAAGCTCTTGATTGAGCGTTTAAAGCCTGCAGAGAGAGAGAGAGAGAGAGAGAGAGAGAGAGATCAAAACTCCATAAAGGTAAACATCAATGTACTTGTCTATCAAATGGTAATCATCTCGTTCTCCATCCGTGAAAACTTATAGTTATATTGATAATTATTAGTACTCTGTTTTGGTGCAGTTATCAGTTTGTAAAGTGATATTTAACCAAACATGCCGAACAATCCATAATATTATGTAATAATTATGAAGTGTCAAGCATATTTGTAATATTGTCTGCTTCAGCTAGGAAATCAATGGCATTTAGCCATGTAGAAGTTTTTAAGGTTTTCACATAACACACGAGACTTACCAATCCACCTTCATCATCATCGAAGTCTGCAGATTTCGCAGTTGTATCTTGGCTTCCAACATGATCAGTTACAGATGAGACCTGTGTTTGACAAACAGAATCAATTACATACATGATAAAGGGTACAAGAAACCGAGAACAGATAGATCCACAAAAACATTACCTTGATAGTCCTGCCAGCAATTTCCAGTTTTCCATTTAAACTCAGAGCTGCCTTGGAATGCTCAAGATGAGCAAACTGTTCAAGAATGAATATACATAAATAACAGAGACGAGTATTATCACTAAGACATCATTTTTTCTTTAAGATGAAGGTTAGTAGCAAACTTGAACAAACCCAAAACCCTTGCAATGTCCAGTTTCCAGATCAAGTGGCAATTGTACAAGCTCCACTGGACCAAATGGCTCAAAAATCTACATGAAAAGAAGTGTGAAGCTGGTAAATTATAAATTAAAACAAATCAAATAAAGATTCTAATTACTGAAAACTTATCAACAAACCAGACGCATAATGCACTACACCAGTTTAGAGAAAACTACTTGTATGCAATTGTACATTTTCATGAAATTATTGGTTGGCTCCATGTACTCATTTATAACAATGGCAACAAAAGCTCATTCCAACCATGTTCACACAATAAAAAGCAAAGCAAAAACCAAATACCTCTCTCAGTTGACTCTCGGTCATGTTGAAGTGAAGGTTCCCTACATACAGTTTCCTGTCTACAGCTCCATATGGTCCTGCTACACCAGCAGCTCCACTAGTAGTATTAGATTGAACAAGGTTCTTTTCAGCCTCAGAAGGTTTAACCATCACAGGCTGTCCAAGGAGAAGTTGGCCAGAGAGAGCAATTGCCATTGGCACTGACATCACATCATAAAATTCAATATACCTGCAGCCTTGTCAAGAACGTCAATCTGAGTTTCTTTTGATGTATCTGACTCATGTAAAGAAAATGTTAGCCAATCAGAATAAAAAATACAAAACTAAAGGATATATTGCATTTACAGCTTAATCGAGAAATATAAGGAAGCAACCATGATCCATGGGGAAGGGGAACCACCAAGAAAGGTAGCATTAGGTAGCCATCATCTTTATCACTTATTCACTTATGTGCCATAAGTGCATATCAAAGCCTTAGAAAATGAATCCTGGCATAAAAACCAGTGTAGCATTGCGTAATATATCTTGGACAATTTTAAAAGGCAAATAGCTTGAAAAGCATATACATCTCATCTAGACGCTCACTGACCACTCTACCCATCTAAAAATAAATTAGAAAAAAATAGAGATAACGATAAAGGAATGAAGGAAAATATTCATTCCCATTAACCTTATCAAGGGATCACCACAAGTGATATAAAACTGAAAAGGTTGAACAGCATAACAATGAAATCCTCACTGTACAGCAAATGTAGAGGAACAAAATTGGGAAAGGACCAAAATGAAAACCAGGATTAATGTCATCTACCTTGAGTACGCAGGATGAATTGATTAAACATGAGTGCAAGGTATTCCCATCATCCCTCATCATTATTGCATTTCTAGTCCATTTAAGAATACAGTTAAACATGATTCATGAAAGTGGATATCCTAATACCACAACAGTGCATGCATATGAAGAATAAATTATTTTACAAGAAAGCCTTACCCAACTCCTTTAGATCTTCTTGAGTTCCTATCCATGATAAGACGAACATCCCTCACCTAAAAGCAAGGATCACCAAAGGTACAGCTAAGAACATATTGAAGGAGGACGAAGAACGAATTCATTTTTAAATAAGTCACGCAAAACAACTAATGGTTATCGCTCTTAATAAAAAACTATACAATAAAAAGGACATCCCGGTGCACAAGCATCTCGCGATAACGTAGGATCTTGGGAAGGGATGCAAATATAGGCAGCCTAACCTAATAACTGTATAAGTGTCATAGTTTTTGATTGCGGATGGCGGCTCATGGCGGTGAGCCAAAATTCCGCCATGGCGCCGCCATGGCCGCTATTTTAAAACACTGATAAGTGTAGGGTATATAATACCCTAACTAAAATATTTCCAACTAGTAAAAAGTAAACTTTCTTCAAGTAACATTCAAGACTTTAAAAATCAACGTACCTTGCCAGCTTTAGAGAAGAACTCATAAACATCCCTCTCTGTTGCCTTCAAAGGCATCTGAAATCACCACATGGCAACTTGGTAATCATCAAGGGGAAAAATGCCAAATAACCTGATATACCAAACCTTAAAATATTCGTATGAAAAAACAATAGAGTTAACTAAATAACCTGGTAGGCAAAAACAGTTCGCTGATCCCTTTCGGGATCTGCCTCAGGCTCTGCAGCTTCTTTCTTTTCCCTCTGTCTCCTGTAATTCCAATTAAATTCAGCTATTAGAAAACAATAAGGGATAAAGAAAATCATCAAATCCAAACCTGATATTTAGACTGTATAATTTGTAGCAATAATTCAAACGTGAATCGCTAACATTAGAGTCCAAGACAGCACCTATTCTTGAGAGGAAGTTATGTCCCAAACTCAACTGTAGCAATTATTCGAAAGTATATTGTTAATATAAGAGTCCAAAGAATCACATATCACTTAATCAATCTTATAATATTGATACACACTAGTGCCACTGGTCAGGATTTTTTATTTTCTCTGTATGTCAACTAAAATTATCGTCACACTTCTAATATTTAAAAAAGGATCCATCATCGTAGCTACTTATGTTACTTAAGGATAAACCCAATACCAATCTCAGAAAACAAGGGCATGTTAAGAACTCATTCAGACAGTACATATGGTAGGAAAAAATGAATAAACTTATCCACAAATAATTCATTCAAAATCTTTATTTGGCATTACAAAGTTTTTTAGAGCAAAACAATGTTCAGCTATAGTAGCTTAGGGACAACACTCAACACTGCATTGCGTTGCACCAAAGCAGAAATAAAATCAACAGCGATCATTCCCTTTCTTAAATACCCGTGGAAAAGCCATAACAATGTAGATAACCTGCCATGTACCACTAAGCGTTCACTTGAAACTAACAACGACTGCTGGCTGTCGCCGATGAAAGTTAACTAACAACCTCAACAGACTGAGCTAGCTATAGAAGCATTGACTCATAGGACTAACCGACTAACAATTGAAGCAAAAGAGTAAAAAAATGAAAACACAGTGCACCAAAGAAAATGGGCGTTGAGCTGAGGAAGAAGAATACTTTACCGGCCATCTCTCGAGTCAAAATCACGTTCCCTCTCTCTGTCTCTGTCTCGCTCGGAACGAGACCTGCTCCTCCTGGACCCCTCCTCTCGTTCTCTGTCCCTCTCCCTCTCCTTTCTCTCTCTCTCCCTTTCCTTCTCCTTCTCCTTCTTCTTCT
>NC_029781.3:77679522-77707900 GCF_000817695.3 Arachis duranensis | reverse complement strand
CCCTATCGCGGCCATCCCGATCCTTCCTGGAGCCGTTCTCTTCCTCGGCCCTGGATTTCTTGATGCGCCCGTCGTAGGCGGCAGCGTCTAGATCGTCGTCGAGCTCGTCGCGCTTCCGGTAGGTTTTCTCGGAGCTGTCTTTTTTGGTCTTCTTAGACGAATCTCTGTCGTCATGGTCCTCCACCGTCTTCTCCAAGTAGTCATACTCGTCGAACTCCATTGCTGTTGCTGCTCTCAATCTCTCGCGCTTTGTGTCAGAGATTGCAGAGGAATCCTGAAATTCTAGGGTTTTGGGGGTTTTCTGTTGCTTCAGATGGGGATGAATAAAAACGTCGACGGGTATGCTTTGGTTGGTTCCTCTCGAGTGCCTAATCGCTTAACACTCTTGAACAGTGTATCAACAAACAAACAACTCGGATCAAATATATACGCGTGGAACGCCAAATGTCGCCAAAATTAGCTAGCAAGAGTAACACTCCCAAAACACGTTATTTTATTATTATTTACTTCGTTAATTCGTAACCTTTTTGTTGTTTTGAATCATCATTCGCTACAAAATTACACTTGCATCTCATAACCATTTTAGAAAAAACTAGCATTTGTATCTAAAAATTTTACAAATGCGAACAAAAATATTTATACAAAATAAAAAATAACTTTTTACTCATAAAAAATTGGATTAGTCTATCAAAAATACTTAAATATCATTTGTTTGTTCTATTAATTTAAAAGTCAGTATAACACGTTAAGTATTTACCTGACTATGAAACAGCAACGTGATGTATTCAAATACGTTATTACTATTATAACATCACTCCTTTTTTTAATTTATCCTCAGTTGTTTTCTAAATTCAAAATTAGAAATCCTAGAATGTTTAGAAAAAGCAAAGGTAATCATTGTTTTTCGAATAGAAGCATTAATGAAAAATAGACTTCATCTTCTATGAGGGATGAAGAGAAGACTTTATCTGAGAGATGTTTTGGTGAACAGGATATGGTGTTGCTATAATCTGAAACCTTAACAAATCTTGAGAGATGGTTCGTTAAGTATCCTCTATGAAAGATAAGTCTTTTTATTTTTGTGTTTCTATTTAGGTTAACTTATTGTGAATGATTTCTTATTCCTATGTTTTACACTGTAGACGATGGATTGCAAGTATTTTATATGGGTGAATGAGATTGACGGAGGCCGAGAAGAATTGACAAGAGTCCTTGTTAGAAAAAATCAAGATAGTTGTTGTGCTACTCATGAGGTCAATGTCACTGGGTAAAGAAGAGAGATTCGAGAGAATAGTTTGAAGATCTTGTTAAAGATGAAAAAACTCCAAGGTGAAATTAGAGCTATTAGGTCATGGATTATAACCATTTTCTTTGGTTTCTTAATTTATGTAGGCTTGAATCTGTTCTAATAATAAACCAAGAGGAGCAAAATTTTACGCCTGCCAAACCAAAATCTGCTTCGTGAATCCATCAATGCACATTTATATGTAGTTTGAACCAGCCTGATTCGAACTCTATTTCTATATAATTCGAACCAGCTTGGTTCGAATTATACACAAATACATGCACACACTAATTCGAACCAGCTTTGTTCGAATTATACACAAACACACGCACACACTAATTCGAACCATCTGGGTTCGAATTATACACTTATTAAAAAAATTAATAATTTAAAAATTAAAAAATATTTTTTCTTTTATACATTAAAAAAAAGCTAACAAAATATTTAATTACGATACTTCTTTAAAATATTAATGAGCTATCAATTCGAATTCCATATAATACTCTTTTGTCTATTTTTAATAGCTCATGAATATTTTTTAATAAATTTTTTAATAAATTTATTTAAATTATACTACAAAAAATATTTGATCCTATGCAAAATAATTTTAAAAAATTGCTTAAAAAATGTTAGGAGTACTATAAAAATTTGTAACGTTCTAATAACTTAGGTAAATACATGCATGTACTCAAATTTTAAATAAAATACTCTACATAGTCAATAATAATTTAGAAATGAAAGAAAATATTTTATTCCATATAAAACAATTAAAAAATATTTTATCCTATACAAAATAATTTTAAAAAAATTGCTTAAAAGATGTTATGAGTACTATAAAAGTTTGTAATATTCTAGTGATTTAGGTAAATGCATGATAAAAATATTTTTTCTTTGATTTCTAAATTATTATTGACTATGTAGAGTATTTCTTTAATGTCCTAAGTCATTAGGATATTACAAATTTTTATAGTACTCCTAACATTTTTTAAGCCATTTCTTTTAAAATTGTTTTGCATAGGATCAAATATTTTTTATAGTATAATTTAAATAAATTTATTTAAAAAATTTATTAAAAAATATTCATGAGCTTTTAAAAATAGACAAAAGAGTATTGTATAGAATTCGAATTGATAGCTCATTAATATTTTAAAGAAGTCTCGTAATTAAATATTTTGTTAGCTTTTTTTTAATGTATAAAATAAAATATATCTTTTTTTAATTTTTAAATTATTAATTTTTTTAATAAGTGTATAATTCGAACCAAGCTGGTTCGAATGATGTAAAAATAGAGTTTGAATCAGGCTGGTTCCAACTACATATAAATGTGTATTGGTGGATTCACGAAGCAGATTTTGGCTTGGCGGATTTGTGTAAAATTTTGCTCTCCTTGACTTATTTGAGTTTTTTACCCTAATCAATATGTAATTGTGTGTATGGTGTATCTTGTTTTGGGACTTTTTTGTGGCTATTTGGTTTCAATGACAATAAACTTTAAAACTCTATTAATATCTTCACTTGGTGTAAAAAATTCAAGTTGCATTATGACATTAGTGCCTATGATTATTGATATATTTGATATCTGTGATATTGAATGTAATACGTATTTGACAAAACAAGATATAAATGTCGTAAATTGACAAATTTAGCCGAAAATCTGGTATTGTACACTAAATAACGAAAATGCGACATGAAAACAAAACTAAATAAAAGACGTTCAATCCATACGCTATAATAAACCTGAAAATAATTCTAACAAGCATTTTATCAACAAAAACTTCAAAACAAGTCTATAAGATTTGATGTCAAAATAGCAAATCTAAATTACCTAAAAATACCAAAATAAACCATGAACATGAAAGCATTAGGTAGTGCAATATAAGCACTAAACATAAGTTACAAAAAAAACCCATAGTATCCGAATTTTAAAACTCTCATTACAGTAAGTCTTTGATCAAAAAACAAAGTCACACTAGAAAAATCCTATTTGTTGGATTTGTAGTTACTGCTGCCATTAGACCTCCCATTGTTGTTCCCACTTGAAGATTCTATTGTTGGTAAAACCCAGGTACTGGCTATCTGCCTGCTGTTTGAATTGTGGATGGTGGAGTTGTCATGAATTGAATAAACCTTGAAGTGGTTCCTCGATTTGCACCATGCATTATTTGTCTGGCAACTCTTGGAGGAGGTTGGTTAGTTAGTGGTGTAGGCCTAACATGAGATGGTTGTGGTGTGGTAGGCCTTATGGGAGTAGGTTATGGTGGAACAGGTCTGAAATGAGAAGATTGTGACGGTGGTGGTCTTACTGCCATATGTTCTTCAGTAGGGTTCACAGAGTTCACCACATCAACATTCACCTATGTAGGATGATTGCATTAAGTCAAATATTTAGTGCAAGATAAATTGATTTTCATGCTAATAATTAAAAGAAGAGAGTGAATACAAAAAATTCACATTAGGTGAATCTGAAACTGAGGCTTCAGCATCTGTAGTCTCTAAAGTTTCTTCCCAATACATCTTTTGCTTCTTGGTAGTATCCTTATCAACATCATCAACAGTCATACCTTCAGTTGTTGTTGATGCACCCTGATGCTGACTACCACTACCTGCTACCACTACCTGTTGCAGCTTTTTCGCTAGTCATAGCTTCTTTCTTCTTATCACATCCTCTGCTGTTATGACCAGTCTAAGAACACATGAGCTATTTCTACAATTTTAATTTTTTTTAAAAGACAATCAATATGTACAAAATAAACAAAATGGGACATAGAATGTTAGGTTATACCTTCGGACAATACTTATATTTAATGGGACCATGTTTCCACTTTGTCCTATGGGGATCAGGATTCTCTCAAGGACCATCTCTACGAGTGTCCGTCTTTTTGGTAAGTCTCCCAATAGGTTGCCTATACACAGGAGACAACAGTGGATAATGATTTCCCTTCTCCCAGTAAATGTTGCTGGAGTGTGTTTTGTATAGTAGATTCTTCATATACAAGTTGTGTAGGAGCCTGCACATTTGATTTAAGGGGTTGGGAAGGTGTTTCTAGAAGTTGAAAGGTGACATTTGGTGGTGGTTGTTTGTTAAGATCTTCAAAATTCTGCTTGTTAGGTTTAGGTATAGTAGCCAAGGCTGATGGATTCAAGTTGGCATCTGATTAGGCCTTATCTGTACATGGGTCTCCTCTGTATAAACCATAAAAAAATGAACAGACCATAAAAATACACCTACTATTTTTTCAAAATTTCTAAACTGAAACACAACCCCCATAGTGACAAAATCTATGCGATCAGTGAAATGAAAAAACTCTAACTTCAGTTCACAATTTCATTGTGTACGAGTTTGTGAAAGGAAACTAAAATGAAAAATTGGGCATCAGAACTATAGGAAGATGGCTTACCTTTCACTGTGGGAGTGACGACTGTCTTCCAATCGTCTCGACACACCCATGTGATGGAAGGATCACCACCGAACGACGATTGTAGATTTTGGAATGGCCGTCTTCAACCTTCTTATTAGTTTTGTTGGAGCCCAATAGGTGGTTCACGTCTCTCTGTGCTAGGGCTTGAAAATATGTGGTGAGGAAGAAGATGGAATGGCACAAAGTGAACTCTCAATTCTCTCTCTCCCTTTTCTATATCTACTTGGAACAGTTTAAAAAAATAAAATGTAAAAATCAAAATCTAGGTAAGCACTTAATGTGCCATATTGCCCTTTAAATTAACAGATCAAATGAATTAATGACATCGGGATACTTTTGACAAATGGACCCAACCTTTTAGGGTACAAAGTCACTTTTCGTCTTATATAGGTACTTTTGTCAGCGTTTGTAAAGTTCATGGGTACAAATGATAGTTTTTTCAACATTTTATTAACATCTTTGCTAGATAACCAACGAGATATAAATAATTACAGCCAACTAGAAACTTCTTTTATTTGTTTTGTTTTTGGAAAAAACATAAATTTAAATTATTATGAAAAACATTTAAAATTAACAAAAAAAATTTCAAAATAAAAAAATCTAAAACTAAATAAAATTAAACATTAAAAATTATTATAAAAAATAATATCTAAAACTTAACAAAAGAAACATCTAAAACGTCATAACAGAATATTCAAAATCTAACAAAAAAGTAATATTCAAAATTATTTTTAAAAAATTCAAAACCTAAACAAAACCAAATATCCAAAAATATTTAAAAAAATCTAAAAACTAAAAAAAACATCTAAAAGTATTAAAAAAGTCCAAAACATAAACAAAAATAGACATATAAAACATAAAAAATAAAAATATTTTGGTAAAAAGAATCGTCCAAAACCAAAAAACATCCAAGACGACGGCGACTCCAATATCAACACACAGTGGAGGCGTCACGACAACCGGTCTGGCATGCATGGCTGCATGATCCATCATCAAGGGCTGGCGGCAACATGCATTCAACGTCTAGTGTCCGGAGGCACGACGAGATTTGCTATCTGAAGAGTCGCATGTGTCGTGACAATCAAGATTGGATGCAGAGGGAAACAACGACGTGAAGAGAATAGGGAGAGGATGCGGTGGCATGCGAGGTGTGATTTGTCTTGTGGACGGTAGAAAGGAATTCCAGAGGAAGGACGCTGCGTCCAAGTAGCAACGCAAAAGGGAGGTCGTGGCAGGGAGGAGGAACTCAATATGCGACAGGGAAGGGAACAAAAGGTCACGGGGTCATCGTCGTTGGAAGAGAGACGTGACATGTTGAAGGGTCAGAAGGTGTCGCCATCAAAAGAGGAAGGAAGAAAGTTTTTGTCGTTGGAGAAGAGAAGGAAAACATCGTGGGTATAGAAGGCGGTGGCGTCGGAGGAGGCAGGAATCACGATGTCGTTGGAAGAGAGAAGGTAGACATTGTGAGTGTGGAAGGCAACATCGTCGGAAGTGAGAATAGAGTTGTTGTTGTTGAAAGAGATAATGGAAACGTCGTTGGAAGGATTTTGTGTTTTTTATTTTTAATTTTAAAAATATATTTTTTAATTTTAAAATTAGGTTTTTACTTGTTGGCTACATCCTAATTGATTAGGTATACTTTTTCTTTTTATTAATCTAAATTGTTGTATTTAATAAAAGTATAAAACTATTATAAAAGTATAATATTTGTATAAACCCTTAATGTATTAGGGGACGACCCGCGCTATGCGTGGTCCGATTGATGGTCTACTATAAAGTTTGTTGTGTACATTTTCCTTTATAATGATAGGTGATAATTTTTATTGGAAACTCTACTCACTATGAATATGGGGCTTGTATATGAATATATTGATAAATTCGATTACAGCATATCCATAAAGAAATATATATTAAAATAACATATTACTATCAAATAATAAGATATGCACAGGTAAAACCCTCCTCTCATTACTTTCCCCACCCCCAAATGTCAGTTATTGGATCCACATATAGCATAGTCATGATTTAAAACAATTTTAATATACTCATAAAAAAATTACTTTAATATGTAGCTTTCCACTTTAATAAGCGTTATAACACATTCCAATATAATGTATAAACTATTTTTATATTTAATGTTCAATTTCAGTGAGATAATTCCTATATTTATGCATTAATATAAAAATGTGATTTTACCGTGGGACCCGATTGAAAAATATAACTCGTGTTTTGGTTAACTACATTAAGACATTAACAACCCATATTAATTGGAAAGTGTATTTCACTTTTTTCATTGGGGCAGTTAATACGTCAACTAATTAAAGCACTAACCACTACACTGTGCTTTTGATTTGTTTTAGATCCAGAAGAAAGAACTTACATTACAAAAACTACAGTGGCATAACATATCTTCTCTGCCACTTAGAGGGTTTTCCTTACATATCAGTGGATGAATAATTTCCTGCACAATATACTTTCTCATAATAAAACTTCAGAAAAATTGTTCAGCTTCATTTTGTTTCAATAAACCAAATGATGTCAGTTTCATCTAAATCTCTACGACGGAGGGTGGTTCAAGATGAAGGTGCTGAATAAAAGATCCAAACTTTATTGGTGATGAAGACTTGTGTCCCGAGGTGGTTGGCTGTGGATGTTCTATTCCTTGGATGGAGAGGTCGCAAATTCTTTATGGCAGGTGTAGCTCTTTTGAACTGCCACTTATAAAAAAATGAAAAAGGGTAAAATACTCCAAAAGATAGATGTATTTGCCTTGTAGCATTTGAAAAAAAAAAAAGAAATGTTTGATTTTTTTAGTAAAATTCATATGAACTCTGTTCTGACTTTGCGATTTTTTTCACCAAGGGGATTACTTTTCCCTTCACAAATTTTCAGAAGGTACCCCTTTAGTGATCTGGTCACTGGAATCAATTTGGTAAGCAATCCTATCAATGATTAGCCATTCATTTCAAGTGTATGCTTTTTGATATTGTAAGACTGGAGCTACTATTATTTATGACTAATTACATACTATTGATTATTGCTAATTTCTTGAAGATGTAATTCAGATTGTAGTCTGGAATTGGAATGAAGACTTGATAGGTATTACTTTTCTAATATTTTAATCGATGTTCATGTTAACTATTTATGTGTCACTTATTTTAATGGATATTTCATTCATGATCATGGTAGAGGGGAAGGGGACGGGGTGGATATCATTCTGTTTATACAATTTGACAATAATCGTCTTTGTTTCCAATATATGCTTATTAAAACATATAGTTGCTGATAACTTTATAGTATGGATGAAGGCATCTAAAATCTATAAATGCATGTAATACGAGAATTCTACATAAGTTATCTAAATCTGATTGTACGCAATGTAATTGATTAGCAAACAGAAAGTTTAACCACAACTCTTCGGATCCTTTTTTTTCCTACATTATGTTGATACAACCAAAAACTTTTCTAATTCCAATTATGCACTAACAGATAAGGTGTTGTTAGTTTATAATGTGTAGTTTTATTGTTTGAAAATTTGTTGCAATTTCTCTACTTATAGTTGCAGATTATTAACTAATAATACGGATGAAGATTCATAAATTAAAGAGTTACATAATGGTATTGGGTATAGTTGTAAGTAATTTTTTTACCTCAATTATTCTATAGCTATACTGCTTAGTTATAACTGAGTTAGTGTGTAGTTCTTATATAATTAAAATTTCAATTACTTCGAATAAAATTGTCCTGGGATAATAACAGAAAATAATGAAATGTAAGCCAAGTAGCAGTACCTAAATCATGATGATTTTTCGGCTCACTGAGCGAAATTCTACTTGTTAATATTGATTAAGTATTTTTTTAGAAAACATTCCAAAAAAGTTTCTTAAAAACAACATTATCTGTCTTTGTGCAATTATCATTGTCATGACATATAAGTATCTTAAGCCCTCTCTTGTGTGTCACCCTAGATACTGCAACATATAGCTGACCGTGCATGAAAACAGGCTTTTTGAGAATTAACCCAACCTTTGATAGTGATTGGCCTTGGCTTTTGTTTATAGACATTGCGTATGATACCATTCTAGAAAATTGTCTCCATTGGAACTTGAATAATATTTGATGGTCGGATGGGGTTAGAATCATCCGAGGAATAAATACCTTGTGACCATTGTTCTTTTTGGCACTGCTATGTGCTTCAATTATGTGTTTCCCTAGCTTAGTGACCACCAAACGGGTGCCATTGCACAATCCAACTGAGCGGTTTATGTTCTTTAATAACATGATAGGAGTTCTGACCTTTAATATCCAACTCATGATTAGGCACCCCTGAGCATCAAATCGTATTTAGAAATTTTAGAATGTGAATGGATGCCAATAAGTCATTATTAGATTCTGGGCATGCTTTGTCTGAGCTACAGTATGTTTGGGCTTCAGTGAGATTTAAGCCCATCATGAGTTACTTTATTTCATCAATTATTTGCAATGTTAGAGCAAGTATTGCTCGATCTTCAATATCTTCATCAATGTTATTGCTAGCAAAACGTTTTGGATAAGTCACCTTACAAATGGCTTGAATAGGATCGTCCTAGTCTTTCACCAGTATGTCTTGCGGGATTACAATCTTCTGACACAGGTCCGATGGTGTTCCATGACTACCATCACCAATCCCAAGTATCCAATCGGCAAACTTTTTTAACTCTGACAACCTTGTGTTGGAATCACCTAATTTCAATCTCATGTTTTTTGTCAATGTCAAAAGCTTGCAATCATTCCAAATGTACGATGAGTTTATAGTGGCCTTAACAACCTTCAACCGAGTCCCTTTGGGGATCACCAGAAGTATCTGTCAAAAATCACCACCAAAAATAACTGTCTTCCTCCCAAATGGTTGATCAAGGCTGATTGGATTCTTGAATATTCAAATATCATGCATTGTCCTATCAAGAGCTTCAATACAGAACCTATTTACCATAAGCGCCTCATATAAGCTTTGTCTTTATTAACAAATCAGCCAATGCACTTTCTTGTCTGATATTGCATGTTGAGAATTCATCTAGATTGAGGAGATTACAAAACGTGAGTGTGCTGTCCTACCACCGAGCAATAAAAGGGATGCAATCCCACTTGATGCAATAATAAGTACGACTTGTGATTTAGATCTCAATGCAGCTATTAAAGTCTTCCAAATAAAAGGTTTTTCCAGTCCCACCATAACCATACAGAAAGAATACTCCATCCTTTTTATTTTCAACAGCCTGCATGATTGTCTTGTGTACAATGGTTTGCTCATTGGTAAGTTGTTGCATATAAGTGGCATGATCTGGAGCTAGCTGTCTTTTGTCATAGCAAAGCTCATCGCAAATTAACCTGTTCATTCCATCGCCATAATATTGGCTTTGCAGTGGATTCATATCTGGGATTGGCATTGGGGAGAAGTTTATCAGACTCTTTTTGTATGAGTTAAGTATTTTCTCAATCTCCATTAGCGTCAAGTCCTTCATATCATCATCCATAAGGATTAACCCTATGAAGATCATTTACAAATTAGGTCAGTTAATTAATCACACTACAATTAGGAACAACTACAACTAAAATGTATCCTATTGTCTTAAATTATCACGATTTATTATATATACTACTATCTAACCACACAAAAAATTATACTGTTTGTCCATGTATACTATTTGGTTCTAACTAATTAATTTTTGTTAATATGCTAAAATAAGCCTAATTTCACCTATTATTAGCCTGACTATTAAAAAACTTCTCATCTCTTACATATAAGATTATAAACTATATCATTCCATAATATGGCCACATTTCTCTATAATTCTTAAAACAACTATAGCATGATTAATATAGCATTTTTCATTTCTCAAATATATTAGGATATAAGATATATTGACATGTCAAACAATTGTAAATATACAAAAGAATAAAGTAAGTTATAGTTAATCTGGATTGTCAAGTAGTCTCCTCTGCCTATGAAGTATGTCATAACTTAATAGATGTCATGTCTTTTGCCAAAGATTTTCTGGTAAATCCATTGAATTTGAAAACAAAAGCGTTGCAAATAGCTTCCTCAAGTATGTTCCTAATCCCCAATAGCCTGCTTCTTCTATTACATCGATATATTTCATGTCATCATCTAAAAGACCATATACGTAATAGGCATCTTTGAACTTGGAATACAAAACCCCATCTACAGTACGGATCTCTTCATAAGAAGTTGAACCCTCTAACAAAATTGAGCAATATTCTCAGGTAATAACTTTCACCTGATCCTAGAGGTGCATAGAAGATCCGTCCTATAATAGAATGTAATTTCCAAGGCAACCACACTCTCTCTTTTGCCATTCATACAAACTTAGTAAGGAGCTCTGCATATGTCAATGACCTTGCTTCTACATAGTCCTTATTTGCTTGAAACCATCCTAAGAACATAGACTCCTTCATAGTTGCTTGTCTTACCACATCATCTAGATTTTCATGGTCCTTGAAAATGACATTTTGTTCATCGGGGAAATGGAAGCCTAATCTCACGATTGATGGATCTCTATAATGAATGATAAATCCAAAAATCCTCCACGCTGCTTCACACGGTGACATATATCTACAATCATAATACATACTCGCCTCATCATATTCATCTAGCTCAGCGTCCTCTGTTACACTTTTATAGAAAGATGCAGTTACGCGATCATGTTCTTTGTTCACATATTTGAACAAATACTTAAAAGATCTTGAGTGATTGCACCACTCCACATTTATATGAGCTCCATATCTCATAAGCAGTAGTCTATTGTGCGGAACCACATAACGGTTATCAAGGTCAATCCCAAACTTGCTGATAGTTCTTCCATCTTCTCTGCGCCTATATACTGGATACCCATCATCATCAATATTTATGGGATCGACGAATCTCTTAGAAAAGTGACGTATACATTTTCCATTCTTCATACATGGTGAATCTTTCCTTGCCAACTCACATGGACCATGCATCATATGCTTCTCAACTACTTCAAAGTATTCAGGATTTAGCTCTTTATCCGGGATCTTAGCAGATATTATCTTGTCAATGTCGTTAGCTGTGGGAAGTTTGGCAGCCTTGTGTAAGAATAATAGTATATGTGCATGTGGTAGTTCACGCTTTTAGAACTCAATTGTGTATGCAACTGTGTCAAAAATAGTACATATGTCTGTTATGTTTATTAAAAGCTATTGCATGGGCTCTCAATTCTACCACATGTTATTTAAAAATCACAATTTATTGAATGTATTCAATTTTCTTAAATGCAAAATACCTTTACAAACTCTACCAAAAATCTTGTTCATCCTAATATCTTTAATCAGCAAATCCAATTTCGTCTTAAATGTCCTGCATACTATGTTAGGCCTATCCTCTACATTTAATTTCCTATTCTTAAGAAAGTTTTCAATCTTGGGCCACTTGAGATTGCATATGAATGTAGTGAAGAGGTCTGGATACCCCACAACCTTACATATTGCCATTGCATCTTGATAGTTCAGAATTATATATCTGGGACCTCCTGTAAACGACGATGGCAATATAATACGTTTGCAATGCGATGCTGATGTAGTTTTTCCACTCAGAACTGCATCCTTTATACCCATATACATCTCACATCTGAGCCTCTCCTAATCAAGGCGTATATAATTTAGTCGAGATGATTCAATTATCGAAAATTCATCAACCAAAAATTGTTGAAATAGCCGCCTGAAATATAACAGAGGAGAGTCGTCAGCTAACATTTTTTGTATCCTAAAAGCGAAGAATTCTCTCATTAAAATCTCTTGTCGGCCTTTACTCTCACTCTAATTACGCTTGTTGAGAGGTATGTCTTCTTTGTACCTGTCCTCTCTAAAAGGAAATAACAATGGGTATTATAATCCCAAATATGCTGCATTGAGTTGATTAATCTTTTGTAATCTTTCACTTCGTGTCTCCACCACAATGTCCCTATTAGTTTTATCGATTTCAAACTCACCCACAATCAGTGCAGCAACCTCATCTGTGGTGGGTAGGTTGTATCTCCTACCATCTTTACCCATTTTGTTTGGAAGCCTTAGCTTGATTTGAGTATGCATATCTTTAGAGACTAACTCTCTAACCATGCGAAATGCCTTCACCAAAACATTGCTCTCATTAAGCATCTGCTTTAATTCTCTTACAATGTCCTCGTGAATCTCTTTGTGCTCATTGCCCCTACATACCAAAAACAAAGTTAAAATTCGTTTATTTTATTATGTACACTTTACTTCAACAATTCCTGACATATGTATAGAATTCTCGTATCTACACTACAAAAGCATAACTTTAAAACTTACCGGATAGTAGCCATGCAGCTTTGGATCTCATTATGAGTATCGAATACATATAAGTGGACAAATTTTGCAATATTTTTCTCTAGTGGAGTGAGACTACCCATTAGATGATAGTTCTCTCCACATAGTATAAATGTTGATGGACCTCTCGCTTGATTTATTCCACGGTCTATTTTCACACCCATTGATGTGAACTGAAACATGCTATTGTAAGCTCTGATATTATTCCAGAAATGTTTGCTCTTAGGACTATCATTGAACAATGAATTATACAACAATATTAGGATTTTTGTAGTTGTGAAAGTTGAACATGTCCTCCTTTACAACATAATGTAAATTTTGGTTCTGCTATCTTGTAACTCTTGTTTGACCTTTCATCATACCAATAAAGAGCATGGCAATGTTCACATTCATAAATTGCATATCCAATGTGCACATACTCTGCATAATCAAGGTCATTAGCAGATGTGATTCATATTGTTATTAATTTTGAAATCTGACATTAAGCAATAACAGTTTAGTAAGACATTAAAGTTACCCCATACACTTATTCATCGAATTACTAAAATTGGCATCTCTGTTTGATCTATGTTCCACGTTATTGCCTGTATAGAGTAGTTAATTGTTCAGACTCTATAGTATAAAACAACTAAACTTGTCATCATTTAAGTAACTTAATGAATTACGTGTTTGGAAAAATCTAACAATTGGTGTTAAATAATTATTTAGTTTAATTAGCTGATTTGGTAGACTTGTAAAAATTCAATGCTAACAAAACCTCTCCATAATATATATACTACATACCACTATTTTTCTTGCAAAAGTCTTTATCGGATTCCATAGGTCTTTGTAATCGCGACTCTACTGAACCTGAATTTCAAAAAACCAAATGTGAGTTTATAAGGACTACATACATTTCAATTGAATTAATAAATTAATCTCTTATTTTTTGCAATATTGTATAACAAAACTTTATTAATATATACATCCAAGTACAAAAATACCATAAATTTAAACATTATACCACGATTAGCCTTTATAGTCCGTCTTATTCCATCTTTGTTGTCCACTTGCTTTTTACCAACAACTGTGAAATTTATTATTATAATATATAAAATGATATTACATAACACATGAGATTTTAAGTTTCATATAAAATTGTCATGTTATCTTTACAACAAAAAAAGAAATAAGCATGTATCTTAGATCTACATTTATATTACCATAGAGAATACCATCTCTATAATCAATTTAACATTAATATCATATTTTTACATATTAAGTTATCTAATTTTATTAAAAAATTTAATATAAAAAATATTAATTGGCATCAATATTTATTTTTTAATTAGTTAATATTTTTTTCAAATATTACCACTTGAATATCATATGGACAAAAACATACAACTTAATAAAACCTTAATATTGCATACTGCATTTGAATAAAAAAATTTTAAGAAATTTTAGAGAATATTCTAATTTATTTATTTATCAATCTATCTATTTTTTAATAATGTATAAAAATAAAAATTACGTACTGATATAGTCAAGTCTTGACGTATTACACAGTTTTGACTATTACTACATAAATATTTTAGTAAACTTGTCATTTTAGTTTTTCTATTCTTACATCATATTTTATTTTTCTTATGCAGTGTTTAACATTATATTTTCATCTCTTTTTAATCTTTATTTCTATATACGTTATCATATATCTTTCATGTTAATTAATGTTCTTTCTCTTTAATCGATATAAATTGGTTAATAAATTATAATTCATTGTCTCTATTTATTCTCATTTCTATTTATGTTTACTATATAAATAAACATTCAATTCTATTGGCTAATAAATTATAATTCATTTTCTCTATTTAATCTCCTCCCATATAATCTTATGTCCCTTACTCTTTTTCTTCTATCTTAGGTAATGTTTTGCATAATTATTTAAACATTTTGGTTGATGACCGCAGGAATTTAATTTTAATTAATATAATTTTTATTCTATCTTTCTACTAACATATTAACCCCTTTAAAAGATATTACGCTTAAACCAATTATAATACAATACATACAACTAATTTAGCATATCTTTTTCATATATTGATAGTTCAGTAGATTTTTTTGCATCTATTATTTGCCTTCTATACTTCTTTACTAATTTTGTTTGATCTATTACAAAAAATATCTATCAGTACATGTAGAACATAGTTCATCCAAGACACAAATTTTATAACTAATTTGAGAAAGTATCATTAAGTGTGATATCAAATATTTATTACCTTGAATCTGGGTATTGTTGTACACTTTATTACCAGCTCCATTACTCAAGACACATGTTCAATACAAAATGATGTGTGTCTGACTCATTTATAAATGTATATGGAGTAGGAACCAAGCACCTTTTTTTGCTATTTAAGGACCTACATCATAACAATTTTCATTCCAGCTAATTAGATAATAAATCAATTCTCCTATGATACCTGCCATGGAATTGAAATCCATTGGTGGCAGTGTGAATGTAATTATAGAATCGGTTCCTACGGCAAAAATAGTAGATACAAACATAGCTTTAATAACTTATACAAAACCATCTAGAAAACATCATACTCCAAATTCATACTATGAAGTTGTCAAAGGTTTTAATGTATGTATTATTACTGATTAAGCTATACCTTGTTGTGTCTGAGACCATTTGATTTGCTTTTTACACTGCAAATTGATAGCTCTTTGTATCCTAGCATTCTTTGCTTTTTCTATATAAGTCAATTAATTTTTATGTATCACTTTATATAGCTCTTTATGTAGCAAATAACATTAAATCTCTTACTACTGTGTTACTTTTGAATGATGAGTTTAGTGGCCATTGGCTTACCAAAGAATTTGACATTAAATCCTTGCTTTGAATTTGGTTTTGACGTCTTCCATCACATTTTTCTCATTCCATTATTATTTCGTTGACCACTTTATCTATTTGATTCGTCTTGCTCACTTCGTTAAGACTTTTATACTTAACCTCAAAATTGATTACAATTCCTGAAATAATCGAACAAATTTCGAAATGGCTATACATATTCTATTTGGGATATTGTATAGATATGTTAATTGCCTGTAGGCATGGATGCTATTTCTTGGATCAATCCATTGGATAAGAAACTTCTTATACGTCTAAGACAACTAATAAAACTGACTATTCACGTTCTATCAATTAGTAAAATGGTTGGATATGTAATAAAATTTCTATTCTTTTGAGATGCATAAGATGTTATATAGCATTTTTTTTTGAGTTTCTGGAATCCTTATTCTCATTCTAATGTAAGTTTTTTTTTACTCAAAATCACAAAGAAAGGTATTAGTTTAGATGATACATGTATAAAATATGTTAGATTTACCCTGTTAGCAAGCAAAGCCCATAAATCTTGTATGATCGCTCCATCTTAACATTCTTTGTGTCATTTATTCATAGAAGTAAACTTTAAGTGTTACAGATTTAAACATGTAACTATTCTTGTAAAATCCCTACAATACCCTTATTCCTCTTTTCACCAAATTAAACCCTAACTATAATTCCTAAATTAAACCCACACATTTACTCACTCTCACACAAGCACACACTCTGAAGTCGGAACAAAAGAAAAAGAAAGAAATAGAAAAGAGGGAGTGAGAAAGACATCGAGGGGAGAAGAGAAGAAGATGACGGTGCTGACAAAGCAAAGGAAAGCTGTCACCACCGTCGAGTTATAGAGGCAGAGAGAGAGAAAGACGAGCCAGAAAGAGAGACATTTTGAAAGAAGACGCGACGAGGAGAGGGAAGAGGCGCGGTGTCGCCGCCGCTGAAGGAACTACCGTCGGAGGGAGACATCGTTATTGTAGCCGGAAGAGCAGAGAACAAGAAAGGGTGAGAGAGTTACAAGATAGAGGGAAGGAAGGTGGCAGTCGCGAGCGGAGGTGATGATGGAGGTTTTTGCTGTTGTTGTTGCCGGGGCTCACTATTGGTGCACCCAAAGTTACTTCAGCCCCTACCTAATCCACTGTGGCTGACCCTTGGCCTCCCCATTTTCGTTGGAGTAACTGATGCCACTGCCGGAGGGGATGATCTAGTGCCACCACTGTTTTGCTTCATCAGTGTTGCTCTTATTATTGCGAAAAATGCTGGAGCTTCCAAACTTGCTGGCAACACTATCTTGCCACTGTTCTGAACTATATTAGCATTTGTCTTTTTATTCAATTTGAATCTACTGTATTTTCCTGGTGTTGTTGCCATTATTGCTGTCGTAAGAATTGAAGTTACTGCCACTGCTCCAATCCAAGTTCTGCGCTCTTTCATACCCTTTACTTTGACACTCCAAATTTGGTCTCTTCAATTCGTTGGGACCACACTGTGAGTAAGCTTTACATTTATAATTGTTTGGTTGTGCATCTATAATTATTTTGACATATATCTATTATGATCTTTGAATTATACTCATTATATCTACTTTGAACGAATTTTAAATTGATTAGAATAATTGATTTATTAGAATTAAATAATTCATTTTTATGAAGTTTATACTTTTAGAACTACACATGAGACTATATATATTTTTAATGAAGTTTCGCATTATTCCAAAATGTTTGATTTTACTTGAATATCTATTTTTGAAGCATTGAAGTATTTGTCGGTACTCACTTACTTTAAAAATTGTGAAATATATTTGAAATCTCTTACGATTAAAAAAGTATAATTGGAAAAGATTTTTGACGAGAAAGTATTATTTGATTTAATACGATACCTTATATATTTGAAAGATTAAAGATTTGTTGTATTTGAAATTATATGTTTTAAATTGGTTTGGGAGGCTCGTATTAGAAAACCGTAGTTAACAGCCGTTATGACGTTAACCTAGATGCGTTTGGCTCAGACCTCAGCTAGCAGGGGCATTGCTAGCCTAATGTGTTGGCCACACGTTGGATCTATTATGCCGTGCGGATACACTAGAGGAAAGGACTACCCATAGAGGTGGAGCCGCCCAAGTGTGGACTTTTGATTTGATTTCTGTATGAGAACTCCCTTATTGTTTCACTTATTATTTTCTAATTAAAGCTACTTTGATAATAATGTTTATATGGTCTCATGTCAATTATAGATATATTGTCTAGTCACTAAGTTATAAAACTCACCCCCATTTTTCTAAAAATATTTTTCAGGAATAAATACTTGAATATGTGAGCCCTTCTATTCAAGAATTATGATCATGCAATGGGTATCTGTCCCTTGTTGAGTTCCTAGACGTTGTATGCTCCATATGTCACAAGCAGAATCCAACCATTCATAATTATTTTATTTTTGTTAAAAATATATAACTATTTATTTTAGAACTTGTAAAATATTTGTAACTTTCTTATTCAACTTATATTTGAGTCGATTTAGACCTGCTAAGGGACTATTTTCCTGAGCGCCAGTCATGGCTCATTTTGGGCTGTGACAGTTCTACTGCAAATCTAGTTATTCTGATAATCACCTCTTGATGGAGTAACCTATGCCACCAAATTAGTATCTAGTTGCGCCGAATCCTCCGTTGTTTGACTTTTGTATTTCCCATTTCCATTAGTGTATATGGATTCTGCAACAATAGTTCTTGTTCCAAAACCAACTATGCCTATAGTATCTAAATTTCTACATGGATGTTCCTTTATAATCATTGGGACAACTACAACCAGTCCTAAAATATTTCAATTAAATAGTTAGAACAATACCTATATTATCCAAAATCCTTCGAGGCTATAATAATGCTTAGATGCACGGTGTTATTAAAACCTCATAGGATGCCCACTTTTCTTCCATCAATACCTTTTAATCATGAAATTAAATAATGTTAAATTGTGCTTACCTGAAGGTGGAATCTCTCTTCCTTCTTCCTGTTGAGTAGTTCTATAAGATAAAGAACTACGACTTACTCTATTTTTGAACTCTGTCCATCCAATGCCACAATATTCATCAACCTTTCTTATTCTTGAAGCCACCAAAAGTGTTGTCAAATGATAAAATTGTAAAAAAGAATTAACACTAGACAGTAATAGAATTCTGTGTATGTAAAGATTTATGTTTCCTCCATTGTTAAGTTGAAAGTATGAAGTCATGACCCTTAACATTGAAGGAAACAATAATTTTTCCAAAGTCTATTGAGGCTTTCCACAAGATTAGATATTAATAGTAGGTTTAATTACTCTGCAGGTCCCTATAGTTTCACCGGATTTTCAATTAGGTCCCTATACTTTTTTTCTTTTCAATTGGATCCTTATACGTGAATTTTTTTCAATTAAGTCCCTGTTAACGTTTAACGTTAAAAAAATGTTAGTGAGTTGTGAAATGACTTATTTACCCCTTTCTTCTCCCTATAAATAGATTTGTATCTGAGTTATTTGAGGTTTCTCTTCTTCTCCGTTTTTCATTTTCAATTTTCATCTTCCCCAAATTTATGGATCAAAGTCAAAGAACCTCATTCATTTTCTCTTTGGGAAGCTGTGTTTCCAAGAGCTCCAACCCGAAGGAAAGAAGACACCTGTGTTTCTGTGGAGAGGCAGTAACCATTTGCCGTTCCTCAACCGTTTCTGACCATGGTAGGAGATATGTTACTTGTAGAAAGATACCAAAATGCAACTTTTTTGAGTGGATTGATGATTTTGAGTGGATTGAGGTTGATGACGGTGCAAAGAATGGGTGGCTAAAGGAAAAGAAAATGCGGGTTCACTGTTTTTATGGTGACACTCTGAGTCTTCAAATTTTAGGAACAACAAAAAATCCTAATAGAAGATTTATTTCTTGCCTTAACAAAAGATGCAAATTTTTTGAGTGGGTTGATGAAGTTGGTGTAAGAAGTAACGTGTCTGCTGTTGCTGTTGGAGTTGTTGGAATACAAAATTCTACAAAGTTGGAGGGTGAAATGTGGAAATTGGATGCACAAGAAAGAAAGATAGAGAGACTAAATGTGGAGATGGAGAGATTAATTATTGAAGCCAGAGAAATAGATGCTTGTGTGGGTAGATTATGTGATGAATTCAATATTCTCCAAGAACAAGTTGGGAGATTGGATGACAATATGAAAATTCAATGTAAAATGCAATATATGTTATTTTTGTTTTTGCTAGTCTTAATAATTGAAATGTGGTTTGCAAGATTTTAGAGTTATCTGTGCTATGAAATTCTATGTAAGAGGTTCTATGGCTTCAATCCAATTAAAGCTAATTATGTTTAGTTTGAATGAATTTTGCATTTTGATGTATTTTGTGTGTGTATAACAATAAAATGATAGTTGGGAAGAAACTTTATCAATGTGAATATTTAAAGTTTCACATTTGACAACAACTTGTAGAACCGTCGAATTATACATCTTCCAGAAAAATTTGCAAACTTGAGAGTAACGCTCCAAATCAATTAACGCTGTTAAGAGAAACAAAACTAAACTATTGCAAACCATTAAATCAAAACAATCCCTATACATAAATATTGATATTGTAAACCCTAAATAAACCATTAAATCAAAATAATCCAGAAATCAATTTAACAAATACATAATTAACCAATGCCATAATTTTAAAGAAATAAAATTAGCATAAATATCAAATTTTAAAATTAAAAAAAGACTTTTTTTTGTTACCTGTTTGCAGACAGTTCAAGTGCAGGAAGAAGGAGTAGAGGCATAACACGGGGACAGGAGGCTAGGCACTATGAGGCTCGGCACGGTACGGCGCGGTGACGCCAGGCGAGGGGCTTCAGCGCGAGGGACGGCGATGCCTTGGACGGACAAGCGCAGAGGGAAGGAGGCGATGGACATCGCACCACCACACGTTCATTGCAGTTGATGCTAGACACGACGCCACCGACGGACTGACGCAGAAGACGTAGGAGACACAGGAGACGAGAGCAACTTAGGGTTTTTTTCTTTTGGATGAAATGTGAGGGGTGCTTTTGGTATTTGGGAAAAATTCATATTAGTTCACCTGGCCACTCCAACTAAATGAGAGGAATATTCTTTTTTTACCAAGAATATTCTGTTATGTTAAGCGTTATACTGATGGCAGGGACTTAATTGAAAAAAAAATTAAGGTACAGGGACCCAATTAAAAAGAAAAAAAAGTATATGGACCTAATTGAAAATTCGGTGAAACTATAGGGACCCGCGGATTAATTAAACCTTAATAGTAACATATCTATTTTTAATGACTAGCGACTATATTTACCTTCATTGTTGCTTCTTGTATCATTGTGGGTCTCTAAAAGAGGTGCCCTTTTAGGGTTGCTAACTACATTTTGTGCTGTTACATAATGTACACAGATCTCCTTCTCGTTCAGCTTTGTTCCACTTTCCATCCTATAAAGGGATAAACTGGTTTCTCAAGTGTATTCTACTATAGGTAAGAATTTTTCAAACCAGCAAGTTCAATATACTTACTTGCTTTGAGCTTTCTTTGGCTCACAATTCGTTTGTTGTTTTGTATATTAGATCTTTAGCTTCTATGAATTAGCTTAGATTCTTGAGCTCGTTGTCTCTATTTTGTGTTTTGTCTATGGGTTGCTGCAATCTAAAACCTACAATCAGGCATACTCATGCACATTTATCCTAGCAAAATCTGAAGGCATGCATTTGTTTTTTTAACATATATTTCTTCATTTAGTAATTCCTTGTATAACCTTATTTTATCAAAATATTTTTCTTGCAATGATTACTTATCTAATAGTCCATATACTATTCATGCCATCCCAAATAGCATTAAAACGTGCATTCAAATTTTTGCCATGTAGCTTTAAATGACCATGTTTTTCACCAACTATGGGCATCTATCACATCATGTGCAACCTTAATTAAGCACTTGGATTACTTGTGGGTCTTTTTTTCAATGTAATTGTTTCCAATGAATAACAATGTGGTTTATTTACATATATGTTAGTCTTATTCATTTCCATTTCATTTTGTATCCTAATACCAATTTGTTTCATTAAGTAAAATTGAGGGTGATTTAAGTTAGTAAGTGATATCACTCTCCGCAAATGAGTATATATATACACATCATATTTCATGTCTTTCCTCAAAAATTGTGAATAAAATGACAATTATTTTTGTCACTTTTGTTGCATTGATTAGTTTCCATAGTTTTAATTCCCCTCATTTTTTTAAAAGCATTCCTGATTCTATTTAATGGGAAGCAAACTTTGCATTCCTCAACATGTGTACTTGCATGTCATGAGTTAACTATGTCTTACTGAGAAAAGAAATGATTTACGGTGTAAAAATCATGATTAAAATTTTGATACCTTCGTCATTATCAGAATCAAGGTAAAATTTATTTTATTATTCGATGGTCTACTTTTATAGTTATGCAGAACAACATGACTTTTGGCATGCCAAATACATGATATGGATCATTTACCCAACACTTAAAAGGGTTTGAGTTGTGATTAGTTTCAATAGGATATTACTTACCTAGTCACATTTCATGAAATCAAAATGAACATCCATTTCAATAGGATATTACTTACCCGACCACATTTCATGATATCAAAATAAACATAAGTCCTAAACACCCCTAAGAACAAACGGCATAAACTAAATTCAAGAAACAGCAACAGCAAAAATAGAAGAAAATACATGTCTCAATATGGCAGGGAAACATTTTAATTGTAAACTAAATATCGAAGAGCCCTTCAGAGTGGAGTGTGATTGTTTTCATGTTCACATGCTCCGGCCAAGTGTGGTGTAACATATTCTCCCTCCTTCCTTTCTTGTACTTGAGTCTTGAAATGATAACATCTGTACCTTCGGTGTCATTCAAACTCCTGTGGCCACTTCTAGCCTCCATTACTGATAGGATGTCCTTCCCAATGAATAATGTTGGAGTGTATGGAATACTAGAACCAGAAATTGTCATCATCTTCTCCCAATTCAGATTATGGTCCCAATCACTTTTGATCTGCCAAACCATGATTTTCCTTGTGAAGCCGATATTGTGATATGAAACACAACCTACTCCATCGTTGAATTGAGTTAGTAAAAGATAATCAAATTTGACTTCTGCGAGTATGATGGCCTCGTAAAACATTCTTTGACATAGATTGAAAGTAATTATTGATGCTGCCTGGATGAAGTTGGGCCCTTCCCATCCTATCCAATATAAAATTCCATTGTTCATAACATACTTTGGTCCAATTTTGGCACATTAGCATCAAAGGTCCCTGATTGAGCCCATTCTCTTTCGAAGGATGTATACAGAGACCATGAAAGGGTTCTTTGAGAGAAATTCAGCTTGTAAATGTGAATAATTTTATACTCAATCGTGCCTTCAAGAAAGCCATGTGCATATAGTGAAACAACGTAAGCAAGGTGCTTGATAGATTCATCTGGTGCGTATCTCTGCTTGCCTGTCAGAGGATTCCAAATGAGTAACCTGGAGTTAAGGCCACCCATTGAGATCCTCAAGCAAACATTTCCATGATCAGAACCGATTATAGCTGGTGCACGAAATTGTGATACACAATGGCACCAACAACTTGGTCGCACAATTGTAATCTCAACTCTTCTTCACAACTTCGCACAACTAACCAGCAAGTGCACTAGGTCATCCAAGTAATAAACCTTACGTGAGTAAGGGTCAATCCCACGGAGATTGTCGGCTTGAAGCAAGCTATGGTCACCTTGTAAATCTCAGTCAGGCGGATTCAAATGGGTTATGGAGTTTTCATACTTAAAAGATAAATAAAACATAAAATAAAGATAGAGATACTTATGTAATTCATTGGTGGGAATTTCAGATAAGCGTATGGAGATGCTTCATCCCTCTTGAATCTCTACTTTTCTAATGCCTTCATCCAATCCTTCATACTCCTTTCCATGGTAAGCTGCATGTTGGGCATCACCATTGTCAATGGCTACTTTCCGTCCTCTCAGTGAAAATGGTCCAAATGCGCTGTCACCACACGACTAATCATCTGACGGTTCTTGATCATGTTGGAATAGAATCCAGTGATCCTTTTGCGTCTGTCACTACGCCCAACACTCGCGAGTTTGAAGCTCGTCACAGTCATCCCTTCCCAGATCCTACTCGGAATACCACAGACAAGGTTTAGACTTTTCGGATCTCAGGAATGGCCGCTAATAATTCTAGCTTATACCACGAAGACTCCGATTTTTTGGAATAGAGGCTAAGAAATACACGTTCAATCTTAAGTAGAACGGAAGTGGTTGTCAGTCACGCGTTCATAGGTGAGAATTATGATGAGTGTCACGGATCATCACATTCATCAGGTTGAAGTGTAAGCAAATATATTAGAATAGGAATAAGCATGAATTGAATAGAAAATAGTAGTAATTGCATTAATACTCGAGGAACAGCAGAGCTCCACACCTTAATCTATGGTGTGTAGAAACTCCACCGTTGAAAATACATAAGTGGTCTGGAGGTCCAGGCATGGCCGAATGGCCAGCCTCCCCAAATATGAAAATATATTATCCAGAATTGTCTCTATGATCCGAAGATGAAAATACAATAGTAAAAGGTCCTATTTATAAGAAAACTAGCTACTAGGGTTTACAGAAATAAGTAACTGATGCAGAAATCCACTTCTGGGCCCACTTGGTGTGTGTTTGGACTGAGCATTGAGCTTTACACGTGTAGACATCTTCCTTGGAGTTAAACATCAGCTTTGGTGCCAGTTTGGGCGTTTAACTCCAACTTTTATGCTAGTTCTGGCATTTTGACGCCAGAAAAGGGCAGAGAGCTGGCATTTTGACGCCATTTTACGTCATCAAACCTCATGCAAAGTATGAACTATTATCTATTGCTAGAAATCCCTGGATGTCTACTTTCTAACGCAATTGAGAGCGCACCATTTGGAGTTCTGTAGCTCCAGAAAATCCACTTCGAGTGTAGGGAGGTCAGAATCCAACAGCATCTGCAGTCCTTTGTCGGCCTCTGAATCAGATTTTTGCTCAGGTCCCTCAATTTCAGCCAGAAAATACCTGAAATCACAGAAAAATACACAAACTCATAGTAAAGTCTAGAAATGTGAATTTTGCTTAAAAACTAATAAAAATATACTAAAAACTAACTAAATCATACTAAAAACTATTGAAAAAATAATGCCAAAAAGCGTATAAATTATCCGCTCATCACAACACCAAACTTAAATTGTTGCTTGTCCTCAAGCAACTGAAAACAAAATAGGATAAAATGAAGAGAATATACAATGAATCCCACAGTATTAATGAAACTTAGTCCTAATTAGATGAGCGGGGCTTGTAGCTTTTTGCTTCTGAACAGTTTTGGCATCTCACTTTCTCCTTTGAAATTTAGAATGATTGGCATCTATAGGAACTCAGAATTTTAGATAGTGTTATTGATTCTCCTAGTTCAGTGCATTGATTCTTGAACACAACTACTTTTTGAGTCTTGGCCGTGGCCCTAAGCACTTTATTTTCCAGTATTACCACCGGATACATAAATGCCACAGACACATGACTGGGTGAACCTTTTCAGATTGTGACTCAGCTTTACTAAAGTTCCCAGTTAGAGGTATCCAGAGTTCTTAAGCACACTCTTTTGCTTTGGATCACGACTTTAACCACTCAATCTCAAGCTTTTCACTTGGACCTGCATGCCACAAGTACATGGTTAGGGACAGCTTGATTTAGCCGCTTAGGCCTGGATTTTATTTCCTTGGGCCCTCCTATCCATTAATGCTCAAAATCTTGGATCCTTTTTACCCTTGCCTTTTGGTTTAAAGGGCTATTGGCTTTTTTTGCTTGCTTTTTCTTTTTCTTTTCTCTTTGTCTTTTTTTTGCCAAACTTAATTTTTTTTTGAATTTTTCACTGCTTTTTCTTGCTTCAAGAACCAATTTCATGATTTTTTAGATTATCAATAACATTTCTCTTTGCTCATCATTCTTTCAAGAGCCAACAACTTTAACATTCACAAACAACAAGATAAAAAATATGCACTATTCAAGCATTCATTCAGAGAACAAAAAGTATTGCCACCACATCAAAATAATTAAACTAATTTCAAGATAAAATTTGAAATCCAAGTACTTCTTGTTCTTTTGTAATTAAGCACATTTTTCATGTAAGAGAGGTGAAGGATTCATAGAGTTATTCATAGCTTTAAGACATAGACACTAGACACTAATGATTATGTAGTGAAGACACAAAGATAGATAGAACATACAGCATAAAGTCGAAAAACAGAAATTAAATAGACAAGGAGATTAAGGAATGAGTCCACCTTAGTGAGGGGGGCGTCTTCCTCTTGAAAATCCTATGGAGTGCTTGAGCTCCTCAATGTCTCTTCCTTGCCTTTGTTGCTCCATCCTTAGTTGCTCCCAATAGTTGTGTGGAGGAAAATATATCCCTTGAGGCATTTCAGGGATTTCTTGATGAGGAATTCCTCATGCTCTTGTTGAGGTCCATGAGTGGGCTCTCTTGTGTGCTCCATCCTTTTCTTAGTGATGGGCTTGTCCTCTTCAATGAAGATGTCTTCCTCTATGACAATTCCAGCTTAATTGCATAGGGATCACCTTTTTCTTGGCCACAACTTTATAGAAGTGGTCCTGATAGACCTTTGAGATGAGTCTCTCTATCTCCCATGACTCAGAGGTGGAGGTAGTTGCCTTTCCTTTCCTCTTTCTAGAGGCTTCTCTGGCCTTTGGTGTTATAAATGGTTACAAAAAAATAAAAAACAATGCTTTTACCATACCAAACTTAAAATATTTGCTCGCCCCTGAGCAAAAGAAGAAAGAAAGATGTAGAAGAAGAAGAAGAAAATGGAGGAGATGGAGGGTGTATATGGAAAAAGGGGGGAAGTGGTTTTGAATTTTGAAGGTGGGTGGGGGTTTTTGGGTGTGGAAATGTGTGAAGAGGAGAGAGAGTGAGTTGAGGTTGGTCGAAATCTTTTGGGGTCCACAGATCCTAAGGGGTCAAGGAATTCTCATCCCAACTCCAATTGGGCGTTCACAACGCCTTAGAGTGCAATTCTAGCGTTTAAACGCCAGTTTGTTGCCCTGTTCTGGCATTTAAATGCCAGTCAGGTGCCTTATTCTGGCGTTTAAACGCTTGGAAAGGTGCCAGATTGGGCGTTTAAACGCCCATTTTGCTACCCTTACTGGCGTTAAACACCAGTAAGTCCTTCCTCCAAGGTGTGCTAATTTCAATGTTGTTTTTGATTTTTTCTTTATTTTTGTAATTATCTTTTTGACTTCACATGATCATCAACCTAAAAGAAAACAAAATAATATAGATAAAATTAAAATAAAATTGGGTTGCCTCCCAATAAGCGCTTCTTTAATGTCAATAGCTTGACAGTGAGCTCTCATGGAGCCTCACAGATGATCAGAGTATGGTTGAGATCTCTCAACACCAAATTTAGAGTTTGGCTGTGGTCTCCCAACACCAAACTTAGAGTTTGAATGTGGGGGCTCTGTTTGACTCTGTATTGGGAGAAGCTCTTCATGCTTACTCTCCATGGTTACAGATGGAGAACCTTGAGTCTTTACTACAAGGCATTCTTCATTCACATGAAGGATCAACTCTCCTCTGTCAACATTAATCACAGCTCTTGCTGTGGCTAGGAAGGGTCTTCCAAGGATGATGGATTCATCCTCATCCCTCCTAGTGTCTAGGATTATGAAATCAGCAGGGAAGTAAAGGCGTTCAACCTTTACTAGCACTTCCTCTACTAGTCCATAAGCCTTTTTGATGGATTTATCTGCCATCTCCAATGAGAATTTGGCAGCCAGTACCTCATAGATTCCCAGTTTCTCCATTACAGAGAGTGGCATCATGTTTATCCCTGACCCCAGGTCACACAGAACTTTTTCAAAGGTCATGGTGCCTATGGTACATGGTATTAAGAATTTACCAGGATCCTGTTTCTTTTGAGGTAAATTTTGTTGAACCAATGTATTCAGTTCATTGGTGAGCAAGGGAGGTTGGTGCACGAAATTGCAATCACACTTTGCAATCCCGCACAACTAACCAGCAAGTGCACTGGGTCGTCCAAGTAATACCTTACGTGAGTAAGGGTCGATCCCACGGAGATTGTCGGCTTGAAGCAAGCTATGGTTACCTTGTAACTCTTAGTCAGGATATCAAAGATTATCAGGATTGATTGTAAAAAGCAAAAGAACATAAAATAGGTACTTGAATTGCAGTGATGAGAATAGGTTGAGGTTTTGGAGATGCTCTGTCTTTTGAACCTCTGCTTTCCTTCTGTCTTCTTCTTCAAACACGCAAGGCTCCTTCCATGGCAAGCTGTATGCAAGGGTTTCACCGTTGTCAGTGGCTACCTCCCATCCTCTCAGTG